>NC_134283.1:32636974-32991974 GCF_949628215.1 Phalacrocorax aristotelis | reverse complement strand
TTCTCTAAGTGCCATAACCTAGAAGTGTATGTGCTGTTCCCTTCCATTCTGCATGTGTTAATTTTGCCTTGCTCCTTGTGTTTCCTTAAAATGCCACTGGAAGAAATGTTCTTCCTTGTCACATACACATGGTGAGCAGTCAAACATTATCCATGGTAAGGGGAAGTTATCTGTGCATCTGTTGTTTCGATGGAGTCTATCTGCAGCTGATGATGATCATTGACAACCATGGGAGGTGTGAAGGGTTTGAGGAGAGTCTTGGGGGTGCTGCGTGTGAGGAGCTGCCGGTAGAGACATGGCATGTGTTTTGTTAATTCTCAGGGTTCGTTGCCAGCCTTCTGAAAAAGAGCCTGAAGGTGTCTTATTTTTGGGATCACCTTACTTGGACTCAAACTGGATGAGTTGTGGTTCCCTCAGTTTGCTTTTGTGTTGCATGGTGTTTCCCATGAATGGTATTTCTTGAGCATAGACGTTCATTTTAGGTTAAGATTTAAGCATCATGTATCTTCCATGTTGCCCATGTGCTGAAGAAGAATGATAGTGTTTGAGTTGATACCTCTATGGCTGAGTCTTTATTGGAGCGGCATATCGCTTAAGCACTTGGGAACATTTTACATTCCCTCAAATTGCTGTGAGGAGCAGAGAAATCTCTTTTTCTGGAAAAAAAAACCCTAATTTCAGAGCTGTTTCTCACACACGCATCCATGATGTGATCCTTGTTCTCAGTAAGGCCTGAGGCTAAGTTGTGTATGCAAGTTTTCTTTCCATGTTTTCTGGATGTAAAGATGGTATAAAAGTCCAGTTTCTGCTAGTTGTTCTATGGGGCCCACAGTTGTGGTTCCATGTATTTCCTTTGTTTATTGTCCAAAGAATTGAACTTGAGGAACTGTGGCTATGGTCCACCTATGCTGTGAGCACCTCTGTGGGCTTCCTGTGGACTTTTTAGCATCTAAATACCCTTCTTGTGTAAGTACTACAGCTGACTGAATGTTAAGCTATGATTTCTTCACTTCTGCAGTGTTTCCCATTTTGCCTTGGTTTGTTTTTTGTCCAGGTCTAAAGCTGGTCCTCATTGTGGCTGCTAAGACAAAGACTTTGATATAGCTCTGTTTCCCTAAAATGTCACTGAACGAAATGCTCTTTTGCCTGTGGTTGACATATGGCCAAAATATTGGATATTGTCCGTGGTGCAACTAAAGGCTGTGAATGCAGAGCAAGGAGGGTGAGAGGCTGGCTCCCAACCAGGAAAATACATGGACCAATGAGACCTTGGCTGAGCAAGGCTTGCACGTCTCGCCTGGTGCCAAGGCCTGTTGCCATTCATGCTGTGATTGTGGATTCCTTGTTCTACAAGGCGATGGTAGTTCTTCCGTCGTGAAGTATTTGCACAGTAAATGTGCATGTGGAACAATGATGAACGTGCAGAATGGCTCATAATTCCTGCGAGAATCCTCCTTTACCCATCTGTATCCCCCTGTATCATTGGATGTACACCTTCCTCATAGCTGTAATTGCAGGGTTTTTCCAGGCCTTTGTTTCCTGGAAGGTTGTGGTTCCTTTCTCCCATTTCTGGACAGTGCTCTTGCAGTTGAAACTCTGCATCGATTTTTTTTGCAGCAAATCCTTCCTTCAACTCGCTAAGACAGAATTTAAGGTGTGAGGTGAAGGAAGCAGAAGCTAATAGAGAATCTGTTTTAATATCTCAGAAGACTAAGCTTGAGAAAGAGGTCCATGATAAGGTGTTTATACTGATGACTTCCTATTGGTGGGACATGAGCAGCTCACATGAGCTGGTGACTATTTCATAAACTGAAACCACCTACTATGTAGTTCTCAGTAACAGTTTAAAGCTACACTTGTGCTTGAGACGTCAGTGACTTCCAGGTGCTTTCAGGGATGAATTTCAATGCCTGCAGTAGAAGACCAAGATGTCCCTCCAATGAGGTTTTCTGACAACACTTTTCTTCTAATGCTTCCTGGACTCATATGTAGGTTACCTTGTTATTACCAAGATAGCTTTGTTTTGGAGTGTGCCATGAGTTAGTGCTTGGTCAAGCTACAGTGAGTGTGAAAGGCAAGAGGTGCGAGGGTATGACTGTACGCTGCTAATGTCGCGGGCGGGGCGGGGGAAGCATCTCAACAGGACCTTAGTAGTAGTCACATCTCTGTGGAAGAGTGCCTGTGATAAAAGAGGGGAGGGGATTCCCCCTAAACCTGAAAGTTTGATGACTCATTCTCTGTTGGCTGACTACCCCTCTCTTATCCTAGCTGTTTATCCCTTGCGTGCTTTACAATCCTTAGTTTTTTTCTCAGAATGTTGGTGGGGAGACAATGTACCTCCCTTCTTGGTGTGACGCTGTGCATTATCCACTGATGATATGTATTGCCAATTATGAGAAGGTCAGTATCAAACCTGCAGCTTTTGTAGGGTTGGAGAGATGACAGGGAAGCCCTGAGGTGTTGGGGTATAGAAGAATGGACGGCCATTTCCTTGCTTGTCATACTTAATACTGCTGTGTGCCTAATGAAGTAATATGCAATTTGATTTGCTTCTGCTCAATACGTATGTGGAAGGTCACATCTCTTCCAGTTGTCTCAATGCAGGTGCAGTTTTTGTACATACATTTGGTGTTTACAGCTGTAACGGGAAAGGCTTTCATAGACACGTGGGTGCTCACAATTGGAGAGCCATGGGCTTGACAGACGAACCGTTAGATGGATAAGGAACTGGCTAGATGGCAATCTCCAAAGAGTTCTAGTCAATGGATCAGTGGAAGCCAAGAACATGTGGTGCTCCTCAAGGGTATGTACTTGGACCAGTGTTGTTTAGTACCTTCTTCAGTGACATACACAGTGGGATTGAGCGCACCCTCAGCAAGCTTGCAGGCAACACCAAGCTGAGTGGTGCCTTTGATCTGGTAGAGAGAAGAGATGCCATCCAGGGCAACCTTGAAAGGCTGGAGAAGTGGGACCATGCAAAGCTCATGAAGGTCAACAAGGCCAAGTGCAAGGTCCTGCACCTGGTTTGGGGCAATCCCGAATTTCAACAGAGACTGTGGGATGAATGGATTGAGAGCAGCCTCGCTGAGAAGGACCTGTGTGTACCGGTGCGTGCCAAATGGGACATGAGCTGTCAATGTGCTCTTGCTGCCCAGAAATACAATGGTGTCTTCGGTTGCATCAAAAGGAGTGTGGCCAGCAGGTTGAGGGAGGGCATTCTCCCCCTCTACTCCATTTCATGAGACCCAACCGGGAATACTGCTATGGGGCCTATACTACAAGAAGGACATGGAGCTGTTGAAGGAGGTCCAGAGGAGAGCCACAAAAATTGTCAAGGGGCTGGAAGACCTCTGCTATGAAGAAGGGCTGAGACAGTTGAGGGTCTTTGGTGTGGAGAAGAGGAGGGTCTGGGGAGACCTTGTTGCACCTTTTCAATATATAAGGGGAACCTATAAGAAAGATGGAGAGAGACTTCTTCCCAGGGCCTATTGTGACAGGACAAGGGTTAATGGCTTTAAACTGGATGAGGGGAGGTTTAGACCAGAGATAAGGCAGAAGTGTTTTATGATGAGGGAGGTGAAACACTGGAGCACTCTGCCCAGAGAAGTTGTGGATGTGCTGCCGTCACTGGAAGAGTTCAAGGTCAGTTTGGGGGGCGGGGCATTGAGAAACAGGCTGTAGTGAAGGATGCCCCTGCCCGTGGCAGAGTGGTTCAACTAGTTAATCTTTAAAGGTCTGTTCCAACCTGAGCCATTCTATGTTTCTATGTGAGATCTCACATGGCTTTCCCCCTCGAGTATGGAGATGTAAAGAAGGAACTTCATCTGTGACTCAGAAACACAATAACAAAGTTATTCTGCTGTCCTGGCATAGAGCTACACACCTCAACTTTTGGGTGAGGTATTCCTCACTGTAACTGTTCTTCTCCCTACAAGAAAAATAATCCATGGGAGAAACATCAGAGATGCACATGAGGAAAAGGAAGAAATGCAGGGAAGTTGGAAATCCTTTGCACAGACCCATCATGCTTTTCCTTTATTCTGTTTCTGATGACGTACTGATTACTCCAAAAGAGATATTTCCTTCTTGGTATTCGTTCCCGGTAAGGAAAGCAGAATTGAAAATAACTAACAGAGTGCTAAAAAGCGCAAAAAGCCTTCCCTAGCTCTAATATAATTTCTTGCTCTTATACTTCTGTCTTGATTTTATTAAGGCCAGCTGAGTTCCTTTCTTTACTGCTCTGCCATGAAGATTTCCTTCTGACATTTGCGACTCAAGGAGATGACCTACCCGAGAGTGTACCTCAGCGTTAAACGCCTCTGGCGTTGCAGGAAGCAAGTGCTTCTGCGCTGCCTGTTTCCAGAGAAGAGAGACCCCAAGGCTGGACGCAGCCGCTGACCGCCCGTGAAACGCCCGGCCCCCGGTGAGCGCGGCCATCAGCCGGCTGCAGTGGCGTCGCGGCGCCTCCGGGTGCCGCTGTTGGCCGACGCGGAGCGGCGCCGGAGCCGCCGGCGGGGCTGGAGCCGGAGCCGCCGCAGCGACCTGCCCCCGCAGGCTGGTCGCTCGCAGGGCGCCGGCCGTTCTCGGCATCGGCACGGGCAGCAGCGGCGAGCGGCGGCGCGGCGCGGGGAGCAGCGGCGTCCGAGGCGGCGCCGAGATCGCTGCCGTCCGGCGGCCCCTGCGCTCGCTGCGGAGAGTGGCCGGAAGGGCGGGAGGGCAGCGGCAGGAGGGAGGAGCGCGGCGAGCGCTGCCGAGAATGGCGGGCAGGCAGAGGCAGAGCCGGCGGCGAGCGGCCGGGCGAGTGCTGCTGCCCGCTTTGCTGCTGTGCTTGTGGTGCCGGGCGGCGGCGGAGCGGATCCGCTACGCCATCCCCGAGGAGCTGGGCAGAGGCTCGCTGGTGGGGCCGCTGGCGCGGGACCTGGGGCTGAGCCCGGCGGACCTGCCCGCACGCAAGCTGCGGCTCGGCGCCGAGAAGCAATACTTCTCGGTGAGCGGGGAGTCCGGGAACCTCTACGTGAGCGAGAGGCTGGACCGGGAGGAGATGTGCGGCGAGTCGGCGTCCTGCTCCGTCAGCTTCGAGGCGCTCGTGCAGAACCCGCTCAATGTTTTCCACGTCGAGGTGGCCATCCAGGACGTCAACGACAATTCCCCGGCCTTCAGCAAGGCTGCGCTGGACCTCGAGATCACTGAATGGACGCTTCCCGGGGCTCGTTTTCCGCTGGAGATGGCCCGAGACGCGGACGTGGGCAGCAACTCGCTGCTGACTTACCAGCTCACCAGCAACCCGTCCTTCGCTCTGGCCGTGAGGGAGAACCCGGGTGGAAGCAAGCAGCCGGAATTAGTGCTGGAGAGAGCACTGGACCGTGAGAAGCAGAGCTCCTTTGTGCTGGTGCTGACGGCGGTGGATGGGGGGGACCCCGTGAGGTCCGGGACCGTCCAGGTTCGCGTCAACGTGACAGACGCCAACGACAACGCGCCCGTGTTCGGTAAAAGCGTCTACGAGGCGCGAGTGCGGGAGAATCTGCCGGCGGGGTCGCTGGTGCTGCGGGTGCGAGCCACGGACGCGGACGCGGGCTCCAACGGGCGGGTCTCCTACTCCTTCGGCAACGTCGCGGATGGTGTCCGCGCGTTGTTCGCTGTCGACAGCAACAGCGGCGAGGTCAGGACGGCGGGGCCCCTCGATTTCGAGGAGAAGAGCAAATACAGCTTCAGCCTGGAGGCGAGGGACGGCGGCGGACTCACGGGTCACTGCGAAGTGCAGATCGACCTGTCGGACGAGAACGACAACGCACCCGAAATCACGGTGTTGTCGGTGTCGAGCCCGGTGCCTGAGGACGCGCCGACCGGCACGGTGGTGGCCCTGGTGAAAGTGCGCGACCCGGACTCCGGCGAGAACGGTCAGGTGTCGTGCGAGCTGTCGGGCGAGGCGCCCCTGTCGATCGTGGCATCGTCGGGAGGCTCGTATAAGGTGGTGACGGCGAGCGCGCTGGACCGGGAGCTGGCGGCCGAGCACCGCGTGACGGTGGTGGCCAGGGACCGGGGCAGCCCGGCGCTCTCCAGCCGCGCGGCGCTGGTGCTGGAGGTGTCGGACGTGAACGACAACGCGCCGGTGTTCGAGGAGGCCGCCTACAGCGCCTACGTGGCGGAGAACAACGCGGCGGGCGCGCCGGTGGTGCGGGTGCGCGCGCGGGACGCGGACGCGGGCGCCAACGGGCGCGTGAGCTACCGGCTGGCGGGCGGCAGCGCGGGCGCGTCGCCGTACGTGTCGGTGGAGGCGGAGACGGGCGCGCTGTTCGCGCAGCGCTCCTTCGACTACGAGCAGTGCCGCGAGTTCGCGGTGGCGGTGCGGGCGCAGGACGGCGGGTCGCCGGCGCGGAGCTCGACGGCAACAGTGCGCGTCTTCGTGCTGGACCGCAACGACAACGCGCCGCGGGTGCTGTGGCCGGTGGCGGGCGCGGGGGCGGGCGCGGGGGCGGGCGCGGGGGCGGGCGCGGGGGCGGTGCCGTTCGAGGTGGTGCCGCGGTCGGCCGAGGCCGGGTACCTGGTGGCCAAGGTGGTGGCGGTGGACGCGGACGCGGGGCGCAACGCGTGGCTGTCGTACGAGCTGGTGCAGGCGCCGGAGCCGGCGCTGTTCCGCGTGGGGCTGCACAGCGGCGAGGTGCGGACGGCGCGGGCCGTGTCGGAGAGGGACGCGGCGAAGCAGCGGCTGGTGGCGGTGGTGAAGGACCACGGGCAGCCGGCGCTGTCGGCCACGGCCACGCTGCACGTGGTGCTGGCCGAGAGCTTGCAGGAGGCGCTGCCGGAGCTGAGCGAGCGGGCGGCGGGCGCCGACTCGCCGGCGGAGCTGCAGTTCTACCTGGTGCTGGCGCTGGCGCTCCTCTCCGCCCTGTTCCTGCTGAGCGTGGCGCTGGCCGCCGTGGCGCGGGTGCGCCGGGCCGGGCCGCCCGCCGTCCTGCGCTGCCTGGGCGCGCAGCGCTTCTCCGTGGCCGGCGCCGCCGCCTTCCCTGCCGACTTCTGCGAGGGCACCTTGCCCTACTCCTACAACCTGTGCGTGGCGCCGGGACGCGCCGCCGCCGAGGGCCCTTGGCTGCCGCCGCCGCCGCCGCCGCCGCCGCCGCTGCCCAGCCTGCCGGCGGAGGAGCTTCTCGGCGGGGAGCCCTGCGGGAAGCGGAGCCCGAGCAGCAGCGCCGGCGCGGGAGAGCCGCCCGCGGACCCCGGCGCAACGCAGGTCTGTAAGCCCGCGCTCTCTCGCTGTTCTCCTCGAGCCCCACTGAACCGTCGTCCCTTTCCCCCTGTCTTTCCCCGGGTGGCGTGACTGGGGAGTGCTGATCCGTGTCTCCGTGAAGGAGTGCAAGAAAGATCGGCCTAACTCCCTTCCCCTAAGAGCAGGCAGTTAGCTGCCGCACTCCTTGGTGATCACAGGTTCGGGTTCACCGGAGAGGGTTCTGTCTACAGCTCTCGCGTTGTCCAACCTCACATGCGTTAGTACTGCTGAAAACGGATCCTTACTGTGTAGAATGAGATCCGCTGGTGGTGCGTGAACAAATAATCGCGAGTAGTATTTTGGAGCCTACTTTCTTTTCCTATCCCCTTTTCCCAGAGAGTCACCTGCATGAGTATTACACAGAACGATACTTTCTAGCAGGCATGAAACCATCACAGTGATTTCTGGGAAAGGGAAAGTCACTTCCTGGGTCTACGGAATTACTTGATTCTATAAATGTGTATCGGGAAAATGAGCGCACTGTTCTCTGAAAAACAGCTTCATTGCCCGCTGTGCAATGTGTCAATGGTCACACACTCAGGAGAGACATTGCTCATTTATTTCAGGGTTGCACAAGTCTGGGTGCTCGGTGGTTTTCCACAAATCACCCACCCCGGAGCTAGCTCCTTCCTTATATTTATACAATAAATTCATACACTTTCTGCCTATTGATACGTTTTCTGCCTATATATTCATTATAATCTACGTAGGTTATAATCGACATACGTTGCGTAATGGCATTCAGTCACTACTCTTGGCTCTGCTTCAGATCCTTCTGCCCACGTCTTCCTCCCTTCGGGGGTCCTTGATGGTCTTTACAGATGAACTACCCTAACCCTTTTTGTCCATATATGGTCTCGTTTACACGCGCATTGTTGTAAGGACAATTCAAGGCTATTTTCTCTTGCCAACTCTCCTTTATTTTCTTCTAAAAGGAACGTTAGTGCTTGATTAAATGGCCAAGCTTTCCTTTCTCTCACCTTAGGTTAAACATGAAAACATCAAACAATGTTTGATCAAAAACCAAAAGAAAACAGGAATCTGGATTCACGCTAACTAAACATAGACAATGCCTCTTCTTTCAAGGGGGTAGTTCTCTTACAGCACAAGAAAAACTTGGTTCAACGCCAGCATGTTGTGTGGTGCCGTCACCCCCATTGTGCTGTTGTGGGACACAGGCCGGGCACTGGAGCACAGGCAGATCTACCTGTTTTTCTTCTTGCTGTACTCGCAAAGGCATTTCCCCCGCAGTTGGCGGGAGCCGAGGAGATGATTCTGGGCAGGTTCACTGCGGGTGCTTCCTGCCTCCCGGGCAGTTGGAGTACAGTCAGTGCGAAGTGATCGAGTGAGCTACAGCATGAAAGCGGATTAAGCCGAGAAGATTTTCGAGTAACAGGGGTGTCTTCCCCACCTCTCCTGTACCGCGTGAGAACAGGAATGTCTCTTACGGAGAAATCCCCGAGCCCATGGTCGTGGTGTACTTAAATTGAGCGTATTCCGTATGGACTGAAGCACCGAGCTCCTTCTGTTAATGACTCTGATATCTTTGTTTTGCCGTGGGGCGGATTTGAATAACACTTTGTATTTCCGAAAGCGTTTTGGTATGCATTGAAGCTAGACAGGTCGTGATAGAGAGTGTGCTTTTGGACTAGGGGCAAGATTGACAATATTCTGCGCATCATAGTACGAAAAAATATTTTACTTCACATATATGGGCATTAGCAAGTCGTTTTCCCGTGAGATAGAAATACCACGCAAACGGGAGGCGTGTTACTTCTTTGTGGTTGCGATCGCCTCGAGGATCAAAGAAGAGATCGGCTCGAGAGAAGGCAAGGCAGGAGATCACCGATGCCTCCGTGTCCATGAGGGTCTCGCCCCCGCGAGTCGCCCGTGGGAAAGGCGGGGCGGGCGGCGCTGGGCAGCGGTGGGTGCCTGCAGTGCCGGGAGGAGGCTGCGGGCGCCGCTGTTGACCGAGGAGGAGCGAGAGGAAGGCCGGGGCGCTGCAGGCAGCCCCGCCCGCTGCGGCCCGGCTCGCTGGCTGGCTGGCTCGGCGGCCGGGCGGTCTGCGAGCGTCCCCGCGGCGCGGAGCCGTGCTGCAGCGGGGCGGAGGGGCCGGGAGCGGCGAACCGAAGCCGGAGCCGGAGCCGGATCGGGAGCGGGATCGGCGGGCGGTGCGGCGGCAGTGCGGCGGCGGCGGCGGCGATGGCGATGTGCGCGGCGGGGAGGCGGCGGGGCCGGCGGGAGCGAGCCCTGCTGTGGTGCGTGCTGGCGGCGGCGTGGGAGGCGGCGTGGGGGCAGCTGCGCTACTCGGTTCCCGAGGAGGTGCCGAAGGGCTCGTTCGTGGGCGACGTGGGCAAGGACCTGGGGCTGGAGCTGCCGGCGCTCCGACACCGCGGCGTCCGCGTCTTGGACAGAGGTAGGACACAGTATTTCGCTCTACACGGGAAGACGGGACATTTAGTGACGGCGGAGAGGCTAGACAGAGAGCAGCTGTGCCGGCTGGTGGAGAAATGCATTCTGCGCTGTGAGGTGATAGTGGAGGGGGAAATGCAAGTTTACGGAATCGAAGTGGAGATCACGGACATAAACGACAACGCGCCCAGCTTCCGAGAGGCAGAAACGGAGCTGCGAATGAGCGAGACGACAGCCCCGGGGTCGCGGTTTCCCCTGCGAGACGCGCAGGATCCGGACGCGGGACCGAATGGCGTGCAGAGGTACGAGCTGAGCGGCGACGAGCACTTCTCGCTGGCCGTGCAGGCGGGCGCCGGCGGGGATGAGCGTCCCGAGCTGGTGCTGGCGAAGGCGCTGGACCGGGAGGCGGCGGCGTTTCACGAGCTGGTGCTGAGGGCGAGCGACGGCGGAGAGCCGGCGCGGACGGGCACGGCGCGGATCCGCGTGGCGGTGCTGGACGCGAACGACAACGCGCCCGCCTTCAGCCAGGCGGAGTACACGGTGCGCGTGCCTGAAGACGTGCCCGTGGGCTCCGCCCTCGTCACCCTCACGGCCACCGATGCCGACGAGGGGACGAACGGGCACGTGAAATACAGTTTTCATAAAGCTTCAGACCAAGCATCCGAAATTTTTCACCTGGACTCTGAGACAGGAGAAATATCCGTTAAGGACAGTCTGGACTTTGAGGAAATCTCCTCACATGAATTGGAGGTTGAGGCTCGGGACGGCGGGGGCCTTTCCGACACGGCGAAAGTCGTGATCACGGTGACAGACGTGAACGACAACGCGCCTGAACTGACAGTGTCGTCAGCGCTGCGCGAGATCTCTGAGGACGCGCCGTCGGGGACAGTGGTGGCCCTGGTGCACGTGCAGGACCGGGACTCGGGGCCGAACGGGGAGGTGCGGTGCTCGGTGGACGGGGGCGTCCCGTTCCGCCTGGAGAGATCGTTTGATAATTACTACAGCGTGGTGACGGCGAGAGAGCTGGACCGCGAGGAGGTGTCGGAGTACAACGTGACGGTGCGGGCGGCGGACGGCGGGTCGCCGGCGCTGTGGAGCAGCGCGGTGCTGGCGCTGCGGGTGCTGGACGTGAACGACAACGCGCCGGTGTTCGCGGAGGCGCGCTACAGCGCCCGTCTGCCCGAGAACAACGCGGCGGGCGCGCTGGTGCTGACGGTGCGGGCGGCGGACGCGGACTGGGGGCAGAACGCGCGCGTGCGGTACCGGCTGTCGGAGGGGCGGGTGCGGGGCGCGCCGCTCTCGTCGTACGTGTCGGTGCAGGCGGAGACGGGCGCGCTGTACGCGCTGCGCCCGTTCGACTACGAGGAGGTGCGCGAGGTGGGGCTGTGGGTGCGGGCGGAGGACGGCGGCGCGCCGCCGCTGAGCAGCAACGTGTCGGTGCGGCTCGTGATCGTGGACGAGAACGACAACGCGCCGCAGGTGCTGTACCCGCCGCCGGCGGCGGCGCCGGGCGCGGGCTGGGCGGGCGTGGAGCTGGCGCCGCGCTCGGCCGAGCCCGGGGCGCTGGTGGCCAAGGTGGTGGCGGTGGACGCGGACGCGGGGCAGAACGCGTGGCTGTCGTACGAGCTGGCCAAGGCGACGGAGCCGGGGCTGTTCCGCGTGGGGCTGCACAGCGGCGAGGTGCGGACGGCGCGCTTCCCGCTGGCCCGCGACGCGGCGCGGCAGAGCCTGGTGGTGGTGGTGAAGGACCACGGGCGGCCGGCGCTGTCGGCCACGGCCACGCTGACGGTGGTGCTGGCCGAGAGCGTGGCCGAGCTGCTGTCGGAGCTGGGCAGCGCGGCGGCGGCGGCGGCGGCGGCGGGGGAGCCGGCCGGCAGCCTGACGCGGTGGCTGGTGGTGGCCGTGGCGGCCGTGTCCTGCCTCTTCCTCGCCTTCCTGCTGCTGCTGCTGGCGCTGCGCCTGCGGCGCTGGCGCCGCTCGCAGCTGCTGGCGGCGGGCAGCGGCGCCTTGCGCGGCGTCCCGGCCTCGCACTTCGTGGGCATCGACGGCGTCCGCGCCTTCCTGCACTCCTACTCGCACGAGGTGTCGCTCACCGCCGACTCGCGCAAGAGCCAGCTCCGCTTGTCGGGCGGCAGCTGCTGCGACACCCTCCCGGCCCGGCCGCCGCCCGACGAGCCCGCGCCGCTGCTCGGGGAGGACGCTGCCGGCGCCCGCCTCGCGGACCCCGCCCCTGCCCCGGTGAGTTCCTCTGCCGAGACTTCCTCTGCCACGCTTCCCTCTGCTGCTTCTCTGCCCTATCCCCCCGTGCTCTGTGTCCTGCGTAGGGAGGCTTCCTTACAAGGAAGGCAGCGCTTCGGCCAGCGCCGCGCCGTGTGCTGGTGCCTCTTGCTGCCGGGAGGGAAACGCCGTGGGATTGTGGCTCAGCGTTGCCGTTGTTGTGGGAGGCAGGAGAATTGAGGCTCCTGTTGGCTGGCCTTGCGTTTAGAGCGGGTATTTGTGTCACGTCGTTACAGTGTCACACGGTGTTCCCTGACCCAGTCTGTCTTGGAGGACCGCTCCTCATTTACTTTTAGAGCCTTGCTGTTTCTCCTCTGAAGTGTAGTGAGCACACAAGTGATTCTTCCTTCTCAGTACAGAGTGGTAAAGGTCACAGAATCACAGAACGTTAGGGGTTGGAGGTGAATTTGAGTGGATTTCACAGAATGGTATCGCAGAATGCTAGGGTTTGGAAGGGATCTCTGGAGATCATCTTGTCCATCGTCCCTGCTTGAGCAGGGACACCTCTGTGTGAAGTCCATGCTGTGATCCTGGTGCCTTGTATGGAGAAATGATCTGGGCCACTGAACCTTTGATGTCATGTTGTTGCAAATTATGAGGGTCAAAGAACACGGAGCAAGTTGTGTGAGGGTGGAGAGGAGAGTCGTGGGAACTTAAGACCATTAGTAGAATGCGCTGTTGAAGGACATGAGAGGGATGGTTTGCTCCTTTCCCTGTTCAGTGCCTAGCTGTAGGTTAATGCAATGTGAATTTCTTCTTCCCGAGTAAGTTTGGCCCTGGGAGCCCTGGGAGCCCTGGGAGGTGCTTCCCGTGTGCTTGCATGTTGTCATTGATTCTTAACTAACAGCTTAAATCTGTACTTATGATAAAAGCATAACTGGATCTTTGGAGGTGCCAACCGATTATTCATTCCCCACTAAGTTTCTTTGTTTTGTGCCTACTCTCTAAGTGCCCTAATCTAGAAGTGCATGTGTAAATTAGAAAGATGCAAGTTGTGAAGGGTTTGAGGAGAGTCTCAGGGATCCTGAGTGTGCGGATGTACCAGTCGAGGTAAGGCATGAGTTTTGTCAGGTCCCAGGGTGTGTTCCTGGGCTATGGAAACAGGGCTCGAAGTGTCTTATGTCTGGATACCACCTGGTTTGGACTCCTGACCAAGTTGTGGGTACTTCCATTTTCCTGTTGCTGGAGGTTTCCTGTGAATAGCAGTTTAATTCTTGCCTGGAGGAAATGTTTTTGCTTGTCACATAAGTGTGGTGAAACGTCTGTGCCGCATTGGTGAGAGACTGGCCTTGAAACAGGAGAAAAAGGAGGTTGTATGCCACCTCTGGCAGGGCTGTGGTTTAATTTCACGCCTAGTGCCAAAGCTTCTGCCATTTACACTAAGTCCGCCTTTGTCAATCTCCTAAAAGGGGATGACAGTCCTCTGATGACTTTGTCATTGTTTCTCTCATGTTCTAAAATTGGGGCTCTGTTTGGCTGATGAAAGTCCTTTAAAAGTAGAGATCTGTTAAAATTATCAGGCAGATGGAGCAGTTTCCATTCATACCTTGCAAGTGTACTGCTGCCAAGATAATGACTTTGATAGATATCTGTTTCCCTAAAATGTCTCTGAATCATATGCTCTTTTGGCTGTGGCAGATACATGGCCAAAAGTTGGCACTGTCCATGGTTGAATGAACAGCTGAGAATGCCGAGCAAGGAGGGTGAGAGGCTGGCTTCCACCCCATGAAAATAGGTGGGTCAACGTGCTTTTGGCTGGGCAGTGGTTTGATTTTATACCTGGTGCCAAGACCTGTGCCATTTATGTTATGGCCCTAGCTTCTCCGTACTGAAAGGCCATGGCAGTCCTTTGATAATAAGGTATTTGAGCGTACGTGTATATCTAGAATGATGATGCATGGGATTATAATTCCTGTGTGAAACCTCCATTATCCATCTGTATCTCCCTGGAATGTCGTGATGTAGAGTTTCTTTACGTGGAGGAGATTCCCCTTAAAGCATGAGTTTGATGACCCATTCTTTATTGGATAACTGCTCCTCTCTTATTTTGGATGTTTATCATTCATGTGCTTTAGAATCTTTCTTTATCATCTCAGAATGTTGGTGAGGAGTCAAATGTACCTCCTTTCTTGGTGTGATCGTAGTGCATTATCCTCTGATGATATGCTTTCGCCAATTATGAAAAGGTCACATGCAAACCAGCAGCTTGTGTAGGGTTGGAGAGAAGACAGGGGAGCTCTGTGGTGTTGGGGTATAGAAGAATAGATGGTCATTTCCTTGCTTGTCATTGTTACCACAACCATGTGCCTAATGGAGTACCATGCAATTTGCGTTACTCCTGCTCAACAAATTTGGCCTAAGAAAAATTATGTCACGTGATCCCTTCATTTCTGTGCTTCTAACTCTTGCCGTGCTTGTTGTCATGGGCTACAGCTTGACCTCCAGTTGTCTGACTGTATGTGGAAGGTCAATCTCTTCCTATTGTCTGAGTGCAGGTGTAGTTTTTGTACACATGTTTGCACCTGTAAAGGGGAAGGCTTTCATAGACCTACGAGTGCTCACAGAGGCACAGTTGTCTATAGCAATAGAAAGCAAAACCGTCTCTACTGCAGGCCTCAAAGTGCAGAGTGACAACCCAGCGCAGCCGAGGTTTCCATGAACAGACTGAGGGACAGTGGAAGAACGCGTGCAGGGTGTCCCCCATGTGGTCCCCCATAACAGGATGGCCACTCAGTTGGAGAGAAACTGGTTGGAGAGGTGGACAGTTAGATGGACAAGGAACTGGTCTAGATGATCACAAAGAGTTCTTATCAATGGCTCAGTGTCCAAGTGGAAACCAGAACCTTTGTGGTGTTCCTCAAGGGTCCGTACTTGGACCAGTCTATTTAGTATCTTTTACTAAACTTACGTGTTTTCATCACAGGTGAGGTAATTTCTCGTTTTGTCTCCTGACATGCGTAATACCGGTTTTCCTGTCAGTATTGGCTCCTCTGAACGGACGTATGACGTTGTTAGCAAGTGGAAGTTTGCATTATTAACAGGGTCTGATATCTTCCTGGTAGCAATTGTGTTTGAGTAGGATGAGAAAGACAATGTTCATGGCCCCGTGTGTAACACAGCTGCTCATTGTTTCTACTCTTCTCAGCCTTTATGTTTCTCCATGATAACATGGTGAGCAATGAAATGTCTTTGCATTGGTCCATGCTGCCATCCTTGTGCACCAAGTGGAGGAATGGGCTGGGCAACAACTGCTCCCTTGACAAAGTCTGTCTGCCTGTTATGAAGTCGAAAGAGAGTCATAGAAGTTGTGGCTTTTTGAGAAAGTCTCTGGGTGGCTGTGTGTGAAGGGCTACTGGAGGGAACGGGAGAGGTGTTTTGCTGATTCCCCAACTTTAAGGTGGGCTTATTGGAAAAGGAACTGGATGTGTGAGGGACTGGCTGTTTGATGACAAGTGCTTGCAAATTATGAGGGTCAAAGAGCACCGTGCAAGTTGTGAAGGGCTGGAGATGCGAGTCGTGGGAGCTGTTTGTGAGGGGCTGTTGAAGGACAGAAGAGAGATGGTTTTCTCCTTTCCCTGCTCAGCGCCCAGCAGTGTGAGTTTCATCATCCCATAAAGTTTGGCAGAAGACTTTTTTTTTCTGGCTAAGGCAGCTTTTTGGCTGTGAGCCCTGAGGGGTTTTTCCTGTGTGTTTGCAGGTTGTCATCAGCTCTTAACTACCAGCTTAATTCTGTACTTATGACAAATGCCTTAATGGGAGCTTTGGGAAGAGCAAACTGTCTGCTCACTATCTACTAAATATCTTAATTATGTATCTTCTCTAAGTGCCATAACCTAGAAGTGTATGTGCTGTTCCCTTCCATTCTGCATGTGTTAATTTTGCCTTGCTCCTTGTGTTTCCTTAAAATGCCACTGGAAGAAATGTTCTTCCTTGTCACATACACATGGTGAGCAGTCAAACATTATCCATGGTAAGGGGAAGTTATCTGTGCATCTGTTGTTTCGATGGAGTCTATCTGCAGCTGATGATGATCATTGACAACCATGGGAGGTGTGAAGGGTTTGAGGAGAGTCTTGGGGGTGCTGCGTGTGAGGAGCTGCCGGTAGAGACATGGCATGTGTTTTGTTAATTCTCAGGGTTCGTTGCCAGCCTTCTGAAAAAGAGCCTGAAGGTGTCTTATTTTTGGGATCACCTTACTTGGACTCAAACTGGATGAGTTGTGGTTCCCTCAGTTTGCTTTTGTGTTGCATGGTGTTTCCCATGAATGGTATTTCTTGAGCATAGACGTTCATTTTAGGTTAAGATTTAAGCATCATGTATCTTCCATGTTGCCCATGTGCTGAAGAAGAATGATAGTGTTTGAGTTGATACCTCTATGGCTGAGTCTTTATTGGAGCGGCATATCGCTTAAGCACTTGGGAACATTTTACATTCCCTCAAATTGCTGTGAGGAGCAGAGAAATCTCTTTTTCTGGAAAAAAAAAACCCTAATTTCAGAGCTGTTTCTCACACACGCATCCATGATGTGATCCTTGTTCTCAGTAAGGCCTGAGGCTAAGTTGTGTATGCAAGTTTTCTTTCCATGTTTTCTGGATGTAAAGATGGTATAAAAGTCCAGTTTCTGCTAGTTGTTCTATGGGGCCCACAGTTGTGGTTCCATGTATTTCCTTTGTTTATTGTCCAAAGAATTGAACTTGAGGAACTGTGGCTATGGTCCACCTATGCTGTGAGCACCTCTGTGGGCTTCCTGTGGACTTTTTAGCATCTAAATACCCTTCTTGTGTAAGTACTACAGCTGACTGAATGTTAAGCTATGATTTCTTCACTTCTGCAGTGTTTCCCATTTTGCCTTGGTTTGTTTTTTGTCCAGGTCTAAAGCTGGTCCTCATTGTGGCTGCTAAGACAAAGACTTTGATATAGCTCTGTTTCCCTAAAATGTCACTGAACGAAATGCTCTTTTGCCTGTGGTTGACATATGGCCAAAATATTGGATATTGTCCGTGGTGCAACTAAAGGCTGTGAATGCAGAGCAAGGAGGGTGAGAGGCTGGCTCCCAACCAGGAAAATACATGGACCAATGAGACCTTGGCTGAGCAAGGCTTGCACGTCTCGCCTGGTGCCAAGGCCTGTTGCCATTCATGCTGTGATTGTGGATTCCTTGTTCTACAAGGCGATGGTAGTTCTTCCGTCGTGAAGTATTTGCACAGTAAATGTGCATGTGGAACAATGATGAACGTGCAGAATGGCTCATAATTCCTGTGACAATCCTTCTTTACACGTCTGTATCCCCCTGTATCATTGGATGTACACTTTCTTCATACATTGCATACATTGCAGGTATTTTTCCTGGCCTTTTTCTCTTTGTATTGCCTGAGTGCAGGTGCACTTTTTTCACATACATTTGGTGTTGACAGCTGTAAAGGGAAGGCTTTCATGGGCATTTGTGTGCTCACAATTGGAGAGATATGGGCTTGAAAGATGGGCTGTTAGATGGATAGGGAACTGGCTGGATGGCCACATCCAAATAGTTCTATTCCATGGCTCAATGTCTAGGTGTAAACTAGTAACATGTGTTGTCCCACATGGCTCCGTTCTTGGACCAGTACTATGTAGTATCTTCATACACGGTGGGATTGAGCGCACCCTCAGCAAGCTTGCAGGCAACACCAAGCTGAGTGGTGCCTTTGATCTGGTAGAGAGAAGAGATGCCATCCAGGGCAACCTTGAAAGGCTGGAGAAGTGGGACCATGCAAAGCTCATGAAGGTCAACAAGGCCAAGTGCAAGGTCCTGCACCTGGTTTGGGGCAATCCCGAATTTCAACAGAGACTGTGGGATGAATGGATTGAGAGCAGCCTCGCTGAGAAGGACCTGTTGTGTACCAGTGCGTGCCAAATGGGACATGAGCTGTCAATGTGCTCTTGCTGCCCAGAAATACAATGGTGTCTTCGGTTGCATCAAAAGGAGTGTGGCCAGCAGGTTGAGGGAGGGCATTCTCCCCCTCTACTCCATTTCATGAGACCCAACCGGGAATACTGCTATGGGGCCTATACTACAAGAAGGACATGGAGCTGTTGAAGGAGGTCCAGAGGAGAGCCACAAAAATTGTCAAGGGGCTGGAAGACCTCTGCTATGAAGAAGGGCTGAGACAGTTGAGGGTCTTTGGTGTGGAGAAGAGGAGGGTCTGGGGAGACCTTGTTGCACCTTTTCAATATATAAGGGGAACCTATAAGAAAGATGGAGAGAGACTTCTTCCCAGGGCCTATTGTGACAGGACAAGGGTTAATGGCTTTAAACTGGATGAGGGGAGGTTTAGACCAGAGATAAGGCAGAAGTGTTTTATGATGAGGGAGGTGAAACACTGGAGCACTCTGCCCAGAGAAGTTGTGGATGTGCTGCCGTCACTGGAAGAGTTCAAGGTCAGTTTGGGGGGGGGCATTGAGAAACAGGCTGTAGTGAAGGATGCCCCTGCCCGTGGCAGAGTGGTTCAACTAGTTAATCTTTAAAGGTCTGTTCCAACCTGAGCCATTCTATGTTTCTATGTGAGATCTCACATGGCTTTCCCCCTCGAGTATGGAGATGTAAAGAAGGAACTTCATCTGTGACTCAGAAACACAATAACAAAGTTATTCTGCTGTCCTGGCATAGAGCTACACACCTCAACTTTTGGGTGAGGTATTCCTCACTGTAACTGTTCTTCTCCCTACAAGAAAAATAATCCATGGGAGAAACATCAGAGATGCACATGAGGAAAAGGAAGAAATGCAGGGAAGTTGGAAATCCTTTGCACAGACCCATCATGCTTTTCCTTTATTCTGTTTCTGATGACGTACTGAATACTCCAAAAGAGATATTTCCTTCTTGGTATTCGTTCCCGGTAAGCAGAATTGAAAATAACTAACAGAGTGCTAAAAAGTGCAAAAAGCCTTCCCTAGCTCTAATATAATTTCTTGCTCTTATACTTCTGTCTTGATTTTATTAAGGCCAGCTGAGTTCCTTTCTTTATTGCTCTGCCATGAAGATTTCCTTCTGACATTTGCGACTCGAGGAGATGACCTACCCGAGAGTGTACCTCAGCGTTAAACGCCTCTGGCGTTGCAGGAAGCAAGTGCTTCTGCGCTGCCTGTTTCCAGAGAAGAGAGACCCCAAGGCTGGACGCAGCCGCTGACCGCCCGTGAAACGCCCGGCCCCCGGTGAGCGCGGCCATCAGCCGGCTGCAGTGGCGTCGCGGCGCCTCCGGGTGCCGCTGTTGGCCGACGCGGAGCGGCGCCGGAGCCGCCGGCGGGGCTGGAGCCGGAGCCGCCGCAGCGACCTGCCCCCGCAGGCTGGTCGCTCGCAGGGCGCCGGCCGTTCTCGGCATCGGCACGGGCAGCAGCGGCGAGCGGCGGCGCGGCGCGGGGAGCAGCGGCGTCCGAGGCGGCGCCGAGATCGCTGCCGTCCGGCGGCCCCTGCGCTCGCTGCGGAGAGTGGCCGGAAGGGCGGGAGGGCAGCGGCAGGAGGGAGGAGCGCGGCGAGCGCTGCCGAGAATGGCGGGCAGGCAGAGGCAGAGCCGGCGGCGAGCGGCCGGGCGAGTGCTGCTGCCCGCTTTGCTGCTGTGCTTGTGGTGCCGGGCGGCGGCGGAGCGGATCCGCTACGCCATCCCCGAGGAGCTGGGCAGAGGCTCGCTGGTGGGGCCGCTGACGCGGGACCTGGGGCTGAGCCCGGCGGACCTGCCCGCACGCAAGCTGCGGCTCGGCGCCGAGAAGCAATACTTCTCGGTGAGCGGGGAGACCGGGAACCTCTACGTGAGCGGGAGGCTGGACAGGGAGGAGATGTGCGGCGAGTCGGCGTCCTGCTCCGTCAGCTTCGAGGCGCTCGTGCAGAACCCGCTCAACATTTTCCACGTCGAGGTGGCCATCCAGGACGTCAACGACAATTCCCCGGCCTTCAGCAAGGCTGCTCTGGACCTCGAGATCGGCGAATGGACGCTTCCCGGGGCTCGTTTTCCGCTGGAGATGGCCCGAGACGCGGACGTGGGCAGCAACTCGCTGCTGACTTACCAGCTCACCAGCAACCCGTCCTTCGCTCTGGCCGTGAGGGAGAGCCCGGATGGAAGCAAGCAGCCGGAATTAGTGCTGGAGAGAGCACTGGACCGTGAGAAGCAGAGCTCCTTTGTGCTGGTGCTGACGGCGGTGGATGGGGGGGACCCCGTGAGGTCCGGGACCGTCCAGGTTCGCGTCAACGTGACGGACGCCAACGACAACGCGCCCGTGTTCGGTAAAAGCGTCTACGAGGCGCGAGTGCGGGAGAATCTGCCGGCGGGGTCGCTGGTGCTGCGGGTGCGAGCCACGGACGCGGACGCGGGCTCCAACGGGCGGGTCTCCTACTCCTTCGGCAACGTCGCGGACGGTGTCCGCGCGTTGTTCGCTGTCGACAGCAACAGCGGCGAGGTCAGGACGGCGGGGCCCCTCGATTTCGAGGAGAAGAGCAAATACAGCTTCAGCCTGGAGGCGAGGGACGGCGGCGGACTCACGGGTCACTGCAAGGTGCAGATCGATCTGTTGGACGAGAACGACAACGCACCCGAAATCACGGTGTTGTCGGTGTCGAGCCCGGTGCCCGAGGACGCGCCGACCGGCACGGTGGTGGCCCTGGTGAAAGTGCGCGACCCAGACTCCGGCGAGAACGGTCAGGTGTCGTGCGAGCTGTCGGGCGAGGCGCCCCTGTCGATCGTGGCATCGTCGGGAGGCTCGTATAAGGTGGTGACGGCGAGCGCGCTGGACCGGGAGCTGGCGGCCGAGCACCGCGTGACGGTGGTGGCCAGGGACCGGGGCAGCCCGGCGCTCTCCAGCCGTGCGGCGCTGGTGCTGGAGGTGTCGGACGTGAACGACAACGCGCCGGTGTTCGAGGAGGCCGCCTACAGCGCCTACGTGGCGGAGAACAACGCGGCGGGCGCGCCGGTGGTGCGGGTGCGCGCGCGGGACGCGGACGCGGGCGCCAACGGGCGCGTGAGCTACCGGCTGGCGGGCGGCAGCGCGGGCGCGTCGCCGTACGTGTCGGTGGAGGCGGAGACGGGCGCGCTGTTCGCGCAGCGCTCCTTCGACTACGAGCAGTGCCGCGAGTTCGCGGTGGCGGTGCGGGCGCAGGACGGCGGGTCGCCGGCGCGGAGCTCGACGGCGACGGTGCGCGTCTTCGTGCTGGACCGCAACGACAACGCGCCGCGGGTGCTGTGGCCGGCGGCGGGCGCGGGGGCGGGCGCGGGGGCGGGCGCGGGGGCGGGCGCGGGGGCGGCGCCGTTCGAGGTGGTGCCGCGGTCGGCCGAGGCCGGGTACCTGGTGGCCAAGGTGGTGGCGGTGGACGCGGACGCGGGGCGCAACGCGTGGCTGTCGTACGAGCTGGTGCAGGCGCCGGAGCCGGCGCTGTTCCGCGTGGGGCTGCACAGCGGCGAGGTGCGGACGGCGCGGGCCGTGTCGGAGAGGGACGCGGCGAAGCAGCGGCTGGTGGCGGTGGTGAAGGACCACGGGCAGCCGGCGCTGTCGGCCACGGCCACGCTGCACGTGGTGCTGGCCGAGAGCTTGCAGGAGGCGCTGCCGGAGCTGAGCGAGCGGGCGGCGGGCGCCGACTCGCCGGCGGAGCTGCAGTTCTACCTGGTGCTGGCGCTGGCGCTCCTCTCCGCCCTGTTCCTGCTGAGCGTGGCGCTGGCCGCCGTGGCGCGGGTGCGCCGGGCCGGGCCGCCCGCCGTCCTGCGCTGCCTGGGCGCGCAGCGCTTCTCCGTGGCCGGCGCCGCCGCCTTCCCTGCCGACTTCTGCGAGGGCACCTTGCCCTACTCCTACAACCTGTGCGTGGCGCCGGGACGCGCCGCCGCCGAGGGCCCTTGGCTGCCGCCGCCGCCGCCGCCGCCGCCGCCGCTGCCCAGCCTGCCGGCGGAGGAGCTTCTCGGCGGGGAGCCCTGCGGGAAGCGGAGCCCGAGCAGCAGCGCCGGCGCGGGAGAGCCGCCCGCGGACCCCGGCGCAACGCAGGTCTGTAAGCCCGCGCTCTCTCGCTGTTCTCCTCGAGCCCCACTGAACCGTCGTCCCTTTCCCCCTGTCTTTCCCCGGGTGGCGTGACTGGGGAGTGCTGATCCGTGTCTCCGTGAAGGAGTGCAAGAAAGATCGGCCTAACTCCCTTCCCCTAAGAGCAGGCAGTTAGCTGCCGCACTCCTTGGTGATCACAGGTTCGGGTTCACCGGAGAGGGTTCTGTCTACAGCTCTCGCGTTGTCCAACCTCACATGCGTTAGTACTGCTGAAAACGGATCCTTACTGTGTAGAATGAGATCCGCTGGTGGTGCGTGAACAAATAATCGCGAGTAGTATTTTGGAGCCTACTTTCTTTTCCTATCCCCTTTTCCCAGAGAGTCACCTGCATGAGTATTACACAGAACGATACTTTCTAGCAGGCATGAAACCATCACAGTGATTTCTGGGAAAGGGAAAGTCACTTCCTGGGTCTACGGAATTACTTGATTCTATAAATGTGTATCGGGAAAATGAGCGCACTGTTCTCTGAAAAACAGCTTCATCGCCCGCTGTGCAATGTGTCAATGGTCACACACTCAGGAGAGACATTGCTCATTTATTTCAGGGTTGCACAAGTCTGGGTGCTCGGTGGTTTTCCACAAATCACCCACCCCGGAGCTAGCTCCTTCCTTATATTTATACAATAAATTCATACACTTTCTGCCTATTGATACGTTTTCTGCCTATATATTCATTATAATCTACGTAGGTTATAATCGACATACGTTGCGTAATGGCATTCAGTCACTACTCTTGGCTCTGCTTCAGATCCTTCTGCCCACGTCTTCCTCCCTTCGGGGGTCCTTGATGGTCTTTACAGATGAACTACCCTAACCCTTTTTGTCCATATATGGTCTCGTTTACACGCGCATTGTTGTAAGGACAATTCAAGGCTATTTTCTCTTGCCAACTCTCCTTTATTTTCTTCTAAAAGGAACGTTAGTGCTTGATTAAATGGCCAAGCTTTCCTTTCTCTCACCTTAGGTTAAACATGAAAACATCAAACAATGTTTGATCAAAAACCAAAAGAAAACAGGAATCTGGATTCACGCTAACTAAACATAGACAATGCCTCTTCTTTCAAGGGGGTAGTTCTCTTACAGCACAAGAAAAACTTGGTTCAACGCCAGCATGTTGTGTGGTGCCGTCACCCCCATTGTGCTGTTGTGGGACACAGGCCGGGCACTGGAGCACAGGCAGATCTACCTGTTTTTCTTCTTGCTGTACTCGCAAAGGCATTTCCCCCGCAGTTGGCGGGAGCCGAGGAGATGATTCTGGGCAGGTTCACTGCGGGTGCTTCCTGCCTCCCGGGCAGTTGGAGTACAGTCAGTGCGAAGTGATCGAGTGAGCTACAGCATGAAAGCGGCGCTGGGCAGCGGTGGGTGCCTGCAGTGCCGGGAGGAGGCTGCGGGCGCCGCTGTTGACCGAGGAGGAGCGAGAGGAAGGCCGGGGCGCTGCAGGCAGCCCCGCCCGCTGCGGCCCGGCTCGCTGGCTGGCTGGCTCGGCGGCCGGGCGGTCTGCGAGCGTCCCCGCGGCGCGGAGCCGTGCTGCAGCGGGGCGGAGGGGCCGGGAGCGGCGAACCGAAGCCGGAGCCGGAGCCGGAGCCGGAGCTGGAGCGGGATCGGCGGGCGGTGCGGCGGCAGTGCGGCGGCGGCGGCGGCGATGGCGATGTGCGCGGCGGGGAGGCGGCGGGGCCGGCGGGAGCGAGCCCTGCTGTGGTGCGTGCTGGCGGCGGCGTGGGAGGCGGCGTGGGGGCAGCTGCGCTACTCGGTTCCCGAGGAGGTGCCGAAGGGCTCGTTCGTGGGCGACGTGGGCAAGGACCTGGGGCTGGAGCTGCCGGCGCTCCGACACCGCGGCATCCAGGTTGTCTCCGAAGGTAGGACGCAGTATTTCGCTCTGCACGGGAAGACGGGACATTTAGTGACGGCGGAGAGGCTAGACAGAGAGCAGCTGTGCCGGCTGGTGGAGAAATGCATTCTGCGCTGTGAGGTGATAGTGGAGGGGGAAATGCAAGTTTACGAAATCGAAGTGCAGATCATGGACATAAACGACAACGCGCCCAGCTTCCGAGAGGCAGAAACGGATCTGCGAATGAGCGAGACGACAGCCCCGGGGTCGCGGTTTCCCCTGCGAGACGCGCAGGATCCGGACGCGGGACCGAATGGCGTGCAGAGGTACGAGCTGAGCGGCGACGAGCACTTCTCGCTGGCCGTGCAGGCGGGCGCCGGCGGGGATGAGCGTCCCGAGCTGGTGCTGGCGAAGGCGCTGGACCGGGAGGCGGCGGCGTTTCACGAGCTGGTGCTGAGGGCGAGCGACGGCGGAGAGCCGGCGCGGACGGGCACGGCGCGGATCCGCGTGGCGGTGCTGGACGCGAACGACAACGCGCCCGCCTTCAGCCAGGCGGAGTACACGGTGCGCGTGCCGGAAGACGTGCCCGTGGGCTCCGCCCTCGTCACCCTCACGGCCACCGATGCCGACGAGGGGACGAACGGGCACGTGAAATACAGTTTTCATAAAGCTTCAGACCAAGCACCCGAAATTTTTCACCTGGACTCTGAGACAGGAGAAATATCCGTTAAGGACAGTCTGGACTTTGAGGAAGGTGGTTCGTACGAAATGGAGGTGCAGGCACGAGACGGCGGGGGCCTTTCCGACACGGCGAAAGTCGTGATCACGGTGACAGACGTGAACGACAACGTGCCCCAGATTACGGTGCGGTCGGCACTGCGCGAGATCTCTGAGGACGCGCCGTCGGGGACGGTGGTGGCCCTGGTGCACGTGCAGGACCGGGACTCGGGGCCGAACGGGGAGGTGCGGTGCTCGGTGGACGGGGGCGTGCCTTTCCAGCTGAGGAGCTCACGTGGCAGCTACTACAGCGTGGTGACGGCGAGAGAGCTGGACCGCGAGGAGGTGTCGGAGTACAACGTGACGGTGCGGGCGGCGGACGGCGGGTCGCCGGCGCTGTGGAGCAGCGCGGTGCTGGCGCTGCGGGTGCTGGACGTGAACGACAACGCGCCGGTGTTCGCGGAGGCGCGCTACAGCGCCCGTCTGCCCGAGAACAACGCGGCGGGCGCGCTGGTGCTGACGGTGCGGGCGGCGGACGCGGACTGGGGGCAGAACGCGCGCGTGCGGTACCGGCTGTCGGAGGGGCGGGTGCGGGGCGCGCCGCTCTCGTCGTACGTGTCGGTGCAGGCGGAGACGGGCGCGCTGTACGCGCTGCGCCCGTTCGACTACGAGGAGGTGCGCGAGGTGGGGCTGTGGGTGCGGGCGGAGGACGGCGGCGCGCCGCCGCTGAGCAGCAACGTGTCGGTGCGGCTCGTGATCGTGGACGAGAACGACAACGCGCCGCAGGTGCTGTACCCGCCGCCGGCGGCGGCGCCGGGCGCGGGCTGGGCGGGCGTGGAGCTGGCGCCGCGCTCGGCCGAGCCCGGGGCGCTGGTGGCCAAGGTGGTGGCGGTGGACGCGGACGCGGGGCAGAACGCGTGGCTGTCGTACGAGCTGGCCAAGGCGACGGAGCCGGGGCTGTTCCGCGTGGGGCTGCACAGCGGCGAGGTGCGGACGGCGCGCTTCCCGCTGGCCCGCGACGCGGCGCGGCAGAGCCTGGTGGTGGTGGTGAAGGACCACGGGCGGCCGGCGCTGTCGGCCACGGCCACGCTGACGGTGGTGCTGGCCGAGAGCGTGGCCGAGCTGCTGTCGGAGCTGGGCAGCGCGGCGGCGGCGGCGGCGGCGGCGGGGGAGCCGGCCGGCAGCCTGACGCGGTGGCTGGTGGTGGCCGTGGCGGCCGTGTCCTGCCTCTTCCTCGCCTTCCTGCTGCTGCTGCTGGCGCTGCGCCTGCGGCGCTGGCGCCGCTCGCAGCTGCTGGCGGCGGGCAGCGGCGCCTTGCGCGGCGTCCCGGCCTCGCACTTCGTGGGCATCGACGGCGTCCGCGCCTTCCTGCACTCCTACTCGCACGAGGTGTCGCTCACCGCCGACTCGCGCAAGAGCCAGCTCCGCTTGTCGGGCGGCAGCTGCTGCGACACCCTCCCGGCCCGGCCGCCGCCCGACGAGCCCGCGCCGCTGCTCGGGGAGGACGCTGCCGGCGCCCGCCTCGCGGACCCCGCCCCTGCCCCGGTGAGTTCCTCTGCCGAGACTTCCTCTGCCACGCTTCCCTCTGCTGCTTCTCTGCCCTATCCCCCCGTGCTCTGTGTCCTGCGTAGGGAGGCTTCCTTACAAGGAAGGCAGCGCTTCGGCCAGCGCCGCGCCGTGTGCTGGTGCCTCTTGCTGCCGGGAGGGAAACGCCGTGGGATTGTGGCTCAGCGTTGCCGTTGTTGTGGGAGGCAGGAGAATTGAGGCTCCTGTTGGCTGGCCTTGCGTTTAGAGCGGGTATTTGTGTCACGTCGTTACAGTGTCACACGGTGTTCCCTGACCCAGTCTGTCTTGGAGGACCGCTCCTCATTTACTTTTAGAGCCTTGCTGTTTCTCCTCTGAAGTGTAGTGAGCACACAAGTGATTCTTCCTTCTCAGTACAGAGTGGTAAAGGTCACAGAATCACAGAACGTTAGGGGTTGGAGGTGAATTTGAGTGGATTTCACAGAATGGTATCGCAGAATGCTAGGGTTTGGAAGGGATCTCTGGAGATCATCTTGTCCATCGTCCCTGCTTGAGCAGGGACACCTCTGTGTGAAGTCCATGCTGTGATCCTGGTGCCTTGTATGGAGAAATGATCTGGGCCACTGAACCTTTGATGTCATGTTGTTGCAAATTATGAGGGTCAAAGAACACGGAGCAAGTTGTGTGAGGGTGGAGAGGAGAGTCGTGGGAACTTAAGACCATTAGTAGAATGCGCTGTTGAAGGACATGAGAGGGATGGTTTGCTCCTTTCCCTGTTCAGTGCCTAGCTGTAGGTTAATGCAATGTGAATTTCTTCTTCCCGAGTAAGTTTGGCCCTGGGAGCCCTGGGAGCCCTGGGAGGTGCTTCCCGTGTGCTTGCATGTTGTCATTGATTCTTAACTAACAGCTTAAATCTGTACTTATGATAAAAGCATAACTGGATCTTTGGAGGTGCCAACCGATTATTCATTCCCCACTAAGTTTCTTTGTTTTGTGCCTACTCTCTAAGTGCCCTAATCTAGAAGTGCATGTGTAAATTAGAAAGATGCAAGTTGTGAAGGGTTTGAGGAGAGTCTCAGGGATCCTGAGTGTGCGGATGTACCAGTCGAGGTAAGGCATGAGTTTTGTCAGGTCCCAGGGTGTGTTCCTGGGCTATGGAAACAGGGCTCGAAGTGTCTTATGTCTGGATACCACCTGGTTTGGACTCCTGACCAAGTTGTGGGTACTTCCATTTTCCTGTTGCTGGAGGTTTCCTGTGAATAGCAGTTTAATTCTTGCCTGGAGGAAATGTTTTTGCTTGTCACATAAGTGTGGTGAAACGTCTGTGCCGCATTGGTGAGAGACTGGCCTTGAAACAGGAGAAAAAGGAGGTTGTATGCCACCTCTGGCAGGGCTGTGGTTTAATTTCACGCCTAGTGCCAAAGCTTCTGCCATTTACACTAAGTCCGCCTTTGTCAATCTCCTAAAAGGGGATGACAGTCCTCTGATGACTTTGTCATTGTTTCTCTCATGTTCTAAAATTGGGGCTCTGTTTGGCTGATGAAAGTCCTTTAAAAGTAGAGATCTGTTAAAATTATCAGGCAGATGGAGCAGTTTCCATTCATACCTTGCAAGTGTACTGCTGCCAAGATAATGACTTTGATAGATATCTGTTTCCCTAAAATGTCTCTGAATCATATGCTCTTTTGGCTGTGGCAGATACATGGCCAAAAGTTGGCACTGTCCATGGTTGAATGAACAGCTGAGAATGCCGAGCAAGGAGGGTGAGAGGCTGGCTTCCACCCCATGAAAATAGGTGGGTCAACGTGCTTTTGGCTGGGCAGTGGTTTGATTTTATACCTGGTGCCAAGACCTGTGCCATTTATGTTATGGCCCTAGCTTCTCCGTACTGAAAGGCCATGGCAGTCCTTTGATAATAAGGTATTTGAGCGTACGTGTATATCTAGAATGATGATGCATGGGATTATAATTCCTGTGTGAAACCTCCATTATCCATCTGTATCTCCCTGGAATGTCGTGATGTAGAGTTTCTTTACGTGGAGGAGATTCCCCTTAAAGCATGAGTTTGATGACCCATTCTTTATTGGATAACTGCTCCTCTCTTATTTTGGATGTTTATCATTCATGTGCTTTAGAATCTTTCTTTATCATCTCAGAATGTTGGTGAGGAGTCAAATGTACCTCCTTTCTTGGTGTGATCGTAGTGCATTATCCTCTGATGATATGCTTTCGCCAATTATGAAAAGGTCACATGCAAACCAGCAGCTTGTGTAGGGTTGGAGAGAAGACAGGGGAGCTCTGTGGTGTTGGGGTATAGAAGAATAGATGGTCATTTCCTTGCTTGTCATTGTTACCACAACCATGTGCCTAATGGAGTACCATGCAATTTGCGTTACTCCTGCTCAACAAATTTGGCCTAAGAAAAATTATGTCACGTGATCCCTTCATTTCTGTGCTTCTAACTCTTGCCGTGCTTGTTGTCATGGGCTACAGCTTGACCTCCAGTTGTCTGACTGTATGTGGAAGGTCAATCTCTTCCTATTGTCTGAGTGCAGGTGTAGTTTTTGTACACATGTTTGCACCTGTAAAGGGGAAGGCTTTCATAGACCTACGAGTGCTCACAGAGGCACAGTTGTCTATAGCAATAGAAAGCAAAACCGTCTCTACTGCAGGCCTCAAAGTGCAGAGTGACAACCCAGCGCAGCCGAGGTTTCCATGAACAGACTGAGGGACAGTGGAAGAACGCGTGCAGGGTGTCCCCCATGTGGTCCCCCATAACAGGATGGCCACTCAGTTGGAGAGAAACTGGTTGGAGAGGTGGACAGTTAGATGGACAAGGAACTGGTCTAGATGATCACAAAGAGTTCTTATCAATGGCTCAGTGTCCAAGTGGAAACCAGAACCTTTGTGGTGTTCCTCAAGGGTCCGTACTTGGACCAGTCTATTTAGTATCTTTTACTAAACTTACGTGTTTTCATCACAGGTGAGGTAATTTCTCGTTTTGTCTCCTGACATGCGTAATACCGGTTTTCCTGTCAGTATTGGCTCCTCTGAACGGACGTATGACGTTGTTAGCAAGTGGAAGTTTGCATTATTAACAGGGTCTGATATCTTCCTGGTAGCAATTGTGTTTGAGTAGGATGAGAAAGACAATGTTCATGGCCCCGTGTGTAACACAGCTGCTCATTGTTTCTACTCTTCTCAGCCTTTATGTTTCTCCATGATAACATGGTGAGCAATGAAATGTCTTTGCATTGGTCCATGCTGCCATCCTTGTGCACCAAGTGGAGGAATGGGCTGGGCAACAACTGCTCCCTTGACAAAGTCTGTCTGCCTGTTATGAAGTCGAAAGAGAGTCATAGAAGTTGTGGCTTTTTGAGAAAGTCTCTGGGTGGCTGTGTGTGAAGGGCTACTGGAGGGAACGGGAGAGGTGTTTTGCTGATTCCCCAACTTTAAGGTGGGCTTATTGGAAAAGGAACTGGATGTGTGAGGGACTGGCTGTTTGATGACAAGTGCTTGCAAATTATGAGGGTCAAAGAGCACCGTGCAAGTTGTGAAGGGCTGGAGATGCGAGTCGTGGGAGCTGTTTGTGAGGGGCTGTTGAAGGACAGAAGAGAGATGGTTTTCTCCTTTCCCTGCTCAGCGCCCAGCATTGTGAGTTTCATCATCCCATAAAGTTTGGCAGAAGACTTTTTTTTTCTGGCTAAGGCAGCTTTTTGGCTGTGAGCCCTGAGGGGTTTTTCCTGTGTGTTTGCAGGTTGTCATCAGCTCTTAACTACCAGCTTAATTCTGTACTTATGACAAATGCCTTAATGGGAGCTTTGGGAAGAGCAAACTGTCTGCTCACTATCTACTAAATATCTTAATTATGTATCTTCTCTAAGTGCCATAACCTAGAAGTGTATGTGCTGTTCCCTTCCATTCTGCATGTGTTAATTTTGCCTTGCTCCTTGTGTTTCCTTAAAATGCCACTGGAAGAAATGTTCTTCCTTGTCACATACACATGGTGAGCAGTCAAACATTATCCATGGTAAGGGGAAGTTATCTGTGCATCTGTTGTTTCGATGGAGTCTATCTGCAGCTGATGATGATCATTGACAACCATGGGAGGTGTGAAGGGTTTGAGGAGAGTCTTGGGGGTGCTGCGTGTGAGGAGCTGCCGGTAGAGACATGGCATGTGTTTTGTTAATTCTCAGGGTTCGTTGCCAGCCTTCTGAAAAAGAGCCTGAAGGTGTCTTATTTTTGGGATCACCTTACTTGGACTCAAACTGGATGAGTTGTGGTTCCCTCAGTTTGCTTTTGTGTTGCATGGTGTTTCCCATGAATGGTATTTCTTGAGCATAGACGTTCATTTTAGGTTAAGATTTAAGCATCATGTATCTTCCATGTTGCCCATGTGCTGAAGAAGAATGATAGTGTTTGAGTTGATACCTCTATGGCTGAGTCTTTATTGGAGTGGCATATCGCTTAAGCACTTGGGAACATTTTACATTCCCTCAAATTGCTGTGAGGAGCAGAGAAATCTCTTTTTCTGGAAAAAAAAACCCCTAATTTCAGAGCTGTTTCTCACACACGCATCCATGATGTGATCCTTGTTCTCAGTAAGGCCTGAGGCTAAGTTGTGTATGCAAGTTTTCTTTCCATGTTTTCTGGATGTAAAGATGGTATAAAAGTCCAGTTTCTGCTAGTTGTTCTATGGGGCCCACAGTTGTGGTTCCATGTATTTCCTTTGTTTATTGTCCAAAGAATTGAACTTGAGGAACTGTGGCTATGGTCCACCTATGCTGTGAGCACCTCTGTGGGCTTCCTGTGGACTTTTTAGCATCTAAATACCCTTCTTGTGTAAGTACTACAGCTGACTGAATGTTAAGCTATGATTTCTTCACTTCTGCAGTGTTTCCCATTTTGCCTTGGTTTGTTTTTTGTCCAGGTCTAAAGCTGGTCCTCATTGTGGCTGCTAAGACAAAGACTTTGATATAGCTCTGTTTCCCTAAAATGTCACTGAACGAAATGCTCTTTTGCCTGTGGTTGACATATGGCCAAAATATTGGATATTGTCCGTGGTGCAACTAAAGGCTGTGAATGCAGAGCAAGGAGGGTGAGAGGCTGGCTCCCAACCAGGAAAATACATGGACCAATGAGACCTTGGCTGAGCAAGGCTTGCACGTCTCGCCTGGTGCCAAGGCCTGTTGCCATTCATGCTGTGATTGTGGATTCCTTGTTCTACAAGGCGATGGTAGTTCTTCCGTCGTGAAGTATTTGCACAGTAAATGTGCATGTGGAACAATGATGAACGTGCAGAATGGCTCATAATTCCTGTGACAATCCTTCTTTACACGTCTGTATCCCCCTGTATCATTGGATGTACACTTTCTTCATACATTGCATACATTGCAGGTATTTTTCCTGGCCTTTTTCTCTTTGTATTGCCTGAGTGCAGGTGCACTTTTTTCACATACATTTGGTGTTGACAGCTGTAAAGGGAAGGCTTTCATGGGCATTTGTGTGCTCACAATTGGAGAGATATGGGCTTGAAAGATGGGCTGTTAGATGGATAGGGAACTGGCTGGATGGCCACATCCAAATAGTTCTATTCCATGGCTCAATGTCTAGGTGTAAACTAGTAACATGTGTTGTCCCACATGGCTCCGTTCTTGGACCAGTACTATGTAGTATCTTCATACACGGTGGGATTGAGCGCACCCTCAGCAAGCTTGCAGGCAACACCAAGCTGAGTGGTGCCTTTGATCTGGTAGAGAGAAGAGATGCCATCCAGGGCAACCTTGAAAGGCTGGAGAAGTGGGACCATGCAAAGCTCATGAAGGTCAACAAGGCCAAGTGCAAGGTCCTGCACCTGGTTTGGGGCAATCCCGAATTTCAACAGAGACTGTGGGATGAATGGATTGAGAGCAGCCTCGCTGAGAAGGACCTGTTGTGTACCAGTGCGTGCCAAATGGGACATGAGCTGTCAATGTGCTCTTGCTGCCCAGAAATACAATGGTGTCTTCGGTTGCATCACAAGGAGTGTGGCCAGCAGGTTGAGGGAGGGCATTCTCCCCCTCTACTCCATTTCATGAGACCCAACCGGGAATACTGCTATGGGGCCTATACTACAAGAAGGACATGGAGCTGTTGAAGGAGGTCCAGAGGAGAGCCACAAAAATTGTCAAGGGGCTGGAAGACCTCTGCTATGAAGAAGGGCTGAGACAGTTGAGGGTCTTTGGTGTAGAGAAGAGGAGGGTCTGGGGAGACCTTGTTGCACCTTTTCAATATATAAGGGGAACCTATAAGAAAGATGGAGGGAGACTTTCCCAGGGCCTATTTTGACAGGACAAGGGTTAATGGCTTTAAACTGGATGAGGGGAGGTTTAGACCAGAGATAATGCAGAAGTGTTTTATGATGAGGGAGGTGAAACACTGGAGCACTCTGCCCAGAGAAGTTGTGGATGTGCTGCCGTCACTGGAAGAGTTCAAGGTCAGTTTGGGGGGGGGCATTGAGAAACAGGCTGTAGTGAAGGATGCCCCTGCCCGTGGCAGAGTGGTTCAACTAGTTAATCTTTAAAGGTCTGTTCCAACCTGAGCCATTCTATGTTTCTATGTGAGATCTCACACGGCTTTCCCCCTCGAGTATGGAGACGTAAAAGAAGGAACTTCATCTGTGACTCAGAAACACAATAACAAAGTTATTCTGCTGTCCTGGCATAGAGCTATACACTTCAACTTTTGGGTGAGATATTCCTCACTGTAACTGTTCTTCTCCCTACAAGAAAAATAATCCATGGGAGAAACATCAGAGATGCACATGAGGAAAAGGAAGAAATGCAGGGAAGTTGGAAATCCTTTGCACAGACCCATCATGCTTTTCCTTTATTCTGTTTCTGATGACATACTGATTACTCCAAAAGAGATATTTCCTTCTTGGTATTCGTTCCCGGTAAGGAAAGCAGAATTGAAAATAACTAACAGAGTGCTAAAAAGCGCAAAAAGCCTTCCCTAGCTCTAATATAATTTCTTGCTCTTATACTTCTGTCTTGATTTTATTAAGGCCAGCTGAGTTCCTTTCTTTATTGCTCTGCCATGAAGATTTCCTTCTGACATTTGCGACTCGAGGAGATGACCTACCCGAGAGTGTACCTCAGCGTTAAACGCCTCTGGCGTTGCAGGAAGCAAGTGCTCCTGCGCTGCCTGCTTCCAGAGAAGAGAGACCCCAAGGCTGGACGCAGCCGCTGACCGCCCGTGAAACGCCCGGCCCCCGGTGAGCGCGGCCATCAGCCGGCTGCAGTGGCGTCGCGGCGCCTCCGGGTGCCGCTGTTGGCCGACGCGGAGCGGCGCCGGAGCCGCCGGCGGGGCTGGAGCCGGAGCCGCCGCAGCGACCTGCCCCCGCAGGCTGGTCGCTCGCAGGGCGCCGGCCGTTCTCGGCATCGGCACGGGCAGCAGCGGCGAGCGGCGGCGCGGCGCGGGGAGCAGCGGCGTCCGAGGCGGCGCCGAGATCGCTGCCGTCCGGCGGCCCCTGCGCTCGCTGCGGAGAGTGGCCGGAAGGGCGGGAGGGCAGCGGCAGGAGGGAGGAGCGCGGCGAGCGCTGCCGAGAATGGCGGGCAGGCAGAGGCAGAGCCGGCGGCGAGCGGCCGGGCGAGTGCTGCTGCCCGCTTTGCTGCTGTGCTTGTGGTGCCGGGCGGCGGCGGAGCGGATCCGCTACGCCATCCCCGAGGAGCTGGGCAGAGGCTCGCTGGTGGGGCCGCTGGCGCGGGACCTGGGGCTGAGCCCGGCGGACCTGCCCGCACGCAAGCTGCGGCTCGGCGCCGAGAAGCAATACTTCTCGGTGAGCGGGGAGACCGGGAACCTCTATGTGAGCGAGAGGCTGGACCGGGAGGAGATGTGCGGCGAGTCGGCGTCCTGCTCCGTCAGCTTCGAGGCGCTCGTGCAGAACCCGCTCAACGTTTTCCACGTCGAGGTGGCCATCCAGGACGTCAACGACAATTCCCCGGCCTTCAGCAAGGCTGCTCTGGACCTCGAGATCACTGAATTGACGCTTCCCGGGGCTCGTTTTCCGCTGGAGATGGCCCGAGACGCGGACGTGGGCAGCAACTCGCTGCTGACTTACCAGCTCACCAGCAACCCGTCCTTCGCTCTGGCCGTGAGGGAGAGCCCGGATGGAAGCAAGCAGCCGGAATTAGTGCTGGAGAGAGCACTGGACCGTGAGAAGCAGAGCTCCTTTGTGCTGGTGCTGACGGCGGTGGATGGGGGGGACCCCGTGAGGTCCGGGACCGTCCAGGTTCGCGTCAACGTGACGGACGCCAACGACAACGCGCCCGTGTTCGGTAAAAGCGTCTACGAGGCGCGAGTGCGGGAGAATCTGCCGGCGGGGTCGCTGGTGCTGCGGGTGCGAGCCACGGACGCGGACGCGGGCTCCAACGGGCGGGTCTCCTACTCCTTCGGCAACGTCGCGGATGGTGTCCGCGCGTTGTTCGCTGTCGACAGCAACAGCGGCGAGGTCAGGACGGCGGGGCCCCTCGATTTTGAGGAGAAGAGCAAATACAGCTTCAGCCTGGAGGCGAGGGACGGCGGCGGACTCACGGGTCACTGCAAGGTGCAGATCGATCTGTTGGACGAGAACGACAACGCACCCGAAATCACGGTGTTGTCGGTGTCGAGCCCGGTGCCCGAGGACGCGCCGACCGGCACGGTGGTGGCCCTGGTGAAAGTGCGCGACCCGGACTCCGGCGAGAACGGTCAGGTGTCGTGCGAGCTGTCGGGCGAGGCGCCCCTGTCGATCGTGGCATCGTCGGGAGGCTCGTATAAGGTGGTGACGGCGAGCGCGCTGGACCGGGAGCTGGCGGCCGAGCACCGCGTGACGGTGGTGGCCAGGGACCGGGGCAGCCCGGCGCTCTCCAGCCGCGCGGCGCTGGTGCTGGAGGTGTCGGACGTGAACGACAACGCGCCGGTGTTCGAGGAGGCCGCCTACAGCGCCTACGTGGCGGAGAACAACGCGGCGGGCGCGCCGGTGGTGCGGGTGCGCGCGCGGGACGCGGACGCGGGCGCCAACGGGCGCGTGAGCTACCGGCTGGCGGGCGGCAGCGCGGGCGCGTCGCCGTACGTGTCGGTGGAGGCGGAGACGGGCGCGCTGTTCGCGCAGCGCTCCTTCGACTACGAGCAGTGCCGCGAGTTCGCGGTGGCGGTGCGGGCGCAGGACGGCGGGTCGCCGGCGCGGAGCTCGACGGCGACGGTGCGCGTCTTCGTGCTGGACCGCAACGACAACGCGCCGCGGGTGCTGTGGCCGGCGGCGGGCGCGGGGGCGGGCGCGGGGGCGGGCGCGGGGGCGGGCGCGGGGGCGGGCGCGGGGGCGGGCGCGGGGGCGGCGCCGTTCGAGGTGGTGCCGCGGTCGGCCGAGGCCGGGTACCTGGTGGCCAAGGTGGTGGCGGTGGACGCGGACGCGGGGCGCAACGCGTGGCTGTCGTACGAGCTGGTGCAGGCGCCGGAGCCGGCGCTGTTCCGCGTGGGGCTGCACAGCGGCGAGGTGCGGACGGCGCGGGCCGTGTCGGAGAGGGACGCGGCGAAGCAGCGGCTGGTGGCGGTGGTGAAGGACCACGGGCAGCCGGCGCTGTCGGCCACGGCCACGCTGCACGTGGTGCTGGCCGAGAGCTTGCAGGAGGCGCTGCCGGAGCTGAGCGAGCGGGCGGCGGGCGCCGACTCGCCGGCGGAGCTGCAGTTCTACCTGGTGCTGGCGCTGGCGCTCCTCTCCGCCCTGTTCCTGCTGAGCGTGGCGCTGGCCGCCGTGGCGCGAGTGCGCCGGGCCGGGCCGCCCGCCGTCCTGCGCTGCCTGGGCGCGCAGCGCTTCTCCGTGGCCGGCGCCGCCGCCTTCCCTGCCGACTTCTGCGAGGGCACCTTGCCCTACTCCTACAACCTGTGCGTGGCGCCGGGACGCGCCGCCGCCGAGGGCCCTTGGCTGCCGCCGCCGCCGCCGCCGCCGCCGCCGCTGCCCAGCCTGCCGGCGGAGGAGCTTCTCGGCGGGGAGCCCTGCGGGAAGCGGAGCCCGAGCAGCAGCGCCGGCGCGGGAGAGCCGCCCGCGGACCCCGGCGCAACGCAGGTCTGTAAGCCCGCGCTCTCTCGCTGTTCTCCTCGAGCCCCACTGAACCGTCGTTCCTTTCCCCCTGTCTTTCCCCGGGTGGCGTGACTGGGGAGTGCTGATCCGTGTCTCCGTGAAGGAGTGCAAGAAAGATCGGCCTAACTCCCTTCCCCTAAGAGCAGGCAGTTAGCTGCCGCACTCTTTGGTGATCACAGGTTCGGGTTCACCGGAGAGGGTTCTGTCTACAGCTCTCGCGTTGTCTAACCTCACATGCGTTAGTACCGCTGAAAACGGATCCGCTGATGGTGCGTGGCGGAGTCTGGAAAATGGGGTTGACGCTTGGTGTTGGAGGTTTTTTCTTCCTTACCGCTTTTTCCCGGAAACGATGTACTTGGATCGGGTTGATAGCTGGGCATAAAGCCGTTGGTGAATGATTTTTGGGTGCTGGACTCCCAAAGGAAACGTGCGTGTGGCGCCATGAATGGAAAAGTGACAGAGGAATTACTTCTCTCAGCAATTTTTTGCAATAGTTGTTGCATCCGTCTGTTTAGAAGGGCAGGTGTCTAGGATCTAGAAAACATATATCAAACGTCAAGGAGATTCCCAAAATGGCAGTGTGGGCACTTGAGTAAAGTCCATTTGCATATTTATCGATGGTCCCCACAGTCTGGGGTGTGCAGCTGCACTTGTCTTCTCCGGCTGCCCTGCAGGATTTTGGTGAAAATATGTCATACCTCCGAGACTATTCCACACTTAGAACAATAATTTGCTAGGGAAAAAAAGGAAAAAAAAGAAAAAAAGTAAAAAAAAAGAAACCCCAAACCTCTAGTATTGCAGTGAAATAGTATTTCAGAGTAAACTGGCTCTCTTTTCCTTTTGTATCCCTCTTTACCCAAAGGATTGTATTTTATTTTATTTTATTTTATTTGGTAATACCCCGAACAGCGAGTGCATGTGCATTGCTGCCTATTGCTGAGTTACTCTAGAATGGAGCACTAAGCCCTAAGTGTAAGCATGGCCTGTAGTGTAAGGTTGTAATCAAAAACTCCGAGCGGGTGGTTGGAGAAGGGGGAGAGGTGGAGGCTGATTCAGAGCAGCCTCTGATGCCGTGAAAATCCCAAATCAGGACTCAACAGTCTGAAGGACTATTAAGCAGGCATTCTTTATTGCAGCGATGGACTTACAGGGGATAACTCCTCCTACTGTGGGTTCCCGCACAAAGTTAGTTGAATAACTTCTACAAGCTTTACATACATATTCCTTAGTTTTCCGAGAAAAGATATACATAGTCTTTATTTTCTGAGAACTCCTTATCTTATGCAGATGTCCTTTGCGCATGCCTGTTGATGTCTCCGGGTGGTCGTCAGGGGTCTCTGGGTAAAGGATATACTTCTGCTCACTGTGTCCGCTAGTTAACTTTTCCTTTCGCGCAAACTCCGTTCTGAGATCACGTGTGTACTGTCCTTGAGGGATAGTCTGTTCTGGTGTAGTGCTTTGCTCTGCAGTTCCTTATCTTTATGGTTCTGTACATCTGCTTTTCTAAGGTCAAATGTTACCGTCGTAGATTTTTGTTTAGGCGCTTCTTGTCTGGAAGCCTTTCTGACTCCCCCAAAGCAACAAGTTTTAGTCACTGCAGTTCTAGCTCTATCGCCTCCGATGCGCAGGTGAAAAGCCACGAAGTCAAGACTGACGGGCAGTGCCGGTAGTGCGGGACGCGGGGACTGACAGTCCCGACCGTTCGTGAGTAGTTCCTCTACCTCATGACGGTGTTTTGATCTGCAGAAAGGGCGGGGAAAACGTCCCTCAAGCACGACTGCTACAAAAAGGTGTCCAATTCGTGGTGGGGATTGTGCTTTTGGACTAATGGAATACGAGTCATCCTACTCTGCACGGCGCATTAAGAAAATGTATATCTATATGATACCACCATTGCAAAAGCCTGTTTCATTTGCGGTGGAAATACCACGCAAACGGGAGGCGTGTTACTTCTTTGTGGTTGCGATCGCCTCGAGGATCAAAGAAGAGATCGGCTCGAGAGAAGGCAAGGCAGGAGATCACCGATGCCTCCGTGTCCATGAGGGTCTCGCCCCCGCGAGTTGCCCGTGGGAAAGGCGGGGCGGGCGGCGCTGGGCAGCGGTGGGTGCCTGCAGTGCCGGGAGGAGGCTGCGGGCGCCGCTGTTGACCGAGGAGGAGCGAGAGGAAGGCCGGGGCGCTGCAGGCAGCCCCGCCCGCTGCGGCCCGGCTCGCTGGCTGGCTGGCTCGGCGGCCGGGCGGTCTGCGAGCGTCCCCGCGGCGCGGAGCCGTGCTGCAGCGGGGCGGAGGGGCCGGGAGCGGCGAACCGAAGCCGGAGCCGGAGCCGGAGCGGGATCGGCGGGCGGTGCGGCGGCAGTGCGGCGGCGGCGATGTGCGCGGCGGGGAGGCGGCGGGGCCGGCGGGAGCGAGCCCTGCTGTGGTGCGTGCTGGCGGCGGCGTGGGAGGCGGCGTGGGGGCAGCTGCGCTACTCGGTTCCCGAGGAGGTGCCGAAGGGCTCGTTCGTGGGCGACGTGGGCAAGGACCTGGGGCTGGAGCTGCCGGCGCTCCGACACCGCGGCATCCAGGTTGTCTCCGAAGGTAGGACGCAGTATTTCGCTCTGCACGGGAAGACGGGACATTTAGTGACGGCGGAGAGGCTAGACAGAGAGCAGCTGTGCCGGCTGGTGGAGAAATGCATTTTGCGCTGTGAGGTGATAGCGGAGGGGGAAATGCAAGTTTACGGAATCGAAGTGGAGATCATGGACATAAACGACAACGCGCCCAGCTTCCGAGAGGCAGAAACGGATCTGCGAATGAGCGAGACGACAGCCCCGGGGTCGCGGTTTCCCCTGCGAGACGCGCAGGATCCGGACGCGGGACCGAATGGCGTGCAGAGGTACGAGCTGAGCGGCGACGAGCACTTCTCGCTGGCCGTGCAGGCGGGCGCCGGCGGGGATGAGCGTCCCGAGCTGGTGCTGGCGAAGGCGCTGGACCGGGAGGCGGCGGCGTTTCACGAGCTGGTGCTGAGGGCGAGCGACGGCGGAGAGCCGGCGCGGACGGGCACGGCGCGGATCCGCGTGGCGGTGCTGGACGCGAACGACAACGCGCCCGCCTTCAGCCAGGCGGAGTACACGGTGCGCGTGCCGGAAGACGTGCCCGTGGGCTCCGCCCTCGTCACCCTCACGGCCACCGATGCCGACGAGGGGACGAACGGGCACGTGAAATACAGTTTTCATAAAGCTTCAGACCAAGCATCCGAAATTTTTCACCTGGACTCTGAGACAGGAGAAATATCCGTTAAGGACAGTCTGGACTTTGAGGAAATCTCCTCACATGAATTGGAGGTTGAGGCTCGGGACGGCGGGGGCCTTTCCGACACGGCGAAAGTCGTGATCACGGTGACAGACGTGAATGACAACGTGCCCCAGATTACGGTGCGGTCGGCACTGCGCGAGATCTCTGAGGACGCGCCGTCGGGGACAGTGGTGGCCCTGGTGCACGTGCAGGACCGGGACTCGGGGCCGAACGGGGAGGTGCGGTGCTCGGTGGACGGGGGCGTCCCGTTCCGCCTGGAGAGGTCGTTTGATAATTACTACAGCGTGGTGACGGCGAGAGAGCTGGACCGCGAGGAGGTGTCGGAGTACAACGTGACGGTGCGGGCGGCGGACGGCGGGTCGCCGGCGCTGTGGAGCAGCGCGGTGCTGGCGCTGCGGGTGCTGGACGTGAACGACAACGCGCCGGTGTTCGCGGAGGCGCGCTACAGCGCCCGTCTGCCCGAGAACAACGCGGCGGGCGCGCTGGTGCTGACGGTGCGGGCGGCGGACGCGGACTGGGGGCAGAACGCGCGCGTGCGGTACCGGCTGTCGGAGGGGCGGGTGCGGGGCGCGCCGCTCTCGTCGTACGTGTCGGTGCAGGCGGAGACGGGCGCGCTGTACGCGCTGCGCCCGTTCGACTACGAGGAGGTGCGCGAGGTGGGGCTGTGGGTGCGGGCGGAGGACGGCGGCGCGCCGCCGCTGAGCAGCAACGTGTCGGTGCGGCTCGTGATCGTGGACGAGAACGACAACGCGCCGCAGGTGCTGTACCCGCCGCCGGCGGCGGCGCCGGGCGCGGGCTGGGCGGGCGTGGAGCTGGCGCCGCGCTCGGCCGAGCCCGGGGCGCTGGTGGCCAAGGTGGTGGCGGTGGACGCGGACGCGGGGCAGAACGCGTGGCTGTCGTACGAGCTGGCCAAGGCGACGGAGCCGGGGCTGTTCCGCGTGGGGCTGCACAGCGGCGAGGTGCGGACGGCGCGCTTCCCGCTGGCCCGCGACGCGGCGCGGCAGAGCCTGGTGGTGGTGGTGAAGGACCACGGGCGGCCGGCGCTGTCGGCCACGGCCACGCTGACGGTGGTGCTGGCCGAGAGCGTGGCCGAGCTGCTGTCGGAGCTGGGCAGCGCGGCGGCGGCGGCGGCGGCGGCGGGGGAGCCGGCCGGCAGCCTGACGCGGTGGCTGGTGGTGGCCGTGGCGGCCGTGTCCTGCCTCTTCCTCGCCTTCCTGCTGCTGCTGCTGGCGCTGCGCCTGCGGCGCTGGCGCCGCTCGCAGCTGCTGGCGGCGGGCAGCGGCGCCTTGCGCGGCGTCCCGGCCTCGCACTTCGTGGGCATCGACGGCGTCCGCGCCTTCCTGCACTCCTACTCGCACGAGGTGTCGCTCACCGCCGACTCGCGCAAGAGCCAGCTCCGCTTGTCGGGCGGCAGCTGCTGCGACACCCTCCCGGCCCGGCCGCCGCCCGACGAGCCCGCGCCGCTGCTCGGGGAGGACGCTGCCGGCGCCCGCCTCGCGGACCCCGCCCCTGCCCCGGTGAGTTCCTCTGCCGAGACTTCCTCTGCCACGCTTCCCTCTGCTGCTTCTCTGCCCTATCCCCCCGTGCTCTGTGTCCTGCGTAGGGAGGCTTCCTTACAAGGAAGGCAGCGCTTCGGCCAGCGCCGCGCCGTGTGCTGGTGCCTCTTGCTGCCGGGAGGGAAACGCCGTGGGATTGTGGCTCAGCGTTGCCGTTGTTGTGGGAGGCAGGAGAATTGAGGCTCCTGTTGGCTGGCCTTGCGTTTAGAGCGGGTATTTGTGTCACGTCGTTACAGTGTCACACGGTGTTCCCTGACCCAGTCTGTCTTGGAGGACCGCTCCTCATTTACTTTTAGAGCCTTGCTGTTTCTCCTCTGAAGTGTAGTGAGCACACAAGTGATTCTTCCTTCTCAGTACAGAGTGGTAAAGGTCACAGAATCACAGAACGTTAGGGGTTGGAGGTGAATTTGAGTGGATTTCACAGAATGGTATCGCAGAATGCTAGGGTTTGGAAGGGATCTCTGGAGATCATCTTGTCCATTGTCCCTGCTTGAGCAGGGACACCTAGAGCAGGGGGCATAGGTGACCTTGGGTTACAGAGGGCTTTTGTGTTTCAATCACACACCAGGTCGTTTCCAGTTTTGTCCCCTGTCGATGATACCGTTTTTCCTGTCAGTATTGGCTCCGCTTAATGGACTTGTTGCATTATTAGTAATCGGAAGTTTGCGTTATTAGCAGGGTCAGGTATCTTCCCGATATCAATGTGTGCTAGTAGGATGAGATTCACTTGAAACGGAATGTTAATGGCCCCGTGTATAGCTTGCCTTGACGGATTAATCATTTGTCCTTTTTATGCGGTCTTGTTGCTTGATTCGTATCAATGCCTGACTGAGCGCATAGGATCACTTTATCTTTTAATGTTCATCTCTTATTATCGTTTAAAGCTGTGTGTGAGGAACAGGGTACTATGTATTCTTAACAGCGGTACTTTTTAGTAAGTTTCTCTCCTCTTTCTGTACTCTTTACCAGCTAGTAAGCTATCACTTACCAGATGGGAATATTACAAATACGGAATTGGTTTTATCGTGACCGGCGTGTTAGTTGAGGAATTTTTCTCAAGGCCATCTTTGCTTCTGTTAATTGTCACTCTTCCATTGTAACAGAGCTTTTTCATTTAACAGTCCTTATTTAGGATGAACGTAAGCCACTGTTGGAAAAGAATGTGGAGCCGTCTGTGCCTGCGTTGGGGCAGGTCTTTTATTTGTCTCATGTGTGAAAATTTCTCACACAGTGTGTTTCTCAGCCTGTAGTGAAAAAGCAGCATCAATTTAGTGTACCAGCAGCAATGTGTGTTTTCCACACTGGAGGTACTTCTTCCTCAACTGGGAGACCGTTCCCAGGTGTTCCTGTGATTCCTTGTTGCATGCGGAATATTTCTTGGTTGTGTCAAAACAGAGCTCCACCCTCTGAATTGAGGAAGTGTATGGAAAAGGAGCAATACATGTGCATAGTACACAAGCACTGGTTGGTCACCTTGGTGGTGATCCACTGCTGTGCCCTCCCAAAGATGGAGTTGAAGAACTCGATGTTCCAAACTGAATGTTGTGCTTATAGACTCTATAAGCCTCTTCTTAGGCCTTCAAACTATGGATGAAATGCTAGACAGTAGAAGGTATTGTCGCAGTTACTGCTGGAGTGTGTTACAGACAGCATGGCACTTCAAGAAATGTCAAGATACTCTTGTTGTGAAGGGTTATTAATCTATGCTCTGTTTTTTGTCACCTTACAGCTTGTTTTGTGTCATTACCCCTTATGTAGCAGTGCTTGATCTTTCGATGCTAATTGTTTGAAGTTGATGCAAACGGTGTGTGAGGAAGAGAGTAAAATGCATTCTGAATAAAGTTACTGCTTAGAAAGATTTTTTTTTTCTCTTTCTGTGCCCCTTATCAGCCGGTGAGCACAGTCTTACTGCACATGGAATGATTTTGTGAGAATGACCTTCTTGTCCATGAGAAGCCAGTTCACACAGCAACCTTGTGGCTTCTTCTGTCAAATGTGGGCTAATCGAGGGATCATTACTGTCCTATGGGCACTTTTCATCTGCTTTACTGTTCGTCATCGTGTGTTTTACAGAAAGGTGTAGAGGTAGCGGTGTAGCTGAGGGTGTAGCAACAGCATGTCCTAATGTGCCTAATGCCAATACAATTTTCATTTCTTCCTTGGCATTGTTACTCATAGGATTGGACTATTAGACGTGCACAGGTATTTTCATAGTGAACAGCTTATTAGTTGAAGGCTTTTCTAAAAGTCTATCGTTTGTTGCTTTATTTATCAGTATTGTCTTACCACAGGGAGTTTTGATTTCATGTTGATTATTTTAAATGCAACCACAAACGTTGAGGAAGGATGAGATTCTGTGCAAAAAACTGCTCTGTATGGCTAGGTGACCTTCTCGTATGTGTCCCTCTATGTGAAGTAGAATGTGGTTACTTCTTTGTGAAATTGGTCTTGTTGGCGAGGAAGAGTCTGTTCTCACAGCAATATTGTGGCCGAGCAATTGTTTGCTAATGACTGCTACAGTGGAAGACGCTTGTGAAGGAGAAACTGAGTCCTGTAGTCTGCATTTTTGTATCTTTTAAGGGAGTGGCAAGAGTGGCATAACTGGGGACTGAGTTATCACCAGGATCCTGTGAACGGGCACAGCAGTGATCCATGGAAGCATCACTTGTTTGGAGCAATAGAAGATTTGTTGGTTGCAGAGAGCCTTGCATTCTGTGATTTCCTTTGATTGTTGCTGAGAGATGGCGTTATCACACAAACAGGCACTGAGGAGGATCAAGCATTTTTTCATAGGTGTTGTACTCAAGGTGATTTTATAATTTCCATTTTCAGACCACCCAATGACTGGAGTGTTCTGTGTATTATTGGTGCAAAATATATGTTGCTGTCTTTGTGCTGTGGGTAAATTGCCTTCTCTAGTATTGCCCTTCTGACTTTTCTTCTTGTGATTTCTTTTCCTGTCTTTTTTTCTACAAGTCTCTTGACTGTCCTGGGAGAAACAGCTGACATGTTGCACACACCTCGGGCATCATCACGGAGGAGTATAGCACTCCTTTTTACAATTATCAGAATAGCGCACTGGTAATTGAAGAATCCTGGGATCATGGGTACCTTTTTTGATGCCCATCCACGTTCTCCTATCTGCTTACTTACCCCGTTCACTGAAAGAAGCAATTTTTAAGAAATGTTTAACAGGTCTGGAGCTGGAAGTAGCGATGATCTCTATGATTTGTAAAACTAGGAGCATATATTGATACTGCTGTTGTAGAGAACAAGGCTTGCCATTTTCTCCCAGTCTCAGTCACTCAGAGAGGTATATAAAATAAAACATTATAATCAAGAATCTCCTCAAGGAAAATGGTGGGTCTGGTGCTTCGTTTCTATAATAGCATCTCCTCTGAAATGCTTTGTAGGCACTGCTTCTCAGGGCTCGTAGAAACGACATGAAAGAGTTGAGGAAAGACAACCTGCAACAATAGCAGAAGATGCTGGAATATGTCAGACATCTGTACTGTTTGTACTTACCTGTACTCACCTGTGCTCCCCTCTACGAAGTCTGCGTGCTCCACCACTCCTCGGCAACACGTTCCTCAGCCAGACTGTTCATATCCATTACTGAACAGAGCTGCTTGTTTGCCGTGGGGGGTGTGAGAAAACTCGCCGATCTGAAACGTGAATTGCGCTTTTAATCGCTGTTTACAGTAGCCGATGGCGCCGACTCCCGGCGGCTGCTGAAAGTGCGACTCGGAGCGGAGAGACAGAAACACCGCCCGCCATCAGCTGGCTGCAGTGGCGTCGCGGCGCCTCCGGGTGCCGCTGTTGGCCGACGCGGAGCGGCGCCGGAGCCGCCGGCGGGGCTGGAGCCGGAGCCGCCGCAGCGACCTGCCCCCGCAGGCTGGTCGCTCGCAGGGCGCCGGCCGTTCTCGGCATCGGCACGGGCAGCAGCGGCGAGCGGCGGCGCGGCGCGGGGAGCAGCGGCGTCCGAGGCGGCGCCGAGATCGCTGCCGTCCGGCGGCCCCTGCGCTCGCTGCGGAGAGTGGCCGGAAGGGCGGGAGGGCAGCGGCAGGAGGGAGGAGCGCGGCGAGCGCTGCCGAGAATGGCGGGCAGGCAGAGGCAGAGCCGGCGGCGAGCGGCCGGGCGAGTGCTGCTGCCCGCTTTGCTGCTGTGCTTGTGGTGCCGGGCGGCGGCGGAGCGGATCCGCTACGCCATCCCCGAGGAGCTGGGCAGAGGCTCGCTGGTGGGGCCGCTGGCGCGGGACCTGGGGCTGAGCCCGGCGGACCTGCCCGCACGCAAGCTGCGGCTCGGCGCCGAGAAGCAATACTTCTCGGTGAGCGGGGAGACCGGGAACCTCTATGTGAGCGAGAGGCTGGACCGGGAGGAGATGTGCGGCGAGTCGGCGTCCTGCTCCGTCAGCTTCGAGGCGCTCGTGCAGAACCCGCTCAACGTTTTCCACGTCGAGGTGGCCATCCAGGACGTCAACGACAATTCCCCGGCCTTCAGCAAGGCTGCTCTGGACCTCGAGATCACTGAATTGACGCTTCCCGGGGCTCGTTTTCCGCTGGAGATGGCCCGAGACGCGGACGTGGGCAGCAACTCGCTGCTGACTTACCAGCTCACCAGCAACCCGTCCTTCGCTCTGGCCGTGAGGGAGAACCCGGGTGGAAGCAAGCAGCCGGAATTAGTGCTGGAGAGAGCACTGGACCGTGAGAAGCAGAGCTCCTTTGTGCTGGTGCTGACGGCGGTGGATGGGGGGGACCCCGTGAGGTCCGGGACCGTCCGGGTTCGCGTCAACGTGACGGACGCCAACGACAACGCGCCCGTGTTCGGTAAAAGCGTCTACGAGGCGCGAGTGCGGGAGAATCTGCCGGCGGGGTCGCTGGTGCTGCGGGTGCGAGCCACGGACGCGGACGCGGGCTCCAACGGGCGGGTCTCCTACTCCTTCGGCAACGTCGCGGATGGTGTCCGCGCGTTGTTCGCTGTCGACAGCAACAGCGGCGAGGTCAGGACGGCGGGGCCCCTCGATTTTGAGGAGAAGAGCAAATACAGCTTCAGCCTGGAGGCGAGGGACGGCGGCGGACTCACGGGTCACTGCGAAGTGCAGATCGACCTGTCGGACGAGAACGACAACGCGCCCGAAATCACGGTGTTGTCGGTGTCGAGCCCGGTGCCCGAGGACGCGCCGACCGGCACGGTGGTGGCCCTGGTGAAAGTGCGCGACCCAGACTCCGGCGAGAACGGTCAGGTGTCGTGCGAGCTGTCGGGCGAGGCGCCCCTGTCGATCGTGGCATCGTCGGGAGGCTCGTATAAGGTGGTGACGGCGAGCGCGCTGGACCGGGAGCTGGCGGCCGAGCACCGCGTGACGGTGGTGGCCAGGGACCGGGGCAGCCCGGCGCTCTCCAGCCGTGCGGCGCTGGTGCTGGAGGTGTCGGACGTGAACGACAACGCGCCGGTGTTCGAGGAGGCCGCCTACAGCGCCTACGTGGCGGAGAACAACGCGGCGGGCGCGCCGGTGGTGCGGGTGCGCGCGCGGGACGCGGACGCGGGCGCCAACGGGCGCGTGAGCTACCGGCTGGCGGGCGGCAGCGCGGGCGCGTCGCCGTACGTGTCGGTGGAGGCGGAGACGGGCGCGCTGTTCGCGCAGCGCTCCTTCGACTACGAGCAGTGCCGCGAGTTCGCGGTGGCGGTGCGGGCGCAGGACGGCGGGTCGCCGGCGCGGAGCTCGACGGCGACGGTGCGCGTCTTCGTGCTGGACCGCAACGACAACGCGCCGCGGGTGCTGTGGCCGGTGGCGGGCGCGGGGGCGGGCGCGGGGGCGGCGCCGTTCGAGGTGGTGCCGCGGTCGGCCGAGGCCGGGTACCTGGTGGCCAAGGTGGTGGCGGTGGACGCGGACGCGGGGCGCAACGCGTGGCTGTCGTACGAGCTGGTGCAGGCGCCGGAGCCGGCGCTGTTCCGCGTGGGGCTGCACAGCGGCGAGGTGCGGACGGCGCGGGCCGTGTCGGAGAGGGACGCGGCGAAGCAGCGGCTGGTGGCGGTAGTGAAGGACCACGGGCAGCCGGCGCTGTCGGCCACGGCCACGCTGCACGTGGTGCTGGCCGAGAGCTTGCAGGAGGCGCTGCCGGAGCTGAGAGACAGAGAAGCTGTGTCTGAGCTGACGTCTGATCTAAACGTGATTCTTGTAGTGGCTCTCACTGTCGTGTCCTTGTTATTCGTTTTGACAGTCATTTTGATATTGTTCTTTAAGTGTCGACGGTCGAGGAGATCTCCCGTTTTTATAACTTCTGAGAAGGAACTGTATTCCAGCCTGGGCTCAAAAGCACCGTATCACTACTGCAGCAGCACGCTGCCCTTGCCCTATTCCTACGAGGTGTGTTTAGCCTCCGAGTCGGCCCATAAGGACTTCACATTTCTGAGACCAGGGGCGGCAGCGTTGTCTGACCGTCTCCTGGCCGGGGAACCCGGCTTAGGCATTGACTCCGGGAAGGACGCTCCCAGCACAGAGAGCTCGGCACAGGTGAGCCGCTGTCCTCGGGCTCCGCCTTGTGGACTTGCGTGAATTTTCTTCTTCCCCTGTTCTGCTGTCGGGAATCGTTGGGCACCTGGCAGAGCTCAACGTCGCCCACCGGCGCACTGCTCAGTAGCTCGAGGGTAGGGGTGCGTGAGGGTAGGGGTGCGTGTGTGTGATCTTGACTCTTCCTTTCTACTGCCCAGTCTCATCCGCGAATTGTCGGTTGTGCCCCGAGGAGCGACGCTGTGTTTTCCGTATTGACTGTCTGCCCTGCTCCAGCTGCGAGTTTCACCGAGCCAGGGTGGTAGTGTGGATATGGGTTGGAGCAGGGGCAAAAGTGTCGTGGGGTCTGCAGCTGAGACAATAATTTTGTCCTGGTTAATGACTGCATCATTCAGTGTTTCTGCCAGATTTAAGTGCTTTCCTATGGTAATAATATGTGATCTGTCCCGGCCTATTCACTCAGTGATGGCAGCGACTCTGTAGACCTCTGTTTTCCCTTCCAGCTCCATTCTTTTCATACTCTGAACCCCTCAAAAGGAAGATATTGCATACATCCATGACTTAACATATCTCCTCCGTGTGGGGAGCTGGGGCTGGTGCTTCATTTAGCTCCGAGCCTGGAGCCGAGCAGAGAGCGCACAGGGCCCACTGCTGCCACAGACTCCTCTGGAGCACCGGTGGAGCCGGGAATAGTGTCAGAGTGAGTGGCTCTGGCTGGGGTTTGGCTTGAACCCATCCCCGAAGGAATTCTCGGTGCAAGGGAAAGGCGCCTTTCCCCATTGCTGTTGCACATTTCTACTCTTCTCCCTGCAACTAATGCTTTCAGGAGTTCCGATGTGTCACCTTCAATATTCGGTCTTCCCACCAAAGTGAAGGAGACATAATGTCTCCAGATCAGTCAAAATATGGGAGATGGAAATGTTCGGTCTTCCATGCCTTTCCCAGGATCTCTTTGCTGTACTTGCCTTTCCTCTGCTTGTCAGTCCTAATACTGCTGGGATTAAGTGGACAAGGTACTCTGAATACGGGTTGCGTGTGTACTCATATGAAAAGAAACACCTTAAGAATTGCAATGTGCATGTTAGAGAAATTGTTCAGTAAACAGAGTTTAGGAAAGACACGAAATAGGCAGTGGCTGGGAAAAAGACACAGAGCTTATTTCAGAGAAAATAAGTGACTGAAGACTGTTTCAAGATTTATCTCCAAGAAAGCCATGGATATTTTTGTTTTTAAGATTATATGTAAGAAAGAAAGGTAATTGGGATTTGGTTGCATAAAGGCGTATGAGAAAATAAATCTGTTCCCAGAACTGTGAGCCTGTAGACACGGTCTGTTACAGAAATGCTCCACAATGGACACAGAGGCATAACATGTACTTACGTGCAGGATGCAGCTATGGTGGGTAAAGCATATCGTTTTCCTTCTCCAGTCTTTAAATTACTCCAGAATTAAATTCTATTAAAATACAAACAGATGACTAACATTGGATCTTATCGGTGTGAAGCCTATACTTTTATCACATTCTGTGGGCTTGTGATAATAATGGTAAGTAGTGCTGATACGGTTTATCTTTTGGCAACGATTATTCGGTAGGAAATAGCTGAGCATGTAGAGAGGAGAGACTGTGCCCGTCTGATATTGTTGACTCTCCATATAAACGCAGAAATACTGCTTCTCTGGGTGGATCCCTTGTGCTCACGGCAGTTAACAGGACTGTGCAGAGCGAGGACACTAGCCAGAGTCTGGGTCCCTGTCGCTCTGGGGGGTGTCGTGTGTCCCACGTTGGTGCGGGTGATTTGCAGCCCTTCCACAACGCCCTCACCCACCAAACGCAGCGGGATAACAGATAATCAGCCGCAACATTTCCGAGCCAGTTCTGCAGGGCATGTCGAGCCTTGTTTCTCTTGATAAGCGAATGAATGCTAATCCGGAATTTCCATTCCGGTTTCTTTCCCAGACATTGTGTCCCTTCGTTATCAGTCTCGGCTGTGGGAAGACACCTGGACGCTCTGTTTCTCCGCCACAGCCGGGTTTTAACAGGGCTCCTGGCGCTCAGTTCTCAAGCTTCCTTTGTCCTTTCCCGTTGCACCGTGAGAGCTGAGCAGTTGCGTAGGTGGCGGATAACGAATGCTGAATAAAATGCGGTAGTTTTATCCGTACGGGCACTCAAAACGTCGGAAACCGACGTATCACGAGTTGTTGACAGGAACAACCCCAAACGCAGGCAGGCAGTCCGGGAGCTGGTTCTTTCTCGCGCAGGCACTGCCGGTGCCGTCGTCTACGTGGTCCCGTGACCAGCCAGGCTGTTGCTGCACAAGAACGGGAGCCGCTCCTGCGCCCGGTGAACCAGCACATCACAGACCGTGATTTCCCTGCGTCTGGCTGGTGGAAACAGGTACTGGACAGCAAGCTGGGAGGTGGCAAGAGCAGGAGGAAGTATTAAAACAATATTTCTACGATTTGTCGGGGAAGATGCGTGTCGTGACAGCGGGGGCGGTGGGGATCAGGAGGGCCGATGCTCGTGGGAACCCTGCGGCAGGAGCTGCTCGGAACTCGGCAGCACGAAATCCGTGTGGTTTTGCCGACGACACTGCTCTGGTGGCACACAGAGGCACGACGTCGTGGGATGTCAGGAAGGGGCTGACCAAGCAGTTGGGTGGGAGGATCGGCATCCCGAAGGTTCCGAGGAAAAGTCAGAGCTGGTGCGTCGGGCCGGGGCTGGCTCTCCCCTCCACCCTGCGTGCCCAGCAGAACCTCCCTACCCCTCCTCCCGCCCGCTCCGCCTCCCCTTCTTGCTCCTGCTGCCTCTTCCGGACGAGGTTTTCCCGGGACCCCCGTTTCCCCATCGCCCCGTTGGACATCATCCTCTCCGCCAAGCCCTGCACCTTCCGGCCCGCACACGCAGTATCCGTGCTCGATCTACCCTGGCTCTTCCCGCGCTCTCCCAACCCGGCTGTCCCTGTTAGCTGGGTTTCTCACAGGGTTGTGCTCTCCCTTCGGGGTCAGCCGGCTTGAGCCCAGCTGCCCTCGGGCCAGGGCCCCCACGCTCCCTCCCGTCTGTGTTCGGCGGGCGGCTGCCCTGCGGCGGGGCTCCGGCAGCCCTGCTCTCCGTGCAGTTATTGACCGGGACTGTGTGTGCCGCTGTCGGCCAATGATGGAGCGGGGGGGAATCTGGCGGCCCGGCCCCGCTCGGAGCCGGAATGAGGCGCAGACGGGCTCAGAGGGAGCCTGGGAGTGAGTCACCGCGGAGCCCGCAGAGCAATGCCCGTCTCCCGGCCGGTCTCCGCTTTCCGGGCCACGCTGGGCAGCGGCATGACGGGGCGAGCTGAGGATTTCTAGCCGGGGCGGGGGGGCGAAGCGGAGAGCGCGGCCGTCCTGTGCGATGAACGGCGTTGCTGTAAGGAGCCGCGGGGTGACGACGGGGCAGATACTGAGCCTCCTGCTTTTGTTCGGCGTTTCCGACTGGGTTTCCGCCGCGATTCGCTATGCGATTCCCGAGGAGGCGCGGAGAGGCTCCGCGGTGGGGAACGTGGTAGCCGACCTGGCGCTGGACCTCGGGCGACTGCCGGAACGCCGGCTGCGGGTGGTGTCCGGCGGCAACAAGAAGTACTTCGGGGTGGATCTGAAGAGCGGCGCACTGCTGGTGAGCGAGCGGATAGATCGGGAGGAGCTCTGCGGCGCTCTCTCTCCCTGCTCCCTCAGCTTTGAGATCGTGGTGGAAAACCCGCTGGAGCTGTACAGCGGCGCCGTGGAGATCCAGGACATCAATGACAACGACCCGGTTTTTCCCAGCAGCCAGGCGAGGCTGGAAATCAGTGAGTCGGTGTCGGCCGGGGCGCGCTTCCCGCTAGAGAGCGCGCAAGACCCCGATGTGGGGATTAACTCTTTGCAGACCTACCAGCTCAGTGCCAACCCGCACTTTGCGCTCGATGTGCAGACGAGGGTGGATGGCAGCAAGTACGCGGAGCTGGTGCTAGAGAAGGAGCTGGACAGGGAGGAGCAACGGGAGCTGCACTTGGTCTTGACTGCGCTGGATGGAGGCAGCCCGCCACGGTCAGCACACGTGCAGATCCGCATTGACGTTGTGGATGCCAACGATAACGCCCCAGTCTTTAACCAATCCACCTACAAGGCAAGTGTGAGGGAGAACACACCCAGTGGTACCCTGGTCGCCAGGATCAGTGCATATGATCTGGATGAGGGGCCCAATGGAGACATCGTCTATTCCTTCAGCAGCCACACACCTGCCAAGGTACGAGAACTCTTTGCTCTGGATTCAGCCACGGGGGAGTTGAGGATCAAGGGGCGGTTGGACTATGAGGAAACAAAGCTGTATGAGATTTACTTACAGGCTAAAGACAAGGGTGCCGTTCCTGGTGTCGCTCATTGCAAAGTGCTGGTGGAAATTGTGGATGTGAATGACAATGCTCCAGAGGTGACAGTGACCTCTGTGTACAGCCCTGTGCCTGAAGATGCAGCCCCAGGGACAGTTGTAGCTCTGCTGAGTGTAACAGACTTGGACTCCCATGATAACGGTCTGGTGAACTGCTTCATTTCCCCTGGGATACCGTTCATGCTCAGTTCCTCCCTCAAAAGTTACTACACTTTGAAAACAAAAGCAGCTCTGGACCGGGAAAAAGCATCAGAATATAACATCACTATCACAGCCAGGGACTCGGGCTCACCACCCTTGTCTGCAGTAAAACAGATCCTGGTGCAGGTGTCAGATGTCAATGACAATGTGCCCAAGTCTTCCCAGGACTCCTACGATGTCTACGTGCTGGAGAACAACGTGCCTGGCATCCCCATCCTTAATGTGAGTGCCACAGACCCAGACCTTGGGCGCAACGCCCATCTCTCCTATACCATCTTGCAGGCTGACCCTATTGTAGGCCACCTCTTCTCCATCAACCGGGAGAATGGCACCCTCTACCTGCTCATCTCCCTGGACCATGAGGACCAGGTGGAGTTCAGGATGATGGTGCAGGTCCAGGACAGTGGCTCTCCGCCTTTGGCCACTAATGTCTCAGTCAGTGTGTTTGTCACTGACCTCAATGACAATGTCCCAACTGTGCTGTACCCTCACGCCAATACCACTGCCACCTATACTGATGTGGTGGCACCAGGCACTCCTGCGGGACACATGGTCACCAAGGTGGTGGCTGTAGATGCGGATGCAGGGTACAATGCCTGGATCTCCTATACCCTGTTGCAGGCCACTGACCCCAGCCTCTTCTCAGTTGGGCTGCACAGCGGGGAGATCTTCACAGCCCGCCAGCTCCGGGAGGATGATGCTCCCCAACACACACTAGTCATCCTGCTGAAAGACCATGGGGAGCCTGTACTGTCTGCCAGTGCCACTGTGTCCATCTCTGTGGCTGAGATGGTCAAGGAGATGCTCACTGACCTCTCTGATGTGGCACCCGCCAGTGATCCCACGAGGCATGTGACTTTCTATCTCATCCTGGCTGTGATTTTGGTGTCTGCAGCTTTCTTCATCACCATAGTGTCAGTGGGCGTATTCAAGTGTTACAAGTGGAAGCATTCAAAGGAGCTCTTCAACAGCTCCAGAAGCACCCTATACAGGGCACCAGGGCCATTCCACCACATTGATGCTGTGCGGGGCGGCTTCACACCACCCAACTTCTACCACCAGGTCTATCTCACCACGGACTCTCGCCAGAGTGATCTGTGTAAAAAGTCCTTCACTTCCAGCCCCCTGGGCAGCCGCCAGAGCACCATGAGGAATGGTGAACCAGGGCTGTACCACCAGATTGTGGGCATGGCTAGCCGGCTTCCCACCCCTGCTGAGGTAATGTAGCTCCTTCTTGGCATGTCCCAGTGCGGGACAGAGTCATGGTTCATTTGTGCCATATGCATATGGTAACGGATTGGGATTGGGGGGAATATCCAGTCATGCCATGCCTCTAAAGAATGGTCAGCTTTAGCTGAACAGGTCTTCTTCAGAGTCAAATATGCTATCCTGAATGTTGATGATGTTTGCACTGTGGTGAGCAGGATCAAGTGAGTCAGTTTGTCTGGTTAGCGAACACATGTCTTTTGGATGCAGTTTTGGATACACCTTGCATGAGTAACTGGCAGAGGCTGAGATGAGCTCACAGTTACTTGCAAATCTTTGGCAAAAAGTTTGCTGCTAATGGTATTTCCTTCCCTTTGCAAAATGAGAGCTGAGGGGAGCACTGGTGGGGGAACACAGCCTGTCTGCATCGTGCCCCAGTGTGGGCTGGGGAGGTAGTGGTGCAAGTGGGGCTGGGAGCTACCAGCTGCCAGTGGGGGATTGGGGCACTGCTTCCCACAGTGTAGTATGCAAAGCTGAAGGATGATGCTGGTTCCTCTGTTTGACAGACTGTGGCCACAGAGCAGTCCCTCCCATCCGTGTCTCACTTAATGTTTGACTCCTGATGGCTCTGGTTTTGTTTCCGTGGAAGTTTCGTGGTGATGTTTCTTTGGGGTGGGGGTGGGTTGGGATTGCAGTCTACCGCAGTTGCTTGCAGGGCTCTGCTGAGCTGGACCATGGCTCTGTGCAGGATGATGAATCCTCCACTCAGGTGTTGTTTTAACAACTCTATTACAAACCTTGCATGATTTGTAATGTGCTATCTCCAGGTGATGTCTAATGTCCTGATGGAACAAATTGCAGCCAGGGAGGCGTTTGTGCATGGCAGGCAGCTTCTGTGCTTCTTCCCTAGTGGGAATTGTGCAGCTTAATTTGAGAGCTTTCAATTACAGAAACGCTTCAATCCTCAGAGTTGAGGCTGGGTAGTGGATCCAGCAGAGGCAGTGTGGGAGGATCTGATGGGTTTCCAAGGTGATTGGTGCCACTAATGTGTCCCTTCCTGGGAGGCTGTGAGTAGGAGCAACTGGCAGGTTCCTTGGAGCAGAAGGAAGTGAGGTGCAGCGGAAGCTGCGCATGGGTGTGGGGCTGTGTGTACCGCCTGCTCACTGTGGCTGAATCACAGACAGAGGCGGAAACCTCTCAGAATTATTTTATGCATTTTTTTTTCCTTCTTGTGTCACTGCTCAGACTCAGCACTTCTGATTTGTGGCAGCTGGGAATGGCTGCAGCAGCTGCAGGAGCAAGTGTTCCTCTGCATTGTGTGTACTGTGCTACAGCTGGGGAACAAGGATGTCCCCTCCACCAAAGGGTCCTGGCAAGATGCCTCTGGGGGTGAGGGCAGTAAATGATTTGAGTGTGGGAATGGAAGGAGGTGATAACAGGCAGGCGGTAAGCCTGAGTCCTAGCCATGGCTCCCACCTACTCCCCAGTGCTACACTAGAAAGGAACTGGCAGTGATAAATCAGCTGGGCTGTCTCTGGGTCCTGGATTTTCAGTCTTTGTGGTCAAAGAAGATCCAGCCCAATGTCAAGGACTGTGCAAGCCTGCAAAGGCTTCACACCTCTTTGCTCTGCAGGGCAACAGCCAGAGCCCAAAACCAGTGTGGGGGGGTGATGCTGGCCCCACCTGTGGCAGGTGGCATGTCCTACCATGAGGGATCCTGCCCTGCAGGATCTCCAGTGATCCCTCAGCTACCTGGGTCATCTGGGTCAGAGCCTTACCACAGTGTGAGCTCTGGTCCTCTGGAACGGTGGAATATCCTTCCCTATCCTAGACACCTCGTACCCTTCCTGCCTTTCCACCATCCCCATCCTGGGTTTTGGCAGATCCAAACAACAGCAGGATCCCCCATGTGGAGCTTTGCTCCTGCCCCTTGGTGACTGAGCCACCCCAGGACACTGAAAGTATTCTCCCAGAATATGTGGTCTTCACAGGGGGCTTCTGCTGAGACAGCTCCAAACCCATTCCCAGGGGTGCAGCACCCCATGTTGCCAGCAGCAATGTATGTCACCCAGCTGTTCTGTCCAGGGCCCTGCCTAGGATGGGGACAGGGCACATCCCAGAGTCAAGGTTATTGCAACAGCTTCCTGCTGGTGGCACCGTCAGAAGCCCTCGGGGAATGACTACATCCAAGCAGGTATCCATCTCTGAATGCTGGGGAACCCACTTGTCCATTGTTTTGCTGCGTTAGCCCTTTAAGAATGCCTTCTCCCCTGCCCTAGAGCAGTCAGTAGGTGGGACCCAGGCGGTGTTCTCCACCAGTCGCGAGGTTTCTTGCTCCATCACTCCCTGGCTGGCAGCAGGGTGGTCCCACCCCGTGGCTCTTGGAATGAGCAGGCAGGGGCTGCAGAGGGGAGGGAGGACCCTCAACCGCAGCACCTCCACGGCCTCTGTCCTCACCCAGGAGGATGGTGTCCTTGTCACTGTCCACTGTGCCGGGTATGGGTGTCCCTCTTGCCTGTTCCCCCAGATCCCCTTGGTGCCCAGGTGGTGGGTATGGGTAGGGTCCCAGGCAGGAGCTGGCTCCCCTGCCTGCTGCACCGCTGTGGATCCCAGCCCCTCCCCAGGGTCTGTGTGCGCCCAAGGGAAGTCAGGGTGGCCTTGAGTGTGCCAAGGACAGAACTCCAGGGCATGACTGCACAAGGCTTCTGCAGGGATGTGAACTGAGCTAACACTCTGCAGCTTGCCACCATCCTCTGGGACAGGGAGAGGGATAAATTACTGCTCTGCTCCCCTCTGGGGAGGCTGAGTCCCCTGCTTTTGCCCTCTGGGAGATTGCTTGGCTGCAAAGCTGTGTCTGCCACAGAGTTTCGGTACGTGTGTCTGCCAGGTGGGAGGCTTGGGCCTCCTTCCCAGTCTGATGTCCTGACCTGATGTTGTGATCTGGTGGTGGTCTAGTGGGCTTGTTGGCTGGCTCCGTGCATTTTCAGTGACTCAGGTACTATGAAGGTTGACCCTTTCTTTGCCCCAGGGTGAGGAAGGGGCATCCAGCCGGGTGTACATGGGGAGGAACTGTGTTCTGGCTTTAGATGGCTCACCCATCTCTGCCTTCCCACCTTCTGCCTCCAACACCGAAGGGGGGCTGGCAGGGGTGGGCACCCCTGTCTCAGTGCGAGGTCTCCTGTCTGGTGGTGGTACTGGTGACAGTGATGCCTCACTAACAGAAGCAATCATGGGGTGTGGGCAGTGGCCAAAGCATTAGCTGGGGGGGGGGGGAGAAAAGGGGTGGGAGAAGAGCCCCTGGCACCTAAGGGCTCTAACAAGCACCTTTTCATTGGGCATGAAAAGTCCTTTGGCCTGCATTCATGACAGCTGCCCTTTGTCTGTGGGCGTGATGTAAAGCCACCCTTGTGGAAGGGGGAGCACACAGGGAGGACTTGTACCTAGCTTCCAGGCTGCCAGGACGTGCATTTTCCCTGTGAACGGGAAGGGAGCTGTTGGAACAAGTGACTCAGGCTGTTGGAGGGGAGGCCAGGAGTGGCAGCCCCACTGGTGCCGGCTCAGGGCCCCGCTTCCCGCACCTCCGGGGAGCCACGGCTGGCCGAGAGGGGATGGAACTCTCGGCCAATTGGGCGCTGATCTGAAGCGGGGGGGTAGAGGGGTGGAAACTGCTTCTCCCCCCTCTTCCACCTCCCCGCTGGGGCTGTGATTCAGTTCCCCTCCCCCAGCCCACCCCCTCTGCTCGGAGGCTGACAGCCGGAGCTGCAGCCTGCCGGAGCCCCGGAGCTGTTTTCCAAGCTGTGGAAGAAAGACCCAGGGATTTTTTCGCAGCTCCCGAGCGCCTGCTGTGTCCCGGGCCAGACGCATACGGACATGGAAAGCGTCAGCCTCCAGCGACCCGCCTGGAAATGGCAAGTACTGAGTTTGTTTTTGCTCTGCGGCTGGGGCTGGGTCTCCGGGCAGATCCGCTACTCAGTGGTTGAGGAGTCAGAGGTGGGAACTGTGGTGGGGAACGTGGCCCGGGACCTGGGCTTGAAGGTGGAGGAGCTGCCAGGTCGCAGGCTACGCCTGGGCTCAGAGGAGAGCCTGCGCCACTTTGCCGTGCACCTGGACAGTGGCGCACTGGTGGTGAGCCAGCAGCTGGACCGGGAACATCTGTGTGGAGCAGCTGCGAGCTGCCTGCTGTCTGTGCAGGTGGTGACAGAGAACCCCCTGCAGCTCTTCCGCCTGGAAGTAGAGATCCTGGACCTGAATGACAACTCCCCAAGCTTCCCCACCGCCCACCGCACCCTGCGTGTTGCTGAGTCTGCCTCAATGGCTGCGCGCTTCCCCCTGGAGAGCGCACAGGACCCTGATGTGGGCACCAATACTGTGGGCTCCTACTGGCTGAGCCCCAACTCCCACTTCTCCCTGGAGGTCAAGCAGCAGCAGGATGGCAAACTCTTCCCAGAGCTGGTGCTGGAGCATGCCCTGGACCGGGAAGAACAGCCAGAATTGCAGCTGGTACTAACAGCTGTGGATGGGGGAAGCCCAGCCCGCTCGGGTACGGCACAAATAACTGTCCTGGTCCTGGACGTCAATGACAATGCACCCACCTTTGACCGCACCACGTACAAGGTGCAAGTGCCAGAAAACATGCCTGTGGGTGCCCTGCTCCTCCAGCTCAATGCGTCTGACCCTGATGAGGGCCCCAATGGGGAGACGCAGTACTCCTTTGGGGTTCACACCTCTGACTCCGTTCAGAGGCTCTTCACCCTGGATCCCCACAGTGGTGAGGTCCGGGTGAGTGGGGCCCTGGACTTTGAGGAATCACCTTCCTATGAGATTTATGTGCGAGCCCATGATGGAGGGATCCCAGAGATGGAGGGCCACTGTGTACTGCAGGTGGAAGTGGAGGACGCCAATGACAACCCCCCAGAGGTGCTGCTCACCTCCCTGCTGAACCCGGTGCCAGAAGACACCCCACTGGAGACTGTTGTGGGGCTCTTCAATGTACGTGACCGAGACTCAGGAGCCAACGGGGATGTGAGCTTGGAGATCTCTCCTGATGTGCTGCCTTTCACCATCAGGTCCCTTCAGAACCACTTTTCCCTGGTCACCCGGGACACCCTGGACCGAGAGTCCATCTCACAGTATGTAGTGGAGCTGGTCGCCCAGGATGGTGGGTCGCCTGCCCTCACCACAATGCTCACACTGCTCCTCAACATATCTGACGTGAATGACAACCCCCCGCGCTTCTTGCAGCCCTCCTACAATGCCTTCCTCCCAGAGAACAACCCACCTGGCTCCCTGCTGTGCACTGTCTCTGCCTCGGACCCCGATGAAGGGGATAATTCCCGTCTTGTTTACTCTATAGAAAGTGGCCAAGTGCAGGGTGCCCCGACCTCTTCCTTCATCCACATCAACCCTGAGAATGGCAACCTCTACACTCAGCGCACCTTTGACTTTGAGCTGCTGCAGGTTCTGCCGGTCTCTGTGGCTGTGTGGGACTCAGGGTACCCCCCACTCCATGCCAATGTTACTGTCTACATCTTTGTGCTGGACCAGAATGACCATGCCCCTACCATCCTGCAACCTGCCAGTGATAGCAATGACCAGACACCCCAGAGGGTCCCACTGTCTGCCCCACCAGGCTACCTGGTCACCAAGGTGACAGCAGTGGACGCAGATGCCGGACACAATGCCTGGCTCTCATACCGACTGCTACCGCAGTCCACTGACCCCTCTTTGTTTCGTGTGTCTCTGTACACTGGGGAGGTGCGGACAGTGCGTGCCCTCCAGGACACTGATGCGGCAACACATCAACTCATTGTCCAGGTGACGGACAACGGTGACCCACCGCTCTCCACCACTGTCACCATCACCGTGGCCCTGGAGGAGGCAGCCCTGGAGGAGATTTACAAGCCTCGGGATTTCCTGGCTGGTGTCAGGGAGAAGCCGGACCTGACCCTCTACCTGATCATCGCCCTGGCAGCCATTAGCACTGTGGCGCTCGCCACTGTCACCCTCCTGGCCGCCCAGTGCCTTCGGCGCAGAGGCCGTGCCACCTCTTCGCACTGCAGCTGCTGCTGGCTCAGCGAGTCGCCCTCCCGGGACTTCAAACACTCCAGCCCCAAGCTCCAGCTCAGTTCCGACGGCACCCTTAAGTACATGGAGGTCACCTTGCGACCCACCGACTCCCAGTCCCAGTACTACAGCACCTGCTTCTCCCCCGGCTCCGACCGGAGCGACTTCACCTTCCTGCGGCCTTGCCCGCCCCCTGCAACCCCACCGAGGGAAACCGGAGCTTTCCTCTCCGCAACCGGTACGCTGCGGGACCGCGGCCAGGTGAGAGCCGAGGGGCAGGGGAAGGCGGCGCGGTGCCCCGGGGCCGCGCCGGCTCCCCCGCCCCGACGCGGGGGGCGCGGGGCCGCTGGCGCTCGGGGAAGTGCCGCAGGTTCACGCCGCGCGGCAACGGCCCGCGGGTTGCGATTGGCGCCGGTGTTGCTGTCCTGAGAAAGGAAAGAGGCGATTGGTGGAATGAGCGGCGCTCGGAGCCAATGGCGAGGCGGCTGCGCGGAGCCCCGGCGCCCCCCACTCGCGTCGAACGGCGCCCGCCCCAAACAATGAATGGGAGCGGCGAGCGCTGAGCGCGGCCCCGGAGCGCGGAGGGCACCGCTCCCCGGCCGCCCAACCGACAAGGATGCCGAGGGCAGGCAAGGTGGGCCGGTCCCTGGGACTGCCGCGCGTCTTCTCTTTCTGTTTGTTCTTGCACAGCTCCTCTGCTCAGATCCGGTACAGCATTCCCGAGGAGCTCACCCGGGGCGCCGTTGTGGGCAATATTGCGAAGGACCTGGGCACCGATGTGGCGAAACTGGCGGCAGCTAATCTGCAGGTACTGTCCGACTCGGATTCCCAGTACTTCTCGGTCAATGTGAACACTGGTGTTATAATGGTCAGTGAGCGGATAGACCGGGAGCAGCTCTGCGGCCAGAATCCCCGCTGCTTCCTCCACCTGAAGCTTGCCATCGAGAACCCAGTGGAGTTTTACCGCATCGAGGTGGAGATCCTGGATATCAATGACAACCCCCCGGAGTTCCCCAGTGATGAGGTTTACTTGCGCATCTACGAGCTGGCATCCCTGGGTGCCCGCTTCCCCATTCAGCCAGCCCAGGACCCCGACGTGGGTACCAACACCTTGCAGACCTATCACCTGAGTGCCAATGAGAACTTCAACCTCAATGTGAAGGCACGCACAGATGGTGGGAAGTTCCCTGAGCTGGTGCTGGAGAGGGCCCTGGATCGGGAACTCAGAGCTTTCCACCACCTGGTCCTGACTGCTGAAGATGGGGGCTCTCCCCCCAAGTCCAGCAAGACGCACATCACTATTCAGGTCCTGGATGCCAACGACAACCATCCTGTCTTTGACAGACCATTGTATGGAGCCCGCTTGGTGGAGAACTCACCACTGGGCACTCTAGTGGTGAAGTTAAATGCCACCGATGTAGATGAGGGGCCCAACGGAGACATCCGCTACTCCCTCAGCAGCCACAACTCTGCTGCCTTATGCCAGATCTTTGCCATCGATGAGCAAACTGGGGAGATTCGTGTCCAGGGCAACCTGGACTTTGAGGAAGCGACAGTGTATGAGATTGAAGTGGAGGCCAAGGACATGGGATCGCCCACGATGGAGGAGCACTGCAGCGTGGTGGTGGAAATCACTGATGTGAACGACAATGCCCCAGAGGTCATTGTTACCTCCTTCTCCAGCTCCCTGAGTGAGGACGCACCCCCGGGCACAGTCGTGGCTATGATACACATCAGAGACAGGGACTCTGGTGAGCAGGGCAAGGTCCAGTGTCACGTGTCTCCAGATCTTCCCTTCCATCTGCATAAGGACTATGAGCACCAGTACTCGCTGCTAACCAGCACCCGTTTGGACCGGGAGCATGTTGCCTACTACAATGTCACCGTCTCTGCCTCAGACCTGGGCAGTCCCCCACTCTCCTGCCACACCGTCTTGCCAATTGCCCTTGCAGATGTCAATGACAATGCACCCCAGTTTGAGCAAGCGTCCTACGAAGTGCTGGTGGCAGAAAACAACCCAGTGGGCAGTGTGCTGGTTACGGTCTCTGCTGCCGACCCTGACTCGGAGCAGAATTCCCACCTCTCCTACTCCATCCTGCGAGCAGGTGGGACAGATCCAGGCCTGGATCCAACTCGCTACCTCTCCATACATCCCACAAGTGGGCAGGTCTCTGCCAAACTCCCCTTTGACTATGAGCAAACCACCTATCTCCAGTTCCATGTGGAGGTCTCTGATGGTGGCTCCCCAGCCCTGAGGAATAGGACACTGGTTCACATTTTTATAGTGGACCAGAACGACAATGCCCCATGGGTGCATTTCCCCAGGGCTGGGGAGGACTCTGCTACCCAGTTCCGAATCTCCCCCTCCACCGCCCCTCCTGCTCTCATCACCAAGGTGGTGGCAATAGATGCGGACTCGGGGCGCAATGCCTGGCTCTCCTACCACCTTGTGGAAGCCACTGACCTGGGGCTTTTCAGCGTGGCCCTGCACTCTGGGGAGATCTGGATCACGCGGGCCCTGCAGGAGACAGATGCCTCTGCACACGAACTTCTGGTGGTGGTCCGGGACGCTGGGGAGCCCCCACTCTCCACAGCTGTCACGCTAGTGGTGTTGGTGGAGGATAAGGGCCCAGAGGCCTTGCAGGGCTCCGAGGATCGGGCCATCAATGGTGGGGGCTTACCCACGATTACACTTTATCTGATTGTGTCCCTAGTGCTCATCTCCACCGTCTCGCTGGTGGGACTGGCAGCATTGGGTGTGCGGTACCTCCGGCAGGGCTCTGCACCTGCCAACAAGGGCTGCTGTGTGGAAAGCGTGAACACACTTCAGCCCCCTCCCAGTCACATTTTTGGGCACTTGAACTACGAGCCTAAGCAAGGGGACATAGTGATGGGCGTCCAGGTGACAGCCACGGCACCCCCCGCCCCGCGTTACCGCTCCTGCTTTTCGCCGGTCTCAGACATCAGCGAGTTCATGTTTGTGAAACCCTCCGCGGGTCCAGCTGGTGCCAACCTGCCAGATCCTACCCTGTGCAGCGAGGTGAGCTCGGGAGCGTGTCCCCCAGCCTGACCGCAGCCCCGGCGTCTGCAGGGCTTGGGGGACAGGAGCGGCTCGGGACGCGCCACCTCCGGCCGGCTTTGGGGAGGGGGTGCCCGCTGGTGCCCGCTCCCAGCAGCCAGGCAGGGCGGAGCGGGGGTGCGCGCTGCCGGGAGTCCCCGGCGCTCTCCAGGCGCTGCGGAGGCGGAGTGCTGGGGGCGGGGCGGGGGGGAGCTACGCCGTGCGTAGTTTGGGAAAGGCGGTGGAGGAGGGAGAGGAAGAGGGAGAGAAAAAGAAGGAGGAGAAGGAGGAGGAGGAGGGGGAGGAGGGAGCTGTGGAGAGACGTAAAACTGTCATTCGGTCCATCCCCTCCGCTCGCCGACTTTCTGTGCCTTTGCGTGCCGAGGAGCGGCTCAGCCGGCCGGGCTGTGATCGCCCCCCGCCCCCGTCCCCTCCATCCCTCCCTGCCGGGCTCCGGCGGCTGCTTCCTCCCTGCACAACCCGCTCAGACCCTTCGGGGCGCGGGGCTTCCGGCGCGGCGGCGGCTCCCGGGGCCGGCAGCGGGAGCGGGGAGGCGGGGGAGGCTGCACAAAGCCGCCGCTCCGCTCCGCGCTGCTCCGCTCGCACACTCCGCACGGGATGCTCGGGGGACGGAGTTTGCCATGGCAGCTCCCGCTGCTGCTCGCAGCCCTCTCCTGCCTCCCGGCCCCCAGCAGCGCCCAGCTCCACTACTCTGTGCCCGAGGACCGAGAGCCAGGGTCCTCGGTGGGCGACCTGGCCAAGGACCTGGGGCTGGAGGTGTGGAGCCTGGCTGCCCGCAACCTGCGCTTGGTGAGCGAGGGTGGGCAGTGGCACTTCCAGGTGAACCTGGCATCGGGTGTGCTGCTCCTCGACAGCAGGCTGGACAGGGAGGCGCTGTGCAGGCAGAGCCCCACGTGCTCCCTGCACCTCCAACTCGTCATGGAGAATCCCCTCCAGCTCCACCGCATTGAGGTGGACATCCTCGACGTGAATGACAACGCACCCCAGTTCCCCAAGCTGGAGGTGGTCTTGGAGATCACCGAGGTAGCCAACCCTGGGACTCGGCTACCCTTGGAGGTAGCAGAAGACCCGGATATGGGCTCCAACTCCATCTCCACATATGAGCTCAGCCCCAGTGAGCATTTCGCCCTGAGTATCAATGTGAGAGGAGATGGTGTTAAAATGCCTGAGATTGTACTTGAAAAAGCACTGGATAGAGAGAAAGTGGCTGTTCATCACTTAACATTGACAGCCCTGGATGGAGGGAATCCGGTGAAATCTGGCACTGCCAAGGTTACTATCCATGTGCTGGATGCAAATGACAACCCTCCTGTCTGTGACCCACCCGTATCCACGGTACATCTGGAGGAGAACATGCCAGTGGGCACTCTGGTCACCAAGTTGAATGTCACTGACCTGGATGAAGGTCCTAATGGGATCGTGGAATATTCTTTCAAAACTAGCAATAATGCGCCCAGTAAATTCACCAACCTGTTCTCCTTAGACGCCCGGACAGGGGAGATCAGAACCAAAGGCCCACTGGATTATGAGGAATCCAGTGCTTATGAGATTGCAGTTCGAGCCAGGGACAAGGGATCTCCAGCCATGGAAGGACACTGTCACCTGCGAGTGGAAATAATCGATGTCAATGATAACAGCCCAGAGATTGTGCTGACATCTCTCTCCAGCCCAGTGCAGGAGGACGCAATCCCGGGCACTGTGATTGCCCTCATTGGTGTGAAGGACAGCGATTCTGATGACAATGGGCAGGTCCATTTGCAGATAGCGAAAGAACTCCCATTTAAACTGGTGTCATCTTTTAAAGAACATTTCTCGCTGGTCACAAATGGTCCCCTTGATCGGGAGAAGGACATTGGATACAACATCACGGTGAGAGCTGTGGATTCAGGGTCCCCACAGAGGGCCACGCAAAAAACCTTTTACCTCCAAATTGCTGATGTGAATGATAATGCACCAAATTTCTCCAGACCTTTTGATATAGCGCACGTTCAGGAAAACTCCCTTCCTGGAACTTCTGTTTTTCAAGTGTCAGCATCTGATCCTGATGAGGGTAGCAATGCCAAGCTGTCTTACTCCATCCTACACAATGGGATGCAGGATATACCCATCTCAACCTACTTTCGAATAGACCAGGACAATGGCACTATCTACACTGTGAGAGCTCTGGACTATGAGCAGGATAAGGTGTTCCAGGTGCCTGTGGAGGTGAAGGATGCTGGGTCTCCTGCGCTGAGTAGTACTGCTGTGGTCCATGTGTTCGTCCTCGATGAGAATGACAATGCCCCAACCATTGTCTATCCGTCTGTCCCCAAGGGCTCCGCCTTCCACCAAACCATCCCGGCCTTGGCAGAACCTGGCTATCTGGTCACCAAAATTGTAGCTGTTGATGCTGATAGTGGCCATAATGCCTGGCTGTCCTACCAGCTGCAGGAGACTGCAGAAAATTTGCCTTTCCAAGTGGAACGCCGCTCTGGAGAGCTAAGGGTTGCACAGGCTTTCAGGGAGTCAGAAGGTCCCCACAGGCTGGTGGTTGAAGTGAGGGACAATGGGACACCGTCCCTTTCAGCCTCCGTGGTAATAGTCATTTCTCTGGAGGAAAACAGTGTGCAGGACTTTGCCAAATCCTTGGACCTCCCCGAATCTTATCCCAAGGATACCAACCTAACCCTTTACCTCATCATCTCCTTGGTGTCCATTTCCCTTGTCTCCTGTGTGATGTTTGCTGTGGTGGCTGTCCGGTGTCTCAAAGCTGGCACTGCTAGCTGGACCTTCACATGTTGCTGCCGAGGGACTGGCCGCAAGCCCACCTCACATTTCCGTGGGCAAATGAAGCCAGATGGCTTCATCAAGTACCTGGATGTGGGAGGAGTGGGCTTGACCTCCCAGGCACAGAATTACACCTCTTGTTTCTCACCCATGTCTGATCAGAGCGATTTCCTCTTTGTAAAACCTTTCAGTCATTCTAGCACTGCGGAGACTGTGGCTGCCTACGAGCAGGTGACAAGCACCTTAGTGAGTCCCTGCGATGGGGTAAGAGATGGGTCTTTCTTACTGTCCTGTCTGCTAAATGCAATGATTCATAACATCCAAGCCAGTTGGCTGTTCTCTCTCTGTCCTTCTACCTAAGAAGGTGGCTGCAAGGAACATGTGTCACCATCACCTCCTGTGAGGTGGCAGGTGAAGTCTTTGGCTCGGCTTGATGGAATTGGGGGAAGGGGCTGGGTGGCACTATAAAATCAAAGACTGTGTGTTTGTAGAAGTAGAGGGTTTTCCCTTGGCCCCGTTCATACTCTTTTCTTTTTAAAATGATTCTTAGCATGGTCAGGAACATGGTTTTGGGGTGTTTAACTTATTGATTCTGTTTAATCCCTTTATTCTGAATGGCATACAAACTGCAACATAGGAGAAGGTTATCTGAAAGCAAAGTTTGTTGGTGTTTCTTCTGCTGTTTTAGAGGTGCATTGTAGAAATTTCTCATTCTTTAACTCCCAAGTGTTATTAATTACTGATTGTGCGCCAGCAAGGGATCATTTTCCAGCTTGGTGATTTTGAGTGAGGGACTGATTTTACTGTTCAGCACTGAACACAGTGACATTTTTCACAAAGATCCTAGTGACCTTATGTGCCCTTGGACTTGCAGAGACATAGGCATCGGTGAGCTTTGAAAAGTTTAGCCACTGGTATTCAGATGTCTAAATATGGATGTAGGTGACTGTGTTTAGCTGCAGCTTTCATAACTTTTGGTTACAAAAAGTAAAGTAATTTTGTGTCATAAATGCCTGCCCTAAATTTGAAAGTGGTAATTACAACAGGAATTCAAAATATAGATTGGGAAGGGCTTATCTAGTGCAGGATTGTGTATCAGCTTGTGCAAAAATGTGTATCTGAAATCTGCAGGGCAATTATTTAAACAGCTTAATTTGTATGCAGCATAGGTACCAGTGGGGCCTCTATTTTAGGGGAGTAATTTATTCTAATATAGTCTTTCATAAGAATCATCAAAGCTGTGGAGAAATTAGTGAAATCACATCTACTAAATAAAAATCTAGGTCAGCTGTACCCATCTTTACTTTTCCTTAGTAATTATACATACAAGCAGAATAATCCTATAATATTGATGTTCCACTGTATGGATTATGAACTGCACATTCCTAAGGGAACTGAGAGAAATGTTGTTCTTTCCAGGTAGCATGTTATCATTCTGGGGTTCATTAAGAAGATTACAATTTTTAGAAGTATGCGTCTTCCACACAGGAAACAGTCCTGCTGTTTAGTGTTCTTCCTCAAAGGCGTGATTCAAACAGGAGTATGCAAGCCTGCTTTGTGTCTTTCCGTATTTACAAAATGTCCATTGTCTGATGGTAAAATAGCACAGGCAGAAAGCAATATGGGGGCTTACTAATGAAGTTACAAAGTGTGCTGATCTGTCCAAAGTTTATTGTGTCTCCTTAAACAAATAATGCTTTTTTCTTTTCCTGTCAGAAGTTCATTCTTTTATCAGTGGACAGAAAAATATTGTAATGCTCTGAGGCAACAGCATCTAGGAAAAGTCATTCAAATATAATTTGTGAAATCAAGATCTCAGGCAGGCTTTTTTAAGGACAGAAGAAGGGCAGATTAGGAAGGTCAGTTACCATTTTACCTTCTGGCATTAAAAGCATCTTTGTCTGTATCAATTAACTCTGCCACCCCAACCCCCACAGTCCTCCAAGCTCATTACTTTGGTACTATTGCTCCTGCTGAACTGATGCCCTTATCAGTTTATTTCATGCTTCATTTCTTTCACAGCCTGGTTTCCTGAGTTGCTTTGGAAGATTATTTGCTGAATAGTGTTTGTCATGCTTTTTAGTATTCATACTGCTTCAGAAATACTCGGGAAGGGGGCTGGGAGGGGCTTTCTTTTTGTTCTAACTGATTTGCTTTACTTGGAAAGAACACGCTTATATTCCAGACTGAAATAACCCAGGATCAGTTCGCTTTCATTTTCAAAGGCAAGAATGGAGGTATTAAAACTCTTCTATTTTCTCTGCAGCAAGCTCAGCCTAACACAGACTGGCGCTTCTCTCAGACCCAGAGACCTGGAACAAGTGGGTAAGTGCCTCTTCATGTATGTGTCTGGTGAAGGTTTCTTTCCCCTGTGTGCCAGTTTCAGTGCTGGAAAGTCTTCGTCTGGCAGCTCTGAAGAAGAGCGTTCCCTGACATTGGTAGAATTTTCCAACCAAAGAGTCAGAAATAGGCCTGTTTCTGTGTCAGCTCTGTTTGATGGTGATATGACAGTTGTTGTTTACAACGGTGTGTGTGGTTTTGTTGTCCACAGCCTCTGTGCTTTGTCGTTCCTGGTAGCTACTCAGGCAGCTCCTGTGAAGGTTTAAACGGTGCCACAGGGAGCACTGGGTCCTGGATTTCAGTGTTGAAGCTTGCAGTTAAACATCTGCAGGAACTGGTGGTGTCTGAGTCTTTCCCTGGGTCTGGCTCGATAATTTAGCTTAACAGAAAATTAAAAGACTGCTATAGCTAAGTTGTTGCAGCAATTAAACTTTGCTACTAGGGTCTTCTAGCTGGAAAAGACAAAATGGAGTGAGGTTTTGATGTAAAGTGTATAAAGCATTCCCACTAGAAACCAGGCATGGACTTTAAAACACAGCTATCACTGGAACAGTTTTCTCAGAGTTCTGTTGAATTCCCCATCACTGACATTTTAATCAAGAAAAACCTTTCTAACCATTTATGCTCTAGTTCAAATGACAATTAACTGGAAAGCCCTGTTAAAACAGAAGTGTGCCAGAGCAGCTGTAATAGTTTTGCTACAAGAAGTGAGTAAATGAGCCCCATCAGAACAAGCTCTGTTGCTCCCTCTTCTAGCATCATGCTGGAGCTCTTCAAGGCACAGTGCTGATGCAGTGCAGACCTACTTAACTCATTGACGGGGACATTTTCTCAGGTCATGGGCCAGTGGCGCTCACCCCAGCCCCCAGGCTCTGCTTATAGCTCTTTACAAGCTCCAGTCCCTTCCCAGTGCCTAAGCTGGAGCAGCAGCACATGGAGTGGGAAGAGAGAGGGCAAGAGGAAAGGCAGCCTCAGACACTGTTCATGGGGATCTGAACTAGCATGACATGCTGGTTCTGGTGCATGGGCCAGGATGTTACCCCTGATGATCTGTGATCTGGGTGCCCACGGTAGTCCCTGAAACAGCCACCAGCAGCTCATGTCAGTGCTGGTTGTGGCATAAGTTCCCATAGGACAGGCTGCCCAGGCTGGCCCCCAGGTTTGAAGAGGGACTTTGCTCAAGCACAGGCTGGTACTGAAAAAACTCAGTGGATTTTAATTCCTGCTGGTTTTCCCCACCTGCTTGTGTGCAGATTCCACATTTGCAATGAAACAGCTCTTGCTGATGTTTTTTCTGTTTCTTTTATCCTGCTTTAAATTAAATCAAGGGAGATGTTTTTATTATAAACCTGTGTTACAATACTAAAGGATGGAAGTAGAAAGTGCTGTCATATGTTCAGTGCCCAGCCTTCACATCTCTCTGGTGACCAGGCAAATCCTGGAGAGCAGTCAGCTCCCCATTGTGCTCTTTCCGTGCTGTTCCCAGCATCTCAATGTCTGCTGTGTGAATTCCCCAGGCACTGGTTGGTAGTACAGGTATTAAAGAGGGTGCAGGGACAGCTGCCTGAGCCCTGCCCACTCTTACTATCTCTGATGTTAGCTCATATACAACTGTGTCTCCTGCTGACAGGTGAACTTCTCTAGCACCATGAGCCCTTGGAACTTCAGGGCTCTGCTTGGTGCTTGGGGAGCACAGGCCACCTCTTAGCTGAAAAGAAAAAAAAAAAAGGGATGTGCTCTTAACTGCATTTGTGTGACCCAAATGAAATAGCAACAAAGACAAGGCAGCTTAGGCTGGTGGTTTGAACAGATCCCAGAGGGATTTTGGCACTGACCCTAAGCCAGAAAGCAGCCTTAAACCCATGTTGCGATTTCTCCTTTGCTGTCTTCATGGGAGCTGGAGGAGGGAACAATCCTGCCTTTTCTTAGAGTAGCCCTGCCCACTGAAACAAATCCCACATGCCTCTGAGCACCTGGAACCAGGCAAAACTCAGGGTAAGCTCAATAAGGCAGGGACCATCTCTTGATCTTGTACATTGCTGCATTCAGAGAGCTGTTACAGGGCAAGAAACAGAATTGGTTCTTTGTTCTGAAACACAGGAGAGCTCTGGCACACGTGCTCAGAAAATAAGAGCTCAGACTATATCCCTTGAAAATGTGGTAGGGAGTCAGACCTGAGTAGAGTGATTCTCAATTAATCTTGTTTGAGAGAAACAGAAAGATAGTTTAATTAATTTTATGATATTTGTATTTTGTTTTATTTTTTAAAAAAATCACCAGTGCTGTCTCTGCGCAAATACAAATGAATACAGAATGATACTGAGCAGCAGATGCAGTTCCCAGATAAATCAGATCTGTGGCTGTAGTGGAGATTACAGAATTGTCCAAAGTGGAGTAGAAGTACAGTGCAGCAGCATTGTAGGACATCTCTGTGGGATAGTCAGCATGGGGTTTCCCTGGGGGTGGTGGTGTATTGGGGGAAAAATGCAGAGACTGGGACTGGTACAAGGGACCCATCTTGTTGCTTTTTTCACTAGTCACCAAAGGAAGAGACCATGCTTTTGCCCTGCATGTTCATAGTACTTGCCTGACCCCTGTAGCTCTTTCGTTTTGTAGCTCTGTGTGATGGTTTATTCAGGAAAACATTGGGCTCAAGTCAGGATTTCCTACCTGGAGGAGTGGGGAGGGTTCTGTGTTGCTCACAGGTTGGCATGGGAGCATAATGCATGCTGGGCTGGGAAGAGCCGGTATGTCCTGGGCAGCTTGTGGGAGGAGTGGGGACAATCTCAGGCTGTGTGGGTAGGCTAGAAGGAGATCCCAGGCAGGAGGCACCCCAGAGACCATAGTGGGAGACTCACAAAGAGGTGGGGAGCTGTGTGGAAATCCCCAGCCACTCTGGGGGAGGGAGGAGGAAAGTATGCAAAGAAAATATAGAGTGTCATTTCACACACCCCCTCCATTTATTTTCTCTAAGCCCAAATCTCCCTCTGCTGCTAGTTTCCAGTGCTGTTTTGAGCCAGACTCCCTCTCCCAGGACAAACACAGTCAATAGTAATGTTCGCTTCACTTGCCTGTTAAAGAGCATCACAGCCACCCTGCCTGACCCCAGCCATCATCATGCAGGCTGTGCAGAGGGAGGAAGGATAGTGCAGCAAAAGGGGTTTGCAGCTGACAGTGGAGGTGCCCATAGGAGAGTTATGAAGGGAGGCAGGGTTTTCATTCTTTGTTCCATTTTCACACCTAAGCTCCAAGAGCTGGGCTTGTAGGACTAATGACAGCCTGCCTGTGCATGGTGGGAGACAGGGAGGGGAAAAAAGGTGTTCCAAGGATAATCCTTAAAGTTTTCAGGAGCATTCTTGGCATTCAGAGCATGGTGGTACTGCTAAAGGGTGGTTGCAGCTTGGGGGGCTTCTAGTGTGTGATTGGGTGGTCAGGAGGTCCCACATGACAGCAGCACCCCAGTGTACGAGGACACACTCCTGCCAAGGGAACCCCATATGTGCATGTCTGGGTGGGACATCTCGGAGCACGCAGCGGCTGGGGCCAGAGGCCAGAGGCAGAGGGAGGCATGGACGTTCATGGGCTTATACAGCATGGGGGTGGATACACAGCGGAAAGACAACTGGCCACAGATGCAGGCTTTAGCACATCCTTCCTAAAAAAAAATACTTGCTAATCCAGCAGCCACAGGGGTGTCTGCAGGTGTTGTAGCCCTGTAGAAATTTATGTTGCAACTTTGTGTAACATTATAGTGGATACACTAGCAAGTGCTATAAAGCATATGCACGCCTGCACCAGTGGGGATGTCTGGGTAAACACTGATGGATTTACCTTGTGCCTACTCTTCGACTGAAAAAGTTGTGAAAACCAGCATGTGCTGGGCAGAGGCACTGGCTAAGCTGTAGCCTGCAGTAGCCTTCTCCCTCCCTTCCAGCACTACTGCTGGGTTGCAGAGACTGGTCCCTGTGACTGTGGCCCCTCCATCCCTCTCATGCCCCACCATGGCTCTTCCAGCATCTTTTCATAGAAACACAGAAAGGTTTGGGCTGGAAGGCACATGCAGAGATCATCCACTCAAATGCCTCTGCCATAGGTAGGGACACCTTCCACTAGATGAAGCTGCTGAAAGCCCTGTCTAACCTGACCTTGAATGCCTCCAGGAATGGGACGTCCACAGCTTTCCTCGGCAACCTGTTCCAGTGTCTCACCACCCTCATTATAAAACATTTCTTCCTTATGTCCCACCCCAACTCTGCCCTCTTTCTGTTTAAAACTGTTGCCTTTTGTCCTGTCATGACAGGCCCTGGTCCTTCTCTAACTTCTAAGCTCCCTTTAAGTATTAAAAGGCCACAATAAGGTCTCCCTAGAGCCTTTTCTTCTCCAGGCTGAACAGCCCCACTCTCCCAGCTTTTCTCTATAGCAGAGCTGTTCCAGCCCTTGGACCATTTCTGTGGCCTCCTCTGGACCTGCTCTCACAGGTCCATGTCTGCCTTGTGCTGGGGACTCCAGAGCTGGCTATAGTGTTCCAGGTGGAGTCTCAGAAGAGTGGAGCAGAGCGGGAGAATCACCTCCCTCGACCTGCCGGCTACATTGTTGATGATGCAGCCCACGATATGGTTGGCTTTCTGGGCTGCGAGTGGACATTGCTTGCTCATGTCCCATTTGCCACTCACCAGTAACCCCAGTCCTTCCCCGCAGGGCTGCTTTTGATCCCTTCTTCCTCCAGTCTGTACTGATGTTGGTGATTGCCCCAGCCGATGTGCAGCACCTTACACTTGGCCTTGTTGAACTTCATGAGGTTCACATGTGCTCACTCCTCCAGCCTGTCAAGGTCCCCGATGTTTCCCACCACAATATCTGCTCTTGCTGCCCTCCGGTGGATCATGCAGCAAGGATCTCCCTATGTTCCTCTTCTCCATTCCCCATGGCATCTTCAGCTTCCTGCTCTCTCTGAGCCACTCCCCAGCACCCCATCACCCCACATAGCATCCCAGGCTGTGTCCAGCTCCCTACCAGCAGCAGAACAAGCAGCTTTTGCAATTTCCAGCCACCTGTATGATGATATGCAGTGACAGGTGAGCTAGTGGGCCAAGCATGGCTGGTAACTGAGCCTTTCCCTAGTAGAAGACACAAATGAGGGTCTATCTCTGTTGATTTTCATGCAAATGGTAGAAAAGTAGCATATTGGAAACTTCCACCTGGCTGTCAGATCTGGTTGGAACCACTCAGGAGCTTCCAGAAGCCAGGGTAATTGAACCTGATACACCTGATGGGCAGCATGGGGAAAACAAGTTGAAAAAGGGAAAAGGAGACAGTTGTCAGGACAGGTGTCACCTGGAGAACATGCAGCTAGTGGGATGTACACTGTAGCTGGTGTGACCACAGTTCCTGGGGAAGGCCAGGAGCCCTGGCAGCAACTGCTGGCACTTCTGAGCTGTGCAGGCTTCCCACTCTCAGCTCTTCATTGACAGGGGCAAGAGGAGCAGCAAAAATAACTGCCACCCTGGGAAGTTTAGGAAATAATTGTAATTCTCAGGTTTCCATCCCAAATGCACACAAGGGGTTGAAGCCAGCAGTGGTGTTTGCTTTGCCAGGTGAGGTTCCACATGTTTTGCAGGTGAATCAAAAGAGGTGCAACTGCCTTTGGGCTAAAATTACTGCTGCTTCTGACTGGTTTGCATTTGTCTGCCTGTTTAGGTGTTTGAGTATTGAGTGATTACTCCACAGCTCCTGCAGCACGCAGAGCATGTAGCTTCCCTCAGCTGCTACCCTGGGGCCATGAGAAGGTGTGAGTAGAGCCCAGCAGCCTGAAAAATCACAGCACCCTCTGGAAATCCCTTTGGGGTCATTGTTTTGCAGGAACAGCCATAATCTAAGTGGCACAGTGCTCTCCTAAGATTGAGAGCGGCTGTGCTTTAGTGTGGGCTACATTGCCTTGGGCAATGGAGGAGTTGTGCTAGTAAAGGAGCTCTGCTCTGAAGGGACAGTTTTCCTGACAAAGCCTCTGGGGCTGCAGAGCCAAATGCCACCAGCTCATTCCAGGTCCTGGGGAGTCTGGAAAAGAAGTTGCCTTTTTGGGGAGTATTTGAGGTTTTTCCTGCCTAATGATGCAGCCCATGCCAGCCCCCTGCCTGTTTGTGTGCCTTTTGCTCAGCAAACACCTCAGAGGAAACCACGGAAGACCAGCAAGGGCCAGATGGTTGCATCTGCCAGGTTTGGGGGTATCCTGGTGGGTCTTGAAACAAGAAAGGTTGAAGACCACTTAGAAGCTCACAGCTTTATATGGGACTGTGGTTTCCTATCAAATGCTGCAGAGAAAATGGTGCTTTAAAACATTATGAAGCTGCTCAGAGCCTGGCTTTGCTGTGATCATGGGCTGCAGCCCCATGGTTCAATTTTGGAGTGGATTTGGGGCACTGGGACAGGCAGGAGCTGTTTTGACGCTGGGAGAAGGAGTTGTCTCTGGATAACTGCTTTCCTTTCCCCCTCTTCCTCTGGAGTTGAGCCAGTCCTGGGGCTGGAAGCTAAAGTTTTGTAGCAATGTGTTCTGGTCCCACATCGCTTCGCCTTCCATAGCCAAGAGACCACAGAGCTGGTGCCCTGCGCTGTGCAAGATGCCAGTGAACACTCCTGGTCGCAGCGTTCACCCTTTTGTCTATTAGCAGCCCAAATCTCAGCAGATTAAGCATATGGGCTTCTTTCTAGATCATGTAGCCCTCTTCATCTGAGTGTTTCCTTCCCTTATTGACCATCTTGGGCCAATAAACTCTTTATATGCATTTCTCATGGACCTTGAAGTCTAAGTCACCCAGACCCTGCCAGGCAGGACAAAAGCTGGAGAGTCTTATGGATAAAGGAAAATATCCTAGTGATGGGATGCGTTTCTCATTCTGGACAGCCCCCAGAATACCAGAAGTTTCATCATCACGTGTTATGTATAGAAATGCTATTTTAGGTAATTTAGCAGGTGCTATGTATATTAGTTTAATTTTTCTGTCTCCATCTGCTTCCTGTGCAGCTGAGCACATGCCACAGCAGCTGCAGTGGTGCAGCAATCTGACAAATAGGCACAATAACCTTCCCAAAGAATTTCTCAATATATCCTTCCCGGCATGTTTGGGACATGGATGGCAGCAGGATGGGCTGGGTGAAATAATACTGGTCTCAGCTCCAGCTCATCCAGGAGGGCTGGAAGAGTCTCCGGGAGGGGGGACTGCCACAGTCCCCATTTTAGACACATTGTGGCCTTGTGTTCTGCCTCTGCCTGGCAGAGCAGCATCTCAGCAGATCCACTGGCTGGAAATAACGACTGACCAGTTCTTTGGGAGGCTGCAAATCTTCCCCTCCTTGCCTGCTAACATTTTTAAATCCCATCTTTGCAAAGTCATGATCTTAAAGCTGGGCCTCATCCAGGTTCTCTCTAGCCCTTGTATTTGCATTACAGAAGTGGCAGGGAATGTGTGGAGCTGGGGGAGCATGGGGGAAGGGCTGGCATCATTCTCTGTTAAGGAAGGGAGAAGGGCAGGAAATTGTGGTAATTTTGGAGCTGGTTCTGGTTTTTTAGAGGCTGGGGGAGGTGGGAAGATAGTAGGCTGTGGGCTGGGGCTGTGGGAGGCTGGGGTGGGTAGTGGGAGAAAGGGATGCTGTCCCTAGGGCTGCATTCCCACCCATGGGGCTGTGTTGCCAGCACGCCTTGAACATGGCGGAGGCTCAGCACTGGTAGAGGCAGATCCATTCCCTCTTGCTTGTCACTTTGCCAGCCTGGAAGCACGCAGGCTGAAATTTAACTTCTGCTGCTGCCTCCGGCTGGAACTGTGTGTGGGAGGCAGGAGGGGGAGTGGGAAGGGCTTGGAGGAAGCTGGAAGAGAGGAAATAGCAGTGCAGGGACGTTTAGGCAGAGGGAGCAGCCTGGGGCAACCAGGGGCTGCCTGGGAACAGGGCTGGAGAAATGGACTTGAAGATACCCCCTGACCCTGGGAGCTGGGTAAGGGTGGGGGGCAGAGTGCTGCCCCAGACAGGCTGCTGGGAGAGGTGAAGAGAGGGTGGTGGGAGTAGCAGCCAGAGCTGGGAAGCAAATGGAAGTGAAAGGGGAAGAGTCTGGGAGGAGAAACGAACCCCAGCCATATCTTTCTCCCTGGAGTGGGGAAGCCTGGGAGCAGCTGGGGCTGTGGGGTGGGAGTGGTGCTGGCTGGGGGGCCGCTGCAGTAGGAGCCAGAAAGCCCCAAAAGAGAGAGGATGATGAGAGTGTCCCGGGAAAATCCCCAGGCCGAGAGCTCCCCACAGCCCTGCCAGGCATCCCAGGGGTGCTGTGTTCTTGTCCACAGGGTGCTGGGCTGACCTTTCCAGCCCCTGGGGCTCTGACAGCATTACTCTGGCATGAATAAACTTCTTCAGTTTGTTGTGGCACTGCTACATCTTGTGTTTCCAGATGCAGAGCAAGGAAAACAATTTTTCAGGAATCCTCCAGGCAGTTGTGCAAATAAATGTTTTCAAGGCCTTTGGCTGCCATGGTGACAAGCTCCATAGCAACCCTGCAAGGAAGTGAATAATTCTGTGCTTGATATGGAAGTTAAAAGGGGAAGTGGTGGCCAGGTGCACAAAATAACTGTTCAGCAAAACACCCAGGTCTACCCTGTGCTGCTTGGGCAGATGCTTGTGGAAGCCCTAGGTAATGGGGCAGCCTTGCGATGCAGCACACTTTGGGGATGTGTCAAGGCTGCAGGGCAAACTTTTTGTTTTGGCATTCCCTGATTTCTGTGTAGCCAGGTTTAATGAAGACGTTTGCAGGTTGTACACTGGCTGTACCTGCCTCTGCTAGCACAGCCCCTGTCCCGTGCTCCATGTTCACCATGCCCTGAGCCCCCTAAGATGCTGCATCCCTGGGTTTGTCTCAAACATGGGTTTACTTCCTTCCCTCGAGTCCTGGTTGTGCTGGAAACATTCCCAAAAATGAAAGCCAGCTCTTTTCTGAGCTTCGAAGTGTGCATTAGAACTGAACAGAGAAAAATAATCTGTCCTATGGGGGATGGGTTTTTAGAGAAAAACCTACAGCATTTGTATTAAAACCAGCAAGTCCTTGCAGTAATTTCCATAGGAACCAGCCCTCCTGTTCCAGGCAGCCTCCCTGCAGCAGCACCCACGGCTGCAGCTGAGTGGGGACCAGATCTGCAAGGGGGGGCTCTGAGGTCTGCCTGCCCCAGGCAGGAGGAGCAGGGCAGGGCAGCCTGCTTGCTGTTCAATCAGTGATTCACAGCTCTGATTCACAACTCCATCCTATAGCCATGGAAGACGGCCAGATCTGGTCATCAACTGTGTGCCTTTTTCCAATGTGAGAAGTTATTTTTGGGCGGTTTCAGATTACAGCACTTGTCTTTTTTCTGTGCCTCTGAATTCTGGATGATTGCACTGCACGTAATTGAGACTCTTGAATTTCCTGCTTAGAGAAGTGAGCTCAACAACGTTTCTTTTTTTGCAGCTGTAAGGCATTTCTGAAGTATCTTTTCTGTATGTTGTCATGGGGAGCAGGCATACAGCTTTGGGGCTGGTTGTCCAAAATCTGGGAACAGTGCGTGCAGTAGATTTGCAGAAAAGGACCTGGGGGCCATCAGGTTGAACATGAGTCACCAGTGTACCCTTGCTGTGGTGGAGACCCACTGTATACTGTGTTTTACTGGTAAGATTGTAGTCAAAAGGTCAAGAGAAGAGATGGTTGCCCTCAATTTGACACTTGTACGACCACACCTGGAGCACAGTGCCCAGTTTTTGGGCTGCCCACTGCAACAGAGACATGGCCATATGGGAGCCACCAAAATGATTAGGGATCTGGAGCCTGCCACAGGGAAGGAGAGGCTGAGAGAGCTCCTTCATCTTGGAGGCGAGAGAGCTAGGAGAAGGGTCTCATTGCTGTCTTCAGAGGTGCACAGAGGGTCAATGGGCACATGTCGCAACAAGATAATTTGGAGTAGGTGTTAGGAAAGGTTTTTCAGCCATGGGTGATCAAACACTGGAACAGCAGGCCAGAGAGATGGAGAAATCTCATACTCAAAATGTGGCTGCTCTGAGCCCTGAGCATCTACTATAAAGTTGGATCCAGCTGAAAGCTTGGTCCTGTTTTGAGTGGGGTGTTGGTCCAGAAATGTTCCCACCTTCATTAAGCTGGGTGCTTCGTGTCCCTCTCTATCTGAATCAGACTATGATTTTGTGATCCTACAGGGCATTAAGGGGGTATAGGGGTTGGCTGTCCCCCTGGCACTGGGGGTATAACTGTAACACAGGGGCCTGTAAAGTCCACCATGTGAGTTCACATGTGTTCACTCCCTCTCTAAGACCAGAAGGAAAAGGGTCTGAAACACTGCCCGCCTCCCCATCCTCTGGGGATGAACCTCTCTCTGCTCACTGGTGATGCAGGGTCACCATTCTCTGGGGGCACACACCTCTAAAACATGAGGTCAAAACAACCTGAAGACCCACATGTTTCTTGGTATAGCTGCTCCCCTTATGCTGTGCACTGGAGGCATTTGGCTGTGTCGCTCAATCCCCTCCCAGGCTGCAGGGACAAACCACAGCCCTTCTTCCCTCCCTTTCCAATGAGCCCTGGGCAAGTCTGGTGCTCAGTGGTAGCTGGCTCTCCTGTCTGTGCCTGCATGCAGCTGTGGGGCCAAGGGTCATTGGGGTGAAGGGTGAGGACCACCTGTTTAGGGAGCTCAGTGAGGTTGGGGGACCTGGTGCTACCTGCCAGGTGAATGCCCTGATCACCGGGTGAGCCTTTCCTTCCATGCACTCCTGCTGTCCTACGGCATGGAGGCACGGCTTTGACAGGAGGCAGAAAGAGCTTCTGTCCAGTGCAGCCTGTTGCTTGAAGGAGAGGTGGGAGGGGAAGAAAGAGTCTTTCAGGAGGTGGAAAATGTGATGCTGGCACTGCTGCGTCAAAAAGGAAGTTGAACCTGGGCCTCCAATTTCAAAACAGAGTTCAAACCACTGGACTATTACAATTTAAAATAAAAAAATTGATTTGGCACTTCCTTATGCTTTTCCTTTCCCCATCCCTGGATTCCATCGGTGTACTGAGGCAGCCTGCAGAGACAGGAGAAGCAGCTGGGAGGCATGGGGGTGTTTCTGGGCAGCTTTCCTGCAGCCCTGAAAAACCTGGAAACCTCAGCTGCCAGTCAGTGGGGCAGCTGGTGGGACAGGAGCTGCTGGGGTTAACTGGTGGCTGAATGGGTGGTGGTTTGCAATGGGCTTTAGGTTCCTAAGTCCTTTATTGGATCTAGCCCAGGGCTCTATTCCCAGCCCTGCTCATGACATTAACAGGTCACTGCAGCCCCAGGGCTGTCCCAACCTTGTCCTTGCTGCCTGCACTGCCTGCACGCTGCTTGCTGGCACAATCCTGAGTGGAGGACAGCAGTACCCGCGTCTGAGGAGTCTCAGTACAACCATCATGCAAGCACTGAAATCAGTTTGTGAGGTAGGCAAACCTCGCTTCTGGCCTGTTGAAACTGTGCTACCACACGCATTGTGGAGGAGCAATATAAATAGTTTTCCGGATGCCCTGGGTTGCAGCATATGGCTGGTATTTCAGAAGCGATGCTGTTGGCAGTGTTGTGCCAGGGCAGCCTCTGGTACATTAGTGATTGTTTGCATCCTCCACAGATAAAATGGTATGAGATAAGTGACCTGCACCTAGCTGAGGATGGATCAGGCAGGTAGTACAGAAGGGTAAGGGATGGATGGTCATGTAGTCCTGGCACAGGTCCTGTGTGTCTTTGGGCAAGTTGCTTAAGACCAGATTTTCAGCAGGTGTGGTCACTTAGGGTCAGAGCAGAGGAGGACCCAGGAAGCTGGTGTGATGTTTAGGTCTCTCTGGTGGAAGCAGGGAGGCTCTGGGGGGCTCTGGAAGCACAGCCCTGACCTCTCCAGAGGGGAAGTGCCATCACTAGTGAGCTGTGGCCAAGCACATCTGGCACTTGGCAAACATGGATGATGGGCTTGTTAGACTGCCCACAGACTACTGATAGTAACCTTGGTCACAAACCCTCCTTAATCAAAGCCTGGTAGCATATCCAAAGGTTTCCCAGGTGGATCTGTGGTGCTCAGCCCCTCTATCAGCCAGCCCTGGGGAAGCAAGGTGGGTCCCCACCTCCCTTTTCTCCTCTCCCAGTTGCTCCAGCCTCCCCAGGACTGTTTGCTGCTGGCTCTGCAGAGCTGGCAGCTGCTCTTGACCTCCCTTCAGAGCAGGGTTTGCAGCGCCAAGCAGCTGGCTCCATGCTGATCCCAAAGCCCATCATGCCATAGGATTTTCTCACCCTCTGCCTTTCAGAAGAAGCTATAGAATGGAGTTGTAACTTGAAATAGCTTGAAAGGTGCATCCACTCACATGGCCTACAAAAGGACCAGAGGAACTGGTCGTACAAGGGTGCATGCACCTCTGGGACTTTAGGACCAGCACTTTCTGTGGTATTACATTATATTGGTGGGAAGGCATTACATTATATTGGTGGGATTTTGAGGTGATGAGGTGCTGGCTGTCTGTGATGTCAGCAGCAGTTAGGTAGGTGTTGTGGAAAGGACCACTGAGCCTCAAAGTGCTTTTGCTATTGGTGGTTATCCTTCAAAAGCCTGGGGAGGGTTGGAGGCCTTTGAAAGTGTCTTGGCTCTTCAGTGTTATTCAATAGAAGGATTTAAAGACTGCAATCTCCTCTTTGCCAGTGAACAAGCTACAGCCTTGTCTTCTCATGCTCTATGACAAGCCCACTCCTCCTGACTAAGCTGCAGTAACTTGCTGTTTTTGTTTGTTTTTTTTTTCCTCTTTTCCTGTAGCTCCCAGAATGGAGAGGAAGGTGGAGCCTGGCCGAACAACCAGTTTGACACAGAGGTGCTCCAAGCCATGATCCTGGCTTCAGCAAATGGTTGGTCTCTGTCATGTGTGTGAAAACCTTGGCACTTGCTCTCACACAGACACCTCCGATGCATGCCATTAGATAAGATGCTGGTGGGACTTACATATTTGGATTAAAAAGTGTGACTTCAAAAGTCCTTCTTCAACAGTTGCTGGTGGAAGAGCACTGCTGTCTATGTTACCCTGCAGAGGAGAGGGGTCAGGAAGGATTCAGGCAGATGAGATGCTAGGTAGTCATTAACACCAGGTGTGCTCTAGGCAGGGGTACCTCTTCAACCCAAATCTGTGTACTGGACAGAATGTTATCTGGCTCATGATGTGGTTGTGTTACATGAAAGACCTGGTCTTGAGATGATGTTTTATAAACTACTTGGTTCCAGAAGGTCACAGTAAATGAAATGTCTGCTGTGTTGCAACTTGCTGTAAGGCAAGGAGGTAGGAAGCCTGGAAGATTTACTTGTGGCTAGAGGCTGGTCCAGCAGTACAGTAAACGACTGACTCAGTATCCCCAATAAGCCTCGTGCGAAGAGCTTCCTGCTCATGCTGGATCCCTTGGCCAAGTTGTCAACTCACCAAAGTTTGCCCCAGTGGCTGCTGCTGGCTCTTTGCAGTTGTAGTCACAGGGGTTTGGTTTGGGGTCGTTTTGAACTGGTTTTTTTTTCTGGTTTATGGCTGTGCTGTGTAGAAGCAGTGGGCAGGGAGGGGTGTTCCCAAGCAACCAAGGTCTTCATGGCTTTACACAAAATAAGTGCAATTATCACTCTGCACAGCGCTCTGGATAAACAGGCTGGTTTTAATACAGTCTTTACTTATAAATACCTCCAAGTCTTTTCCCCCTTGATTTAAAAATAGAAGCAACAGCACAGCCATAAAACCCTGTGCAAAATGCTTAGGATGTTTCCTTTGAGCTATTGGGAGGGAAGGAATCTGGGGGAGGAGGGATGGCTTTGGAGTTGCTTTCTTGGAAAGCTGCTGCAGCTGAACTTTGCTACTCTGCAGACACCAGGCAGCCTGGAGACACAGCTGCCGTAGCTGGGGAAGGGGACAAAGGTCTTGGGCAAGGGGATTGTTTACACTCAAGGGAAAGAAACAATGCAAAAACGTGTCTCTGCTCTGAAAAAACGACCAGGGAAAAAACAGCCCCTGGGGTAGCAGCATGTGGTTATCATCACCCAGTACCTCCAGATTTGGTTTCCTTGCTCACAGATAAAGCTGTTTTTCTGACAGCCACTCCAGCAGTCCCCAGGATCAGAGGGCTGAGCAGGTCCCTTCTAGGTTAAGCACTGACTTCCATGTAGCTGTGGGCCCTATTGCAGCACATTTCCCTCAATCCACAGGTCTCAAATAGTCCTAACCTCTCCCACGGCTTCTGTCCACCCAGGGGGTTAATTTAAATCAGATCCATCCACTAGATAAGGGCTTCCCTTGCTGCAGCCTCAGGGAGAGGATGGCTCTGTGCACTCTATCCTTTTCTTGCCCGTGCTGGTTCCTGGTTCCTTGTTCCTTGCTGCCCGAGGCTGGGTGGGGACACAGCACAAGCTTTTTCCACCAGCACTGTGTTTTCACATCTCCCCTGCTCTCTATCCCCCCCCCCCTTTTCTGCCCTCACTCATTAAGCTAATAGTGTTTATCAGAGCAGGCTTCGATTAGGGGCAGTGCTAATTTCCTCTTAAGCTTTGTGCTGCGCATCCTTGGGTAATGTTTCCTGGCTATTTAAATGATCTTTATCTCTTACTGTCACCTGCTGAGCCCTGTTCGAACTCCAGGGTGGCAGGTAGTACACACTGATACGGCTGATGGTACTGCGTGCCCTTTGCTCACCCGCACCTCCAAGTGTGAGCTGCTCCCGCACAGACCTGACGATGCTGATGATGCTGACTTCCACCACACCTTCTCAAGTTATCACCAAGCAGAGATCACCCGGGAGGCAGAAAGTCCTCTGATGCAGCTCTGTTCCATGAGCTAGGAATGCCCCCTAAAAGGGGCTGGTGCATCCTTACCCTGTGCCAGGGGTTATTCTTCACTTCAGCAAGAAGCAGAGCTCGCCCTGCTGTGCCAAGCCTGTGTGATCCAGTTGCTCTGAGGATTAAATTGCTTGCCCATGCAATCATCACCCTCCCAAGCCAGAGTGCCTGGGGAGCTGGTTCCCCGCAGGGCTGCAACCCTGCTGTAGGACTTCTTTTCCCTCCCTGGTTTCCCTTCCTCTAGATCTTCCTCCCTTGCAGCTGGGAACAACATAAAAAGGCAATGTTTTGAGCCATCTGAAGGGGTAGAGGCAGCTGGTAAGACAGACGAGTGAACACAGATGCTCCAGGACACTAGTCACTAAAGGGCACACATGCTGTCCTTAAAATACTCTTTCAGTGAGAATTTGTAGGGGTGCCATGAGGTGGTGGGAGAGCAGACGGAAAGGCAGCCTGAGGAGGTCCTTTTCCCCGGCACTGCTGCCTGCAGGCAGGGGCAGATGCGCTATATTGGGTTCTCCTGAAAGCCTCACCAGCAGCTGCAGCAGCACGTGCTCCAGGGCTGTCTCTGGCAGGCGTCTCCTCCCCTCTGCCCACAAAAGTGATGGAGTTGCTAGCTGATTATTTTTCCTGAAGCCCAAATTCTTGTTTTCCTCCTCAGGACAGTTTGAGATAATGGTTGGCTGCTGGTAGAGGCTGAGCATAACCTTTCCAGCAACAAGAGCTGAAGTGCCCTGCTTGACAAATGCAGCTCTGTGCCCGTTTATAAACCTCTATTGTCCCTGTTCTCTCTTCTTTTCAGCCTTAATGTCAATGTTACCTAGAAACAGCCCTTTGCTCTTACTGGGGACCAACTGGCAGGCTGGGAACTTCACAGGCAGCTTTTTCTCCCCTGTGAAAGCTGTGCTGTGACTGCAAACTAGTTCATGGGGCCCAGTTGTCCTGGATGGTGCTGGCAGCCCCCAGCCCCTTCATTGCTCAGAGCCCTGGTGCATCTGGGATGGCCTGGGGGGAAGCAGGGCAGCAGCATCCAGGGCAGAGGAGAAGGTGCCAAGTGCACCAAGCCCCCAGCTGGGCTGTCTCCAGCTGGGAGAGTCCAGAAAAAAAAAAATCTCCTCTGCTGCCAGAGGCCATAGTCCACCTGTGAACTGGTCCCTGCCTGCAGCCTGGCCTGACAGCACATCTCCAGCTGGCCTGTCCACATTCATAAAACCCTGATGGGTGTGGAGTTGGTTGTTAATGAAACAAACTGCTGATGAGGTGAGGATTAGTGATAAATATCGCTAATTGTATATGCACATTTCCTCCAGTCCTCCTCCAGCCCACCAGGTCTGGGATCCATTTAATGGGGACTTTAGAAAAATTCTCCTCACAGTGAATGCTTCCGTAGCAGAAAGCAAAATAGCATTTCCCTACACTGGTTCGTTTTGTTCATTCACCATCCTGTGCATCCTCCAGCCTCAGTGCACAATATCCCTCCTGTTTTCAGACTTGCTGTGTGTTTCCCTCTGCCTGCTCCAGCCGAGCAGCTGTAACTTTTCAAACTGCAGTTGCTTCATACTTCCGAACTCTGTGAGGGGATGTGTACACGGCAATATTTCAGGGGGTTGGTGGGATGTGGCCCAGCTTTTTGTTTAGCTTTCTGGCTGGCTTAGCCACCTCCATCTGCTCAGGGGAAAGCAAAAGCAACACAGAGGCATGCACAGATCTGGTGTGGAGTGAGGAAAAAATATGAGGGGATGAGCCCACATTCTCTGCTAGTTGTTTATTCCCACAGTCTCTCTGCCTGTGAAAGTAGGGAGTAGCAGCCCCAGACTCTGGCTTGGGCCCTTCACGTGCCATTGCTGGGTTTCTCCAGCCTTGCAGGAAAGTGTGTCCATAGCCACATGCATGAAGCAGCTAAAAGGCTGAGATGGAATCCACAGTATCCAATGCAAAGACAAGGTTTTGTCGAATAAATTCTGAGCAGTGCTAGGCACAGGCGGTCATGCTGGAGTAGAGTTGCGCAGCAGCTCATGGCAACAGCATTGCTTGTGCCTTGCCGTTCCCCTGTGCTCATTTCTCCCCCTGCTTCTGTGCATCCCCCTGTCTCCATCTGGTCTCTACTTTCCAGCAATGCCACAGCATCCTGGGGAGGTCCTCCACCCTTCCCCCACTCTGTGGTTGCTCTTTCTCTGCTGGGGCTTTGCAGCATGGCAGGAATGAATTTGCCTTCCCCTCCCCCTGCTCCCAGACCTGGACCATTGGATGCGCTTCTGCATTGATTTGCTTAGTGCTCAGCTTCCTAGAGCCATTTTGTGGTACTGCAGGGGAGGGATTTTCTTTCTCATCTCATGTGCTCCGCTCCCTGAATAAACCTGGCTGAAGGAATACTGGGGGCAGGGTTTTAAATGCAGCAGAAAAAAAAAAAGTTGGATTTCCCTTAATGCATTACTAGTAGTTGTGGCTGTACAATATGTTTGCAGTGGGCTGCTTTCAGGGTGTGTGTGTGTGTGTGTGTGTGTGCGTTTTTCTGCAGAGGCAACAGCCGGGGAGGTGGGCAGAGAAGAGAGTGGCAGGCAGGGAGGGGCTGGCAGCTCCATCGCTGCTGAGGCCAGAGCAGGGGAGGTTGCCCTTCCCTGGCCAGTCTCCAGCCCCAAATCCCAAACCTTTAGCAACGATGTGAGATGGAGACAATGGATTTTGGTGCTGGCTGTGCCATGCTCCCCAGCACACGTTACAGCCATCCTGCAGAACAATAGTGCTGAGGGATACTGAGGGGTGGAGCGATGGCTGATGGCACTGATGTTTGGGTTTGCCACCCAGTGAGAGCCTTTTGGGGCTGCTGGGGCTTGGGGTGGGCTCTGGCTGGCATTAACAACCTGTCCCTCTTTCCCCCCACCCTCTGGTATCCCCTACAGAAGCTGCTGACGGCAACTCGACCCTGGGTGGTGGAACGGGCACCATGGGGTTGAGCGCCCGCTACGGCCCCCAGTTCACCCTGCAGCACGTCCCTGATTACCGGCAGAATGTCTACATCCCGGGCAGCACTGCCACCCTCACCAATGCTGCTGGCAAACGCGACGCCAAGAGTGCTAGCTCCTCGGGAGGCAACAAGAAAAAATCCGGGAAGAAAGAGAAGAAGTAGAGAAGAAGAAGGAGACCTTAGAGCTACAGGGCAGCTGGCTTTAGCACTCCCCCCAAACCACAGCCCAGGCCAGAGGACGAATGTGAATTTTTTGTGATGTAAAAAGCAGGAAATGCTGCGAATGTATCTCATCATCATCAGAGCTAGGAGCAGAGTCTTGCTGCTGTTAGATTTCATGATGAAAACCAATCCAGAAGCTAAACTGTACACAAAGAAGTGCCCTGTGAATACTTGCTAATGTTTTATACATCCCTTGGGTATTAGAATATGCAAGGGTAGAAGGTCTTCTGCCACATCTTTGTATCTGATTTGCTCCCAGACAATCTGAGAAAGGCACAAGGCTTGTGCTCATCTTTGCCCAGTGTAAATAATTTTAAAGCAGATCTTTCAATTTATAGACCTTCGACCATTATTTGGAAAGGAAAAGGAAGTTCCTGGCTTAGAGCCCATGCTCCAGATCTTTGCTCTTAAACTTTCCATTAGTAAAATTCACCCCCAGTTAATGATAGTGATGGATTTGTTGCTGAGAAGTTGGTAGAGTGTGCTTCAGTTCCTGCTTACCTGTTACCTGGGAAAAAAAAAAGTGTTTATATTGCATGAGTCAAAGGGAATATGACAAAACTGCATCATAAACATTTTTTTAAAGTGCAACCACTGATGGCCTGAAATATGAGAGGAAAAAAAAAACAAAAAAAAAATCAATCCACACCAAAACCCCTTCTGATGTCTGAGAGGTAGAGAATTCAATGAGGAGTGTGCCAGGTGTGCGGCAGCTGCCCCAGCAGTTCTAGGGGTCTCCGAAGAGCAGACACATCTCATCCTTTCTTTGCAGTAAATATTTATATGTACAGTCAATGTTCTTCTGGAATTAAAGCTAAGAGAGTCTCACTCTCCTGCAGCCAGGCTCCTTCAGGCAGCTGTCTGGCCGAGTCCCGGCCAAGGGGACCAGGGAGGGAGATGATGCTTCATGTTTCTGCACACCGCATCTGCATGCATGTCCTTCACCCCACACCTGCACTAGCACAGTTAGCTTCACGGACCCAGAGAAGTCTTGCATGCCCATGCAGCATGGTGTGAACACACCGGCAGCCACCCCAGCCTCCGTGCTGGGGCTGCTTTGGGGGAGGGGGGAGAATCAGTCAAGTGGGATGGGGAGACTCATCTCTTCTTATTTGGGGTGTGGACCCCAGATAAGGGGGTTACTTGAGGTGTCACCCAAAGGGGTGAGATCTGTGGAGCTGCTGGCACATGACTTTGGTGCAGAATTGGTGAGCAAGTAAGTGGCAATTGGTTTGGTGGAGCTTGGGGACCAGACCCAGAGGAGGGACCCGAGGGCTGGGGGGTATGAAGTGATGCTGCAAAGCCAGTGAGCCGGGGTGACAAGGCAGGGATGTCTCAAGGGACCATGCTGGGCCAGACCAGAGAAGGTGATGTTCCTGCTGGCTTTGGGCTTTCCACCCCATGGAGGGAATTGAAGGATGAGGAATAGGGTTTCTCCATGTGCCCATCTCCCTTGCATCAGGCCAGCTTCCCATATCAAAGCATCTCTGAGTCCCCCCAGGGAGGCAGAGGGGGACTTTAGGTAAACAGATGGAGGAGAGAGACTGTGGGGTGGCCAGGAAGGGGCCATGCCAGGTATCCCAGGGGGTGTGCGTAGTTTTTTCCCTTTTTAATCACTAACTTGCAACTCACCCGAGCAGATCCAGCCCTCTTGGCCAGGCTCTGGCATGGCAGCAGTCACCCCATCGCTTCCCCCTCCCCAAACCCAGGGCAGCAGCAGCATCCGCCATGTTTCTTCTGGATCTCGCCACCTCCGGTGCTGGCTGCACTGGGAGCAGTTCCCACCATGTCCCCTGCAGCTGCCACTTGTCCCCCTCTAGAAATGTTGTAGTTGAATTGTAGTCTTTATATTTCTTTTTAATCTGCAATCTGAGGTAGCATAGTGAGTGTTGTGTATTTAGTGGTGTGTTATTTTTAATCTCGGTAACTAATTTGTGGACACCAGTATTTTCAATTTTCTCTGTATCTTCTTTCCGTGTGGTCTGTGCTCCAAGTGTATGTGAGATGAAACATGTTTGCCCTTTCAATGTGTCTAATATTGAATTATACTTATATATTATATATATGCTTATATCCTTCTTATACCCATATAGACCAATGTCGATGTGCTACATGCAAGTTTTATACTCTAATATTTATATTGCTTTTTTTCTTTGGGAAAAAAAATAATAAAATGGTTTCTTCTGAATAAACGATATTTATTCCAATGGGAAGAAGGGGGCACAGATGGGCCCTGTCCATCCCGTTGCTGCCTCTGTGCCAAGGCTGCCAGTGGGGGATGGTTCAACTGAAGCCTGGCTTGGGCAGTGAGGATGGTCTTGGAGCACCCCTGTCCTTGGGTCCCCCAGGCCTTTGGGCTGAGTGTGACATGGCCGTGGGTGGCACCGTTGTGCTCCCAGCTGACATTTTTGGGGAAAGGCAGGGCAGACCCTAGCACACCCCACTGAGGAGACAATGCTGTCCACAGCTACAGCCCCTTCCCCACCACTGGCAGGGATCCAGTCACCCTTTCCCAGCCCTGGGAGGATCTGGCCACCCTTGCCCATCACCAGCAGGGATACACTCTCCCTTCTCCAACCCTGGGATGATCTGCTTTTCACGGTGCCTAGGCTCCCCTCTCTGCTCTTGCTGGGGGGGTGGTTAGGCTCTGCAGCTGGGATCCCCTAGCCATGACAAGCCCTCCACCCTCTTCCTGTGAGATGAATGTCCCATGACTTGGGGTGTCACAACTGCAGAGGAAAAAATAAGCTGCTGCTGCGCAGATGTGAGGGGGAGAGTGGGGGGGGTGGGGGGCAGAGCAACTCCGGCAGGCAGGCAGATAGACATAGCCCCATCTGGGGAGGGATGTGGGTCTGGTGTCGTCCCCTCCATTAGCAGCGTGCAGGAGGCTCCAGGAGCCCAGGGCACTGGCCTCCCCTTCCTGTGTCCCATCCAGCCCCCTGCCAGTGCCTCCGTCCGGATTGCACCTCCATGGCCTCCACCCCCCTGCCACCCAGCACCTCCGAGACTGCCCTCACACAGAGACCGCCCCTTGAACCCCCTTGCAGACTGACAGATGGTCCCCAAATTCCCCTGCATCCCACAGAGACACACACCACCCCCCACGCCCACCCCCCAAATTCTGCTGCACTCTACCAGAGACCTCTGGAAATCCCCATAGGGACCACCCCTCCCCCAAAATTCCCCTGCACCCCACAGAGCCAACCCTCCTTTCCTCCTTGTGCACATGTGGATAGCCCTGGTCTCTCACACACGCACATGCATGTGCACACACGCACACCCACGTGTACTGACATGGGAGGGGGTTCCAACCACATCATCCTCTTTTGGGACAGGTGGTCGCAGACCACAGGGGAGTGCACAGGGGTCAGGGTGGCGACAGGACAGGGACCTGGTGCAGTGGGGCCCCTGTCACACTGTGCTCTCTGCCCCAGGCCAAAGGCCACCATCCCTCCCACGCTGGAGCACCTGGAGCACATTAGGGACAGCTCCGGGGGGGCAGTGATGGGGACCCGCCATTAATGGGGAGTGGGGCTGAGCATGTCCAGGTGCCATCTGTGGGCTGTCTCCAGCACCTGCACCTGCCAGGGTGACATCAACCCAGGGCACCCAGCATTGCCACCTCCTTTGCCAGTGACGTCACCAGGCACCTGGAGCTGAGTGATGGGGGCTGAGGGTAGAGGAGGAGGGGCGAGTCAGGCCTATGGGTCCCTGACTGGGTGACAGCCGTCACCAGTGTGGAGCAAAAAGGCTTTGCAGAGCTGCAGGTATGCATCTGGCTTCAGGAGCCCAAAGCCTCCCTGATGTCCTGAGCCCTGCGATGTCCCTGTGTCCCAGGCTGCTGGTGTCAGTGTAAGGATGTGTGCAATGTGAGAGAGCTCATTTAGTTTCATTTTATTTCTCCTCTCTGTTGCACTAAAATCACCCAAGGGTGCTGCGAAAACTCGGAAGGGAAAGGCACAGCAACACAAACCTGGCCAACAGGTGCTCATGAAGGGAAGCCAGTCAGCTGCGCTTATTAAAAGGGACACACTGGAGTGGGAAGGTGTTCACTGCAGCATGGTTAGCTGATGGAGGACTTTCTGAGCTAAGGTGATGAGAAAAGGGAGGCCAACAGAAACACAGCCTGAGTCACAGCCCTGACAAAAGGGGTGCAAAGAGGGTGACGAGACAGAGACCTCAGCAGCCACTTGGGCTGAGTGGCCACTGGGGGATTAGAGGCATAGCTCCCAGGAAGGGCGACTTAACCTTGGAAAGGAAGGCACAATCCTGTATGCAAGCTGGGAGCAGGTGGGGGGTATCTCAAGCCATGGTGGGGACTGAGGGACTCTGGCTGGAGTGGGACCACCGGTTACAGCCCATGTACCTGGTGCCGGCTGCTGGGGGGTTGTAGTGGCTATACCACCCCGCAAATCAGGTGTGTTTGGGGTGTGCATGTCTATTCACTGGCAAACTTTGAGGTGGCACAGCCAGCAAGCAGAGGGGTCCTTCGGTCCAGGCTGGGGTATCAGGCAGGTGAGGTTTCATTCTGGGATGCTCTGAACATCCTTCAGCAGACAGGAGTATCCTCCTCCACCCTGGTTCCCTCCTGCTTCTGCTTCACTCTGCTTCTAATCTTCCTCCGTCTCCTTCTTTCCCCCCTCACTGAGAACAGCTCGGCACCTCTTCCCTGTCTCCTGCTGTCTGTTGTTACCCTTCCAGGTACATCCATAGTATGGGACCAGGGGAACCTTGGGCTTCTTTGCAGGCATTTGAGCTGGAAGCCTTTGGTGGTGCGGGTACAGGTTACACTGGGGCTAGAGCTCCCATTGTTGTTCCTCCAGGGATTGTTCCCAACTCACTGCCAGCTCCTGGTGGGGCTGGAGCCTGCAGGAGCTGCAGGCAGTGATGGCCCCATGTCATCAGTTTGTGGGGCTCTTGTTCACAGCAGTCACTTTTTTCAGCCAGTTGACCTTGAAAATCAAACCAAAACAACAACAACAACAACAACAAAAAGGGAATTGAGCAAACCCAGTTTTCCATTGGATTTGTAAGCTAAGCTGACCTGTGGTTGCTTGGCCCCAGAGAGGGCTTGATGGGGAGCTGGCATCCAGCCTGCTGATGTGCTCCTTGACATCAGGCTGCCATCACAGGCTGAGTACCATCAGGCAGCTCCTCCAGCCATGACCTCACCCAGCAAAGAGTGTGTGTGGGGAAATCACAAAAAAAAAATTGCATTTTCATGCAGCTGCCTCTTGCCCACTCCTTTGGGGTCCCCAAAGACAGCCAGGAGGTTTTCCTGGGTCTGACACAGACACTGGGAGCTGCAGGGTTAAGCAGGGCTTTGTGCATTCCCATGCCAAGAGCCTGCAGCTGGATTTTTGAGCCTGACTTGAGTAGAAGAAACCCCAGGGAGCTGGTGGCAGCAGAGGCTTCTCTTCCCATAAAGCTGGCACCGGCAAGGAAGGCAGCCAGTGCTGTCAAAAACCAGTTAGAAATCTTGGTGTTTGGGATAGAAGAGGTCTAAAAGGGACTCGCTGGGGCAGTGGGTACAACTGGGCCGGGGAGGAGAGTGAGTGCCTGCAGAAAGGTGGTGCGGTGGAAGCCCTTCCTGCAGCCCGTGGTGCCTGGCTCCCTGCCGGCCCCTTGCCATAACATGCCCTGGGATTTTATTTCCGCCAACACAGTCGACTCCTCTCTCAGCCTGATGTTCCTGGGTGGGAACAAGAGGTGTTTCACCATTCTCTGCGCCCCTTCTTGCTCCATAAATCTACTTCCTGATGCTTTGATCTTGGTGGTGTTTTTTTTTTAAATAAAACTTCTTAAGCCTAGCATGTGGAGACAGAATGTAATTTGCCTTTTGCTGGCTGAAACCTTGTGACTGTGGTGAAGGAGAGGGTGGAGGGAGGGTACTGCCTGCCCTTTGCTGGCCTTGCCAGGGCTCAGTGGCTGTCAAGACCTCATGCATCATGTGGAGGAGCAGGGCCAGCCCTCAGCCACGCTGCGGGCTGCAGAAGACCAGGCAAACTACAACGTGGTGGGATTTTTGCCCTTTCACAGCTTGCATGACTTCATGGGGGCCTCTGCCATGCAGCTGCATGAGCTGCTTGGAGCCTGCTCTCTCTGCCTGTCCATCCTCCCTCACGGGGAAGAGGTGGAAGAGCCCTTGCCCTGGCCATACTGGCAGCTGCAGCCAAGACCTGAGAACATGGAGTGGGAGAGGGGAGGGCAGGAAGGCCATGCAGGGGAAGGAGAAAGATGCCAGACAGGACAAAAGCAAACTGAGTGGAGGTGGGGAGATGCTGTGGGCACTGCTGTTGGGCCATGGTTCAGCTGGAGGAGCTCAGCTCCAAGGGGAAACTGCTGTCCTGCCCCAGTAGCCTGCATACTCCACTGGAACTTGCTGGGGCCCCTGCGATGCCATGGGTAGGGCCTGCCAGGGTCACTATCACCGAGCTGCTGGTGGAGGACCCAGCCATGCACTTGGCCACCGCGTCTGACATGGCCTCAGCAGTCAGGAACACCCCTCCACTTCCCCAGAGCCCAGTGCTGGCCCCACAAATCCATTCTGGGGAGTCCCAGGAGCCCACATAGCCAGGCAGGGTGAATTCCCTTGTGGATGCACCTGGACCACATTGGTCCCCAGGGAATTTGGGCAGAGGCAGTGATTTGGGAAACCCCCAGCAAAAAAACAGAAGTCATCCAGGAAAAACACTTGTGGCCAGAATGTTCCTCCAGTGACACACACAGCAATGGGCAGGGGCTTCCTGTGCCCAACGCTGCCTGCCCAATCCTTCTCCCTTTGGCACATGCCAAAAGTGACTGTGCCCATCATGGGGAGGGGGTTTTTGGCACCGTCTCTACTTGAATGAGCAGTGATGCTGAGCCAAACCACCCAGGGCTTTGTGAGGGCAGCTGGGAGCAGGAAGGGGACTAAAGATGGCTGTGCTGCGGCATGTCCCCCTTTCAGAGGACAGGGACATGGATGTCACAGTGCTGGACACATGCCCCTGCCTGAGGTTTGGAGGCCACTGCCAGTTTTGGATTGGGGAGCAGAGACATGTCCCAGGGACCTCCCCTCCTCTCCCACAGGGCTCATGACACATGCGATTTTTTGGGGGGGGCCCTCTCCAGCGAACCCTGAGCGACACAGTGCTGCTGGCACAGGGAAGGGAAAGCAGCTGGTGAAGCTGTGCTGGAGGGACAGGACACTCCAATCTTGCCACTCCAAACTTCAGAAAGGACAAGAAGGAGGACCTGGGAAACTACAGGCCAGTCAGCCTCACCTCCACCCCTGGAAAGGTGATGGAGCAGTTCATCCTGGAGGTCATCTCCAGGCATGTAGGGGACAAGAAGGTTATCAGAAATACTCAACATGGAGTCACCAAGGGAAGATCATGCTTGACCAACCTGATAGCCTTCTATGATGGCGTGACTGGCTGGGTCGACAAAGGGAGAGCAGTGGATATTGTCTATTTTGAATTCAGTAAGGCATTCGACACTGTCTCCCATAGCATCCTCATAGACAGTCTAAGAAAGTGTGGGTTGGATGAGTGGCTAGTAAGGTGGATAGACAACTGGCTCAACAACAGAACTCAGAGGACCATGGTCAATAGGGCAGAGTTTGGATGGAGGCCTGTAACTAGTGGTGTTCCCCAGGGGTCTGTGCTGAGTCCAGTTCTGTTCAATATATTAATCAGTGACCTGGACGATGCAATAGAGTGTACCTTCAGCAAGTTTGCTGATGATACCTGGCTGGGAGGAGTGGCTGATATGCCGGAAGGCTGTGCTGCCATCCAACAAGACCTGGACAGGCTGGAGAGGTGGGCCAAGGGGAACCCCATGAAATTCAACAAAAGCAAGTGCAAGGTCCTGCACCTGGAGAGGAACAACCCCATGCACCAGTACAGGTTGGGGGCTGACCTGCTGGAAGGCGGCTCTGTTGAGAAGGACCTGGGAGTGCTGGTGGACAGCAGGTTGGCCATGAGCCAGCAATGTGCCCTTGTGGCCAAGGCAGCCAACAGTATCCTGGGCTGCATTAAAAGGAGTGTGGCCAGCAGGTTGAGGGAGGTTATCCTCCTCCTCTTCTCTGCCCTAGTGAGACCACATTTGGAGTACTGTGTCCAGTTCTGGGTCCCCCCAGTTTAAGAAGGATGTAGAACTGCTTGAGCAAGTCCAGCAGAGAGCTACCAAGATGATCAGGAGACTGGAGTATCTCTGTTATGAGGAAAGGCTGAAAGACTTGGGTTTGTTCAGGCTGGAGAAGAAAAGACTGAGGGGGGACTTCATCAGTACCTGTAAATATCTAAAGGGTGTGTGTTAGGGCGATGGGGCTAAGCGTTTTTCGGTAGTGCCTGATGACAGGCCAAGGGTCAATGGGCACAAGTTGGAACACAGGAAGTTCCACCTAAACATGAGAAAAAACTTCTTTCCTGTGAGGGTGACAAAGCAGTGGCACAGGCTGCCCAGAGGGCTTGTGGTGTCTCCTTCCCTGGAGACATTCAAAACCCACCTGGACGTGTTCCTGTGCCCCTGCTCTAGGTGTGCCTGCTCAAGCAGGGGGGTGTGTGTGTGTGTGGACAAGATGATCTCCAGAGGTCCCTTCTAACTGCTACCATTCTGTGATTCTGTGACACTTCCTGTGCTGCCCCAGCTCCTGAGGGCTTCAGGAAGCAGTGTCCACCACTTGTCCAGTGGCAGCTGCACAACTACTCCCCAGGATGTGGACAGGTGCCAGGGCTGGTGGGGTGGGGACCCTGCCATCATCCCCATCACCTCCAGACCAGGGCAGAGCCAGGGGGGGTCCCTGAAAGCTGCAATGGGGCAACAGGGTGGCTTGGACCCCCTCCTCAAAGATAATTAGAGAAGGAGGGTCCCTGCACTGCAGAGGGAGGCAGGAATGGTGCCAGGGAGGGAGAGCAGTCAGATAGGAGGAGAGGAAGAGGAAGAGGCAGGCAAAGCTGCATTGTACGGGGCAGCGTTGAGGGTGGGGAGGGAGGGGGAATGAGAAGGGGGAGCATGGGGAAGGGACCCACAAGTGCCAGACAGCAGGGCTGGGCCGGCTCCCTCTGACGCCATGGTCCCCAGAGTGGGGTACATGAGGTAGTTCACTGGGGTGTGGGAAGAAAATATTTTTTGTGCTGTTAATAAATAAAAAAGTACTTTTAGAAATAGTGCTTATTTTATCTCTACCCCATCCTTTCTTAATTTCTATTTTAGTTTCAGCTTTACAATGTACATGTTAGCCCAGTAGTACATGTAGGTAATTTATAAATCAATAAATATATTGGGGGGGGCAATAAAAAATTTGGAGCCCACTGCTCTACACGATGGTGGTGGGTGCCTCATGTTGTTAGAAACCAGAAATCCCTCACCACCACTTCAGCACCCTGGGGTAACAGCGCCTCTCCCAGCTGAAGCCCATGAGGTCTCCAGTAGCCCCTACAGAGCTTTGGGGTGGCCTCTGCAGAGCATTGGGATGTCCTCAAACCCCTAACCGAGCATCAGTCCCATGCCCCTCTGAGGCCTACCCAGCCTGGCTTTCCTGCATCTCCCTCGCCCCTCTGGTCAGGCCCAGCACCAGGTTTAGACAATTATTTATCATGACTCTTTTTGCCCTTTTTCACAGGACAAACCAGGTGCATTGAGCCATGGGGTGCCCTGGGAGACCCTGCTCCCTGCCCCACAACCCCAATTCAGGGCCGCCTTCTCTCCAATTAGCAACTCGTCATTGATGAACTCCTCAAAAGTCTCCTAAAAGAAAAAAGAAGTAAGGAGATTTGACACAAACTAGGGCAATAATCAGGTCTCTGTCCTCATTTTTAAATTATCCCTGCAGTCCTCAGCATCCATGCCAGCAGGGACCCGCTCCCAAAAGCACTGTGGGGCAAGCACTGGCTGGCCAGCCCCATCCCACACTCACTGCAGCAACGGGGATGCCTTGAAGCAGAAAGGGGGCTGGGGAAGAGGCAGGGACATTTTGGGGCACAGGCCTGGCTAATGGCCATGTACCCCTGAAGACTGTACCTGTGGGGGGATGGGGAAGACTCCAGCCACCCCCCCCCGAACGGGTCATAAGGACAAACTCTTCCTGGACTAAGCCAGGGCCACCACCACATGGCAAAGCATTTGTCCCTCCAAAGTGGCCATCTGGAAGAAAGCATCCTTCATCACAGCAGAGCAGCAGGGACCTGCAACTTGGCTGATTTCTGTCTGGGTCGACTTCTAAACTCAGCCGGCAGCCAGGCTGGTGGTTCTTACGTGAGAGAAAGGGCAGAAGGAACTCTCCATGGGGGTCACCAGGAGGGCCACTGCTGGCACAGAGCTGCCACATGGGTATGTACACCTCTGGGGACAAAAATGGTTTGAGCAGTGTGACCAGGGTTCTGCTTACACTTTTATCCCCAGGGACTATCCATCACGGCAAGTATTTGGATAGTGGGGGTGGCTCCTGTCCTCACCAGCTTCCCACCTGCCTGGCTTTCAGCCTAGGTTATGTTTGGGTAGGGGGGAACACCTCCATTGCGCAGACCCCACTCCACCTCTGGGCTCTCAGGCACCAGACCAGGTCTGCCAAGCTGGGTTTTCTATGCAGGGAACAGGACTTCCAGCCTCCTCCTGGGATGTGGTGGAAGCAGCCAGCCCACTGCAGACAGCTGTGATGCTGCTCCTGCTCCCCAGCAGCCCAACCCAGCCTGGACAAGGTCCCTGCAGCTTAGTGCCACAAGGCTCCAGGTGCATCTCTGCACCAGCAAAGTTATGATATGGAGGCAAGATCACATTTTTGTACCAAAAATAATGTTTATTTAGCCATCTTTCGTACATACAAACTGTCATGACAACACAGTGCTACCAGAGCATCGCTTGCTCACAGCTGCAAAGCCATGAAAAAAGGTTTTATATTAATGGAACTGTTACAAGAAAATAAAAGCTCTCAGGCAAGGCTCCAGGCTAGCCCGGGTACAGATCATGTATCCTGATTTCTCGTTCATTTTGCATCTTTCTGGGGCTGCTAAATTCAGCCATGGGCATTTGGCTGTGCAAAGGCAAATTCTGCTGGCATTTACCAGCCTGGCAGAACCCACCACCACCCTGACATGAGGGTGGCACAGCTCTTGGCCCTGCAAGGAGCCCTCTGATTCCCCAGGCACCAAAAAGGCAGAGGGACCGATGCTGTAATTGCCTTACCTGCCATTTTTGACTCCCTCATCACTTCCTGGGGGGGGGGGGTGCATGGGAAGAGATCAAGCATTGCTTCCAATGGGTTCTTAGTTCACCTAGGTTTGAGTGTGGGGAATCCCTGGACCATGGCCAGCACCATCCTGCCCGACCAGTTGCTTGAGGCTGAACTGAAGCAACTCTTTTCCCCAATACACTTAGTGTTTTTCTCTTTCAAGCACAAATCTCTTGCATGCAGGCATACACCTACTTCTTCCCAAGGGCCCATCTGCAGCTGCTCACTCACTCTTATTCTCTCCGGTTCATGCACCGCTGGGTTTGCTTGCCAGAGCTGAGCACCTGGGACGGGAGTAAGATAATAGACGCGATGTGCATTTGAAGCAGGAAGCAGGCATTGTGCCCTGAACAAAGAGCCATGCTGAGTACAGCTGCAGCTGCAAGGGGACTGGTGCTGTGCCATGTGCCACATGGGACTGCTGGGCTGACCCAGCACAGAGGCACACACTCTCCTTGGCTCGCCCAGCTTTTCATTAGCGCTTCCAACCCGTGATGTGATAACAAGCCCCAGGAACATCTGAAATACTATGAAAAATAGAATTGAATTATTATTGAGTATGAAAGTGCATTACAACCAAAAGCTGCAAAGACTCAGTGTGATCCCAGGAAGCACCTGTGCTCCCAGTGGCACTTGGGCAGCACAAGCTCCAACAGGAAAGAGCCTGCCCTGTGCTGGGTGACCTCAGCCATGCTGAAAGGTCCCCAGACCCTGGTGCCACACCCGTGCTGGCTCACCCCTCCCTGCGTGGCTTTCCTAGATCAGAGGCTGCCAAACTGCCTTCTTTCCAAGAGCATTCCCAGTCACCCTATTTGGTTCTCCATCCTCCTGGTACCCCAGCTCCAACCTGGGGTACTATCAGCCTGCATCCTCCTGCAGGGATGTGACAGCAGCCAAGCTGTGTGCTGGTCCCAGATGATGCTGGCCTGTTATGGATCGCACCATTACTTCAATGTTACAAATATGTTAATTTAGAACAAGAAAACGATTCAACTCCTGGAAGTCACAAGCTGGGGCAGAGCTGTTTCCGCTGTAAAGTAGTGCATCAAGAGCCAGCACCCTGCAAGACAACCTGAAGTCCCTGCTTTGGCACTCCAGCACTGAGCTATGTGTAGGGAGGGCTGTGGCTTTACCCTCCATCCCTGCCTTTCTGCCCAGTCTGCTCCAACATGAGAGCTGCAGATGATGTTTCTCCACTTGGCTAAAGCCTTTGACCCTTCAGTTGTCTACAGGGGCAGACCAAAGATTGGACAGGAGAGCTAAAAACAACACAAAAACTGGCACAAATGGCCCCAAGAGCAAGAAGGAAAATAAATTACCTTTCATAGCCATGTACAGATCCCAGAGGAAAACTTTATTTTACATACTGAAAGCTCTCACAGGTCTAGCAGTTTTCTGCCTTTGTCCAGGGGCAACATCTAGATTGAGCAGGTGATGATCTCCATAGTCTCCTCAAGGATGTCTCCCATCTCTTGTCATCTCATGGGCTTTGCTGGTCTTGCTTGATTCTGAAAACAAGGCATTGTTAAAAACAGAGGGGAGGACCACCTTCCTCAGGGGCAGCAGCTGGCTGGGCTGGAGGAGCTACCTGACATCAGGGCACTGGGGAATCGAGAAGTTCCCACCACAGGGTCCAGGGCTGCAAAATGTACCATGTTAAGGGTTCAGGCCTCTAACTGTCTTCACCCCAACTCCAGAGAGCATGCGTAGCTCCCAGACAGGCAACACCGTGACCCAAATGGGACTCCACACCCCAGGGCACAAACTCCTTAGGGGACCCCTGCACACCCTATGGGAGAGGACAGTGGCGCTGTCACAGTGGATACTGCCTGCCAGGCTCTCATGGGGTTGTGCCAGCAGATTACAGCCCCCCGCCCCGAATCCCGCCATGGTCTGTGCTTTGGCCTTATCCATATAAGCCCAGTGTTGCCTTCCAGACACAGCCAAGCACTGGCAACCCAATAACGAGGCGCAGACAGCACCTACCCTTAAGAAGCCTTTATAGCTTAAGGCCTGAGATCAGCCAGCTCATGACGCCATGCTCAAGTCAGCAGCCCTGAATTAGAGCAGCTGCTGAGTGCTGACTGGAAGGCATAGGGCACAGAGCGAGCATGCCCGGCTGAGCACTGCTGCCAGCACAGCCATGGGGCAGGCACCAGCACAGTCATACAGCACTGCCTGCACAAGCTCCTGCCTTCAGTGTCTCAGAAGATGTATTTTTTTAATTGGGAGGGGATGGTAGAAAGGAGGACACCAGCTCATAAATATAAAGCAGCAGCTGAATTACTGCCCAGATGCTGCAGGCATGGGAAATTAACTCTTTCAGGACTAGAAACCTTTCATGCTGTCACCCTAGCTCCTGAAATACCAAGGGCCAGCACATGAAACTGCACAGACGAGACAAGCTGTAGGCTCCTGTACAGGATTTAAAAGCCTTTCGGAGACTCTGCTAAATAACGGTGGCAAACCCAGCACCCCTCTCTCACCCTCTGCATGTCCTGGAGCATGCCTGAAACTACCCTTCACCTCTCCTTGCCACATATGCCTCTCCCTGACCTGGTTCCCAACTGCAGCCCCACAGCAGACTCCCTTTCACCAGCAGCGCAGTGGGCAGGAGACATCACTTATGGGTCTGTCCCTCAACCCCAAAACCAGAAAAGCAAGAGAATCATGGAATGTGCATGGCATATGGCTAGGACAGCGCTTCTGCCCTGTGCACAGCAGGTCTGATGCGTGCAGGTCACATGCAGAGCCTGGCTGGGGAGGCACAGCCTCCAAATCCAGACATTGACCATCTCCCTTCCCCTTCCAGGTCTGCTGACAAGATGTCCCCTGTGCAGGGTGGGCATTTTCTGATGCTGGACCCTGGTGTATGGGTGCTGCTAATACCCATTAGCACCCTCTGGGTGGCCTCGGGTTCCTGTTGCTGGATTGTGTGAGAGCTGCCTGAGAGCTGCTTCCCAGCAGCGAGGCAGGATGAAGCATTTGGTTTGTGCAGACAACACAGGGAGCATTCAGAGCTGCCAGGCTTTGTGCAATGATCCCCTAGGGGGCTACAGCAGAAAGGAGCGGGAGGGTGAAAGATGTACCCTCAGCTGCCAGCTGGATTGTAGCGTAGCTAGAGAGAGCTGAAAGAAAGCAGGAGCCTGTACTCAATGCAATTCTTGTTGTCTTCATCCCTCAGCAAAACCTCCTCTCCCCAGCAGCCTCACTCTGATCCAGCAGCCCCTTCTTCCCCCAGGCTTTTCCACGTCCCCAACCCCTCTCCTAAGCCCCAACCCACAGAAGCTTCTCGCTTCTCTGGGCAGAGCCGTCCTTCTCCTGCTGCCCAGCTCTCCCCCAGGCCAAACCCCTTCCCGATACACAGCATGAACCCAGCAGACTGCTCGCTGCCTCCACCTTCGCTCCTTGCAGGTCCTAAATATTCCCTCACACTCCCACTGACACTCTCATCTTTCTCAGCCAGTTAATTTTCTCACATCCTCCCACCTTTTTCTTCCATAAATGTATTCATTTGCTTTATTTAACCCATGTAAACTGTAAGCATCTGCAACATCCTGTGAAGAGGAGGGCTGTGAAACTACAGCTTGGCATTTAAGCCTGCCCCTCCCAGCTTCATTCAAGCTCTTGCAGAAGAGACACAAACCTCTCCAGTTTATAATTTCATACACCCCCTTCATGCCCCTTTTGTGGATTAAGCAGCCCCAGGTCTACCCTGTCATCCTTGCTGCCTGCTTCTGCACCTTATCTAGATTATGATGTCCCTCTTCAGGCAGGGGAAACAACTGCAGGCAGCACAGCCCATTTAAAACAAACAAAAAAAGGCTACTGCTGTGGCTGCTTTTCCTTCCTCGCCTTCCTTTTCCCGGGATTCCTAGATCTTGGATGGGGATTTTAGGTTTTAGCTAGTGCACAGAACTGGGCTGACATTGCCATGGACACCCTGTAAACCGCATGTTTTGCTCCAAGTGGCAATGGTCATCTTGGAGCTTCCCCTGCTCACAGAGTTAAAGGGAAAGGCACACATGGCAAGACACCCCCTTTGAGATGCTAAAAGCCACTAGTCACTGAGGTGAGGTACTTCTGCAGCCCCTCAGTCTTTTGTTTTTTTCCTACTGAAATATTGTCAGAAATAGTCCTACTATTCAGAGTCTTCCGGATGTATTTTGTTTCCTGCCTTTTAGCCTGTTAAATAATGTGTTAGCAGTCAGGTAGGAACCTCCTCTCTCATCCCATGGGAGCTTAGCTTCTTTAAGAAACTGCAAGAGACCCCTTTGGCAGTCTAGGTGGGTTTTATCACCTGTCTTCTCATGCCATCATCATCAGTAGCAGAACAACAGGAAAACTTTAGAGCTACTGAACAAAAATAGTATTTTGGGCAATGAGCATTTATGGCTTGACCAAGGGATCGCCAGGCTGGAAACCCATGCCCAGAGATGCTATTTTTGGTCATGCCCAGCAGATCTGATCCGAGATTGCAGTGGCTCTGCAGAGGACTGGCAAAACATTTCAGACAGACTTGGACATAATTTCCTCCTCCCACAGCATACACAAATTTTTGCTGTGGCATGATTGCACCCACTGGCAAAGGCTGCAACCTGCCCAGCTCACCTGGCTCAGTTTCTGGTTAGCATCACCTGGGTTGAAGATAAGCATATTCCTCCCTCCCACAAACCAGGTGACAGACTGAGCAATGGGGCAAAGGGTAACATGTCTGCTCTATACATGACAGTTCTATCCTGTTTGAGGAAGAAGAGTCCCCTGTATCCAGCCTGGCTCAACTCTTGCTCTCTTTCCTTTGGATACCCAGGCCAGCAGGGATGGAGTCACAATTGATTTTCTGCCTTCACTTGGCTGTGTGGTGGGAAGCAGAAGGCATATGTGTACGTTGAAGTGACAGAAAAGGACACTGGTTGAGTCACTTCAACCACAAACCAATTCTGAATCATCTGGCTGAAGCTCTGAAGGTAGGACAAGTGCTGGCCAGATTGGAGGAGGACACCGAGCTACTGTGTGCATGCCCTGCCATGGTCCGCATGCTTTTCTCAATGAGCTGGCTGCAGCATTTCCCTTTCACTGACCTCGGTTCCCCACAACAGGTCCTTTAAGCTATTAAGCAGAAGCCTGGTGGCTTTTCCCATTCCTTTATAGTCTAGGGATGGAGCTGCTTGTGGCTGAATAGACACAGCTGTCTGGGCAGGACAAGAGTCGGAGATCAGAACTGACAAGGCTCACACACTGAGCTCCTGTCTTCCTTGGCAGCTGTGATAGGAGATGGAGAAATGTCCTGACAACTGGTAGCAGGGTGATGGAGAAGCACAGTACTTCCTGCTGAGAGAGCTCCTGGGGACTGCAAAGCATCAGGCAGGAAGCTCACAGGGAGGAAGACTCAGAGAAGCACCAGCTCCAGCAGGATCCTCTGCAAACACATGCTCTTGGAGCACCATGCAGCAATGTCAAAACCAGCACAGGCTTGGGACCTGGTGTGGGTTAACCCCAGTGGGCAGCTCAGTCTCACACAGCTGCTCGCTCACTTCCCCCAAAGGCATGGGGGACAGAATCAGAAGGGTAAGGGTTGAAATAAAGGCGGTTTAATAGGTAAAGCAAAAGCTGCACACGCAAGCAAAGCAAAAAAAGGAATTAATTCACCACTTCCCATCAGCAGGCAGGTATTCAGCCATTTAATGGCTGATGGTGTTTAGCTGCCCACTGGGGTTAAACCATAATAGGACCACACGGATACTCCACTGTACTGAAATTGCCTTCTGAGAAGAGCAAAAAAGGGGCATCCCCAGAGGACAGGGCAAGGAAATCCCTCAGTGACAGGCAGCATTCAGGCTCATGTGCCTGGTACCCCTCCCTGGCTCCTACTCCCATGAGCATGGTGTAAGGGGAGCCCTCTTAGCCCTTGCACCCTGTAGGCAGTGAGTCAGGGCCCCTTGTTTTTGTAGACGTGGAAAGGCAAATCCTCCCCCTCCACGGGAAACTGGGTCTGAAACAGCTCCGAAGGCAGCAAGTGATCCACCCCCCACAAAATGTCCATGGCTTTGATTACAGCAGGAGAGCTTCCTCTAATCAGAGCACACAGTGCTCCTCTGGGAAAGAGCCAGAGGGGTGTAACCAAGTTGGGGATATGTCAATGGGACACAGGGCATGCTGTCACCAACAGCCAAGGTGGTGTATGGGAGCACACGTGGTGCCGTGATTGAACATATCTACAGGTTTTGGGCTGCTGCCACTCACAGTCATGGTCCTGTCACGAGTGAAGGACCACAGGTGCCCTGCACATCCAACAGCACCAGGACATTCTGGCACACAGGCACCAAGCTGAACAGGGTCTAATGGGGCAGCAAGGCTATGCTAACCATGGATTAGCCTTGGACCCCACTGAGGCCAAAAGGCAGAACAGCCTGTTACTTTAAATCCCTGTCCTTTTCTGCATGCAAAAGATGAGCAAACATCCCACTGCTACTGTAGGCTGCTGAAACTGAGTTAGAGATTTATCTCTGTACTTCTGACCCTCCTCCTCCTATATTTGAGACAGAAAAGTTGTAGCTTTGTCTCTTCTACATCTCTACTCTAGTTTTCTTTTTCCAAATGTTTGGTTGAGAGATCTTCCTTCCCTGCTCTTCTGGTGTGGTCACTGGCTTGCGGCCACTTCTGTGGCACAGATCTAGAACCACGTGTTCTCACTCGCACTTTGCGTCCTGTTTTATTCTGCTTTATTTTCCACCCTGAGCACATCACATCCCCTCTACCCAGAATCTCTCATACAAGAACCACTTTCAGCAGCACATAAGCTGCTCTAACATTTCTTCACACTGTTCTCCTAAAGGACGAAATTTTTTATGATGAGGGTGGTGAAACACTGGGGCAGGTTGCCCAGAGAGGATGTAGATGCCCCATCCCTGGAAATATTCAAGAGTCAGGTGGGATGGGGCTTTAAGCAACCTCATCTGGCTGAAGGTGTCCTTGCTCATTGTTGGGGGTGTTGGACTAGATGACCTTTAAAAGGTCCCTTCCAACCCAAATTATTCTATGATTCTATAATTCTAAGAAAGTCTGGTGTCCTAATCCACACCACTGGGTGGGAGAACAGATGATGGCAGGTGGGAGGGCACAGTGAAAGGTGCTGTGTAAGCCAGCACGAATGGAGCCGTGGAGAAGCTATTTTGGATATGGATTAAAAGGATGTAACACGTCAGCAACTGCAGCAATACCAGCTGGGTATGTGAACCGTGCCATGGTGTCCTTGACAGCTGAGTGGAAGGAACAAACATCAAGTAGTAATAGGAGGCACCATTTTTTTTCCTTCCCTTACTAGCCCTGGAGCTCCTGGTGGGAGGAAGCGCAGAGGCGGCACAGTCCATCAAAAGGCATTTGTCCTGCCACGCTCCCCTGCTTCGGTGGGATAGGCTGCCAGACTGCAAAGCTTCCTGTAAAACATCCATCACTCCAGCCCTGCTAGACACCTGCAAAGAAAACACAGGACCCCATGACACCCATGTGGCAGGAGTAGGGAATGGAGCCCAAAATCTGGACTCCTGCACAGAGGCTTTGTGACCAACAGTCTCACACCCTACTCTGCTACAGGAAATAGTATCTTTTGCCTCTTGTATCATGGGAAGGGACAATAAATATTCCACATCCTGTTCCTCTGTGTATCTCAGGTATGGGGTAAAATCCAGTAGGTTTTCACCCTGTATATGTTTTGAGGGAATGTTTTCATGCCCTACGGGTATGGTGGGGGGTGGAAAGGCATCCAGCTCTCCACATCTGGATGAGAGGGAATGGATTAGGACCCAGACTGCCTGGCAACACCTTCCCCCCTGGGGAGGACAGGGTGGGATCAGCTCCACCAGGATTTTTGGGCATATTATCTAAAGCCCTTCACTTCCTCAGAGATCCCAGCTGTTGGGCTATTTGCTGCTGACGGAGGCCTCTCTGGCTCCTCCACTGATCTCTCCTGGGGTCTTCTCCCTCTCTGCTTGCATCAGTTGTCTCCTTGCTCCTCTCCAATGAGCGTCCTGGGTTGCTAATGCCACTCTGCCCTCTAATCTCCCTTTCACCCTCGTGATGGTGCTCAGGCCACTAAGGAGATTAGCCTGGCCTCAGCTGCTCACCCTCCCTAGCAACAGGGATGTCACCCCTCAGGGAGCCATGTGCAGGGGTGACACATGTGCTGCCACCACCCCAGTGCCAGTGCAGCTCTGGTGCCCTCTCTTGTCCAGCCACAGACCCAGAGGAGGTGCCTGAGCCATAGCATAGGATGAGATGTGCTGGGATCAGGCACTGGTAGGATATTTTTCCTCCCTCAAGCTGGGAACCTGGGAGACCTGCTCCCATCCTTGCCTGCTGTCCCACCTTGTTTGTGTGGGAATCTATCGAGCTTGAAAACAAGAGGGTCACAACACCCAGGCTGAAGATGGAGTCCTCCTGCACCCCACCCAGGGCACAGTCTTGTGCTCCAACAGCACAGGAGCAGATTTTAAAAGGCAATTAAAACCCCAGTCCTAAACTAAACAGCACATTCCCGCTGCCTCTGCAAAGCCAGGTGGAGGCTGTAAGCTCCAGGCACAAATCAGTCATGACATGCCTTTAAAAGGAGCCTCCCAGGGCTGCTTGCTACCCTGTGCATCCTCCCTCAGCCACTGGCACAGCATCGAGGCGGTTAATGCTAAATGCACAGGCTCTCTGCAGATCTCCGTTTCCATGACAACAGCTCCCCGATGAAACCCTGAGCTATAAAATCCCATTAAACATCTGCAGAGCCTGCCTGTGCTGCCTTCGCAGGCTGCCACCTGCCGGCAAACCTCCCCACCAGGGTGACCCACACTGCCCACACCAGGGCAGAGCTGCTAGCACCCAGCACCCCAGAAATATGTTTGAGGGGAGCAGGGACAGCATCAGCATGCTGGGGGGAACCCTGGGCCATGAAACCTGGCTGCTAGACCTGGCTTTTGGGCTAGTGAAGGGAGCCTGTGAGGATTGAGGGTGCAGGTATACACCCCACAAGTCACTAGAGCCTTGAGGGGCTCCTAGGAGGAACACAACACCATCACTGTGACTTTGGCTAGCGGAGATGCTCCTCCGAGAACAAGCCAGTCCAAATTCACCTATGGGAGCTCTCAAAGTTTTGCGGGCAGGCTTGAGTGACAACAGTAAGCCACTGGTATCTATTAAGGCTTCCTAGTTTCTTATACTTACCCACCTATCTAGACACACAGTGTCCAGGCTTATTATAATATGGCTTATTATACAATATATCATAATATATAAGCCATATATATAACAATATGTAAGACTTATTATACAATAAGGCTCCTGCATCTGAAGCTGACTGCAGGACTGCTCAGCCACAGGTATTTATTATTTGTTGGATCTTTCCCCAAGCTGCACCCTAAGTTACCCTCCTGCGCTTCAAAGGTGCAGAAGCTGCAGCTTTTCCTTCCATCTGTAATTGCTGCTGAGTCACTTGGACTGTTGGAAAAAGCCTCTCCTCTGTTTGGGGAAGGATGGGGCAGGAAGGAAGCAGGGAGCAAACAGTGCGTTCTTCATCCCTCTCCATCATTTAACTCCATTGCTAGGTATGGGAGGGAAAACAGTCACAGAGACTTGCAGCAGCAGGAGCCCTGGAAACTCTGGCATCTTTGAGAGCCAGGGAATTCCAAAGGGGCCATGGATGAAAGCTGACACAGAAAGTAAATACTCTTCTTGAGCTACAGTTGCTGGTACAGCTGCTGGCCAGACCCCCTTCTGAAACTGAAACATGCCAGCAAGGGGATGGGAATCATTAACTTATTCGTTTGTGTGATTTAACCATTTCCATCTACCGCTGCCCCTTCAATAAGCTCAGATTTCTTAAGATTTCCAGCAACCTGATGCTGCAGTGCTTGGGGCTCCCCCAGAGCAGCAGGCAGAGCTCTCTCTCCCCTCCTCCTCAAATGCTTTTAAAGGCAGAAGCCGTGGCACAAGACTTTTACGCAGGAGTAGATATCCAGGAAAGAAGCCAAACAGCACCCATGAGAAACCTGGGACAGTATGAGGCTCCTTTCAAAGCACAAAGGCTTATAAAGCCCATGGCCATAGAAGGGAATGGCAAAAAAGTCTCAAGTCTTGCAAATGAAGCAGTTGGCTGAAAACTACAGGGTGATCTAAGGAACGATACTGAGGCAGGGTGGGGAACTCCGTCAGGAGGAGCTGGGACACAGCCCTGCACGTCACTGAACGTGCATTTAGTGGGCTGGCTAGTTTTGCTGTGGATGGCCAAGCCTTTGAGGTTCCTGTGCTCAACTATAGTGACAGTGTGGGTCTGCAGCCTTATCTATGCGTGCTCTGGATCAGGAACACCTTGTTAGAAGCCACAAAGCAGAGGGAGAGAGGGAGGGAGGAATGTGAGAGCTTGCAAAGCATCTCACTGCAGGAGTTCAAGCTGCCAGGAGGAGGGGATGCATTTCAGGAAACCCAAAGAGGCAGGAAATCAAGGGAGAGGGATGGTAATTGAGTCCATGTGTTGGAAGCAAAGAACGCATCTGGTATCAGGGAGCAGACTAAGGGAGAAAGCCCATGCTGTGGGAAAGCACAGGACACTCACAGAGTCATGCTAACCTCCTGGACCAAGCAGAAGGCTGAATTCAAGCTGAGAGAGGTCTTTTGTCAGTTGTGTTGGCTTTCAGGGTCTGCGCCTGTAGTAGCTGCAGGTCAGAAGGCTTCTAACCTTAAATCATTAGCAGTTAGTGTTGCAAAAAAGTGAAGGAAGTGGCTGTTTTATTACAAAGTGACAGTGCTAGATCTACAGCCCTGTTGCTAAGCATGTACTGAGCTAAGAAGGAAAGCGGACAGCAGTAACAGCAGAACATGATTTTGCCATTGCTCCAGCAAAGGCAGGTATGTCAGGTCCACTCTGCTCTGAGAAAGCAGTACAGCTTTGGTGCAGGAGTACCTGCTATTGTAGGATTCACTCACTTGGAGATAAGGGCACAAATGGGGTGATGAATGAGGAACCCAGGTCTGCACAATCATCACAAGGCTATCCCACGGAGCTGCGCCTGGTTTCGGTGCTCCCAGGTTCAGGCTACAACACTAGGAAAGCTCATAAGGCTGTTTATGGCCTCTCTCCTCTCCCCTTTTCAAACACATTTGCAAAGAAATTTGAAACATATGTGGCTGAAATAGAGTAGCCTTACGCCAGACTCCCACACTAATAGAGCACAGCATAACAGTGTCGGAAGGGGGGAGAAGAGCTCTGACACTAATATCCACTGGGCCTCCCGAGAAAATGAGGGAGGAGATGGAGTGCAGGATTACAGCACTGAATGACTGTACAGGTTTTTGGTGTGCCATGCTAATTGTTGCATTTTATATATGTAAAAAGCTTCTCAAGAAGGCCCTCAGGTTTGGCAAGGTTCTCTGCTCCTTAGCAGGCTTTGTACATCACTGAAGATGGGTTTATTGTGATTTGTCCAACATCTCTGTTTAAAGCTCTGCAGGCAAACCTGCAAATTGCTGCTCTCAGGACTTGCCCTCTCAGTAAAGAAGAGAGTAATACCACTCATACTGTCCCAAGCCTCCATCTCTGAGAATCCAGCTCCAGAACATTTCTCTCTTCACCTGTAGAGCTCTGCACACGTTATTAGTAGGGCTTTGCAGCCAGTCCACAACTTCTGCTCTCCCAAACACCCAATTGCACCTCATACCTGCATTCATGTCTACCAGCTGTCTTCTCTGCTGCTGTCTCTCCTGACATGTCTTCTCTGCCTCCTTCTTTGCCAGCTTTGCACAGCTTATCATCTGTTTCATGCCATTCTGATTCTCCTTGACAGCTTGCTGCAGAACAGGAGAAACAGCTGCTTACGGGCTGCATGATGGAGAGGGTGGGAGGAAAAATGCATAAAAGCAATTAACATCCCTCTTTGGAAGAGGGGAGTAAGGAGCATGGCAGATCTCAGGAGTGAAGGAAACAGTTAAGAATAAGAGGAAAGGGCATCTTGCTCACCAGAAACGTATTTCTAAAGTTACTCAGTTCTATGAAGGAGCTATCAACAGTCATTTTCTGGGGGTCAAACAGAAAGCATTGGCCCAGTTCCATATAGACATCCTCCATGCTTGAATACATCACTTACAACTTGTCATCCTGTGACTTGGCATCCTTAAGAAAGCTGCAAAACCCAGAACTCAAGGACCATAAACCAAACATCAGGTGGAAAAAATCAGAGTAAGCAGCAGACCACAGAGTACTGCAACATTCAACTTTATCTGTGGTTCCTCTCCATTCAAAGACACGGTCACCACCATCACCAGACTGTGATGCTGAGGTGAATCCAGCCTAGTCTGCTCAGTGTTTGAGTGAGGCTTACACCTCCTATGTCAAAGGCAAAATGAAGGAACATGAAGCTGGCAAATAAGTGGCATCTTGCTCATGCTCCACCTCACAGGCAGGACGGCAGCCCCATGGCACACATCTGCAAGCACCTCCTGCAAAAGCAAGATTTTGTTGTATAGCCCCAACTGCTCAAAGTCCATCACAGCACCACAAACACACAGTAACTTGGGGTATCCCTTGGCAAGCACACAGCACTCCCAGCAAACCATCAACCTCTAATCGGCCCAGAAACTCCAGGAATGCATCAGGTGACTCACTTTTAGACAACACCTGAAAGAAGCATCAATCCCTTTGCCCAAAGATGTCAAGGAGGCTCAGACTGACAGAGGTGGCCTGCTGACAGCAAAAAGCATCCCTGCAGCACTGCAAGATACCTCCACAGTTGTAGAGGAACACTCTGTGGTCCACACCATGACAAAATGCTTTTTCCCACAATGGACCCTTCTGCTCCCCTCCTCTCTTAAAACTTTGCTGAGATCCATGAATCCCTTCTTCCTTAGCTCACATCCACTTTGAAACATTTTTCTTCCTAAAACCAAAAGGATATTGTAATTTTTTTCCACAAATTTGTCACTCTCATCTGTCTTGTCTGGAAAGTTCTGAATATTACATTGCACATTCAAAATCTGTCCTTTTGTCATGTTTAAGCTTTTCTTCCAAGTTCTTAGCAGACACATGCAAAAAAAGACAACATAAAAATAGAGAAGGACATTCCTAAAATATTTGCTTTAACCAGGAGCATAGTTTCTACCCTGCAACTGTCATCAGGACTCCAGATGTACCCCCTGAAAACGCCTTTGACCTCACTGCCAGAAGTGTGGCTCACTGCCCGTCCTGTTTAGATCCAGGCAAATCACCCCACATGCACTGACAATTAACTGCTTCAGGCAACACCCCAGTGCTCCCTCAAGCAGCAGATCTCCCAGGGTATATGGTGCTTTCTGCTCCTGGATGGCGTGTGTTCACACCAGAGGCAAAACTTGCTCATACATCATACTCTCATATGCATTTCACAGGCAGATGGGAGAGCTCTGTGGTGTAAATACAAACCAAGTTATACCAAGCCATCACCTTTTTTTTTTTTTTTTTTTTTTCCCAGTATTTTGGTAAGGGGCGGGACACAGCAGGAAAGGTCAATAATGCTTCAATAATCTCCAGTCTCTAAAATAAGATAAAAAGGTCACTTTGGACCTGTCATTTAAAGCTGTTTAAAGACTGACAGCCCCAGAGAAGGGTGAAAAGACAGTGTGAAGGAAGGGATGTGCCCAACTCTAGTGCAGCACAGCAGGGTTGGCTCAGCAGCCAACTGAGGGGACAAGGGATGGGACTGACTTATACTGGAGATGTTACTGTGTGTTAGGAGGAGGCTTATTAGCTGAAAGTAAATATTAGGCCAGGTAAGACAAAGAGCAGAGGACTGGGGGTGCATGGAGGGGCAGCAGTCAGGCACTCAGCAGAGAGCTTTCATCCTCTGTTGGAGGGACGGATACATCTGCAGTCTGCGTCCTGCCGCTGCCTCTTGCTTTCCTTCCTCCCTGGACACTGACTCAGCACCACTAGCCTTTTATCACAGGACAAAACAATAGGTATCCTTCCTTCCAGACATCACATCCGCTTGTTTCATCAATGTTTCTTTCCTTTGCCACCCTGTGCAGTACAGCACAGCTGTAGCACTAATAGGAAAAGGCTTCTACTATAACACAAGAACAAGGCATCTTTGGGATGAGGCCTCAGGCTTTTCAGCCACAGCAATGAGCCAAAATTTTCTTTGTTCAGAGCAGCCTACATCCGACCCTCTGTCCCCAAGCCACAGCAAACATCTCACCTTCACTGGGATCACTTCTGATCCCAGGACCTTGTGTCTCAGGACTGGTCATGAGAGAAACTGGTCAGGAAAACAGGACTGTACAGAAGGTGTTGAAAGCCTAGCCAGTGGGTATTTCCAGGTATTGGTAATCCTCTGGGTGTATTTCCTAGCCACCCACACGCAGGTTGCTTGGAAATAAACCCAGAGGGTACCAACCAGTTCCCTGAGCTGCCATAGGAAAGTCCTCACCTTGCAGAGAGCTGACTTCTCTAGTTCTGTACAGACCCACTCTAGAGCCCTCAAGCTATCCCAGAGCAATCCCCACTCAGAGACCCACATGTTAGGTCCTGCTTTTAGCTGGAGAGGGTGAGTCCACACACGGTATCATGCTCAGGCCCACTCTACCAAGCAAAAAAAAAAAAGTCTTACTGCCAAAGGCAACAGGTAAGCAAGTAGGTGCAGGGTGTGTGCAGGCACTAGGACTGGCAGGCAGCAATCATCATCTTTGCCATCGCCAGCTCCCACTTGTAAGATCAAATGCAGAAAGCATTAAAGTGATGCCTACAGTCCTGCAGACTTCAGACCTATCAACCACTTGTCTCCTGCTGACCTGAGCCAGAGTCCAACACAGCAACAAACACAGAAATCAGCAGGAGAATAACACAGAAAGACACGTTTAAACAAATGAAGAGATGAGCTTCCCGAGATGAGCGCTGATCAACTGAGTCTCAAGGGTTCATCACCGAGCACGTCTGTGCCACAGGGTCCTGCAGCAGCATAGGCACATCTCTGAAGCAGCTCACTAGGCAGGACATTCTTCTTTTCGGACTCCCATGTGACTGAATACAAGCAGTTACTGAAAAACAACTGCTCATTACTTGTGCTGCTTCCCAACCTGTTACAGCAACCAGAACGACTCTCTGAACAGGCCAGCTCTGTATCCAGAGCAGTTTTGCAGTCAGATCCTATCCTCCGGCAAGCTATTGGGAAAGAGCATCATGAAATCACAGAATGGTTTGGGTTGGAAGGAACATGCAAAGATCACTTAATTCCAACCCCTGTGCCATGGGCAGGGACACCTTCCACAAGATGAGATTGCTCACTCATCTAATCTGGCCTTGAACACCTCCAGAGAGAGGGCATCTACAATTCTTCTGGGCAACCTTTTCCACTGCCTAAGCAACCATACAGTAGAGAATTCCTTCCAAATATCTAATGTAAATCAACCCTCTTTAGAAGACATCAGACCTAATGTATGTTATCATGGCCAGGAATGGGCTTATAAGGTTATCCAGGAGTTGAGGAGGAAGGAGGCACTATGCTCAGGCTGCGACACTAGGCAGTTTACACACAGCTGGGCACAGGAGATGCTTCCAGAAGGAGCACTGACAAGGGCTGAGCAATGGCAGAATCATTATCCTTCCCAGAGAGGGTCCTTCTAAGTCCCAAGTGCATCTTAACTGTAAAAATGGTAATCTGATCAATAAAAGTAAAAAAATTACAGGAACTGGCATTTCTAAGGTATTTCATCCTTCCTGTCCTTCTCAAACTTTATAAAGGTCCCAGCATCAGCAACAAGATCAGATTTATCTTCCACTCCCCTGTTACTGACAAGCAGCAGTGCTCTCATTTGAGGTCACAATCTTAAATCCTGAGAGCCTGTCCTCCTTCCTGCAGGATTCATCAGACTTGGAGTTCTGCTCTTCCCATTCCAAATATCATTCTCTTCTTGCCCTTTATCCTACAGTAAGGCTAAATAGGACAGTGAAAACTTAACAGTTCTGCTAAAGAAGGCTTTTTAGATCTGACAATTTGAAGACTTCTTGCACTGAAGAAAGGGGGGAAAAATCGTGTTGGGAGTTTCCTACTGGCATTGCACAACCAAATTTTTTTTTTTTAATTAAATGTGGCAGGAGAAAATGACTTATTCTGTTGGAGTTTTACCAGATGATTTTGCATTTCAAATATCAGATTACTCCTATGTGGACAATCCAGAGTTCCGTGTCTTAAAAAATAGGACAGCTGAGACCCTCTCAAAATGTTCTGGGAAGACAAATAAGGAGCCCTTAACTCCTTTTTCCCCCCCCCCCTTTAAAAAAAGCAGGGTGGGGGTGTGAAGACAAGCAACCACACACTTTATGAAAGCTTTTACACAGGGAACAAGGATAGGAAGCATCGCTTTTCTAGAACACATACACAAGGACAGATATTGTTTCGATCTTAAAAATCCATCAGGTCCGAAATTTACTCATCTAGACTCTCCCCACATCAAAGTGAGATGATAAAGCTGCTTTCTCTAGAGGAAGAGACAGTCTATTTTGAAATTTATATAATAAAGCTGGTACTGATTAAACAGCCCAAAGAGAATTACTGCTGCCCAGCACAGAACTTAAATTCATCACTGGTTAGTCCTAAGGATACTAAAAAAAAAAAAACATTATCAGGAAGCAGGATGGGGAAGAAAAGGAGACTAGAGAAATAAAGTCCCTACTGTAAGATAGGGTGTGTAGCAGACAGACTGGGCAGAAGAGACTTTCCAGAGTTATTTGCCTTGAGACTAACCCTGAGCCCACACAGTGCCATAACCTGTATAACTCTGAAGCCTCTCCTCAGGCTCCCCCCTAAGTCATCCTCTTACTTAAAGCCCCGCAGCCCCGGTCTGTTGTGCTGTGTTGCGGTGGGAAGCAATTAGGATTAGAATAGTTAATTACCACTGCTGGGAGACCTGATCTTCCTTTTCCTGCCCTTGCTTTGTGCTGTAAGCTGTAACCTCATACCAGTAGACGGCAATAGGAGACAAGGGTCATTAAAGCAATCACTAAACATCACCCAAGGCTGGGCAGCACTAAGCTTAATGGGCAATTAGCGCTGCAACACCTGCACCTAATCAAAGCCTGCTCCATTCAACACTCTCAGCCTAAGGATTGACAATGGAGAGACTGAGCAAGACCTGAAGAGCCCGAAGAGTTACTGTAGGAAAAGTATTTGGGGGACTCCTTGATGTTCTGGAGAAAATGCTTATTCAGGGAGTCTCCTGCTGTTTCTTGTCCCAGGTGGCCACTGGAGAGAGGTTTTACTTTCCCTTTTCTCTCTTCTTCCTTCTATTACCCCCCCCTTACCCCCAAAAAATAAACTTTTACTGCTGTAGTTGATGTTTACCACTAGCACCAGATCCTGAGAATGAATCTGCGTTGCACATCAGCCTGTCTCGTCATCTCTTGTGCAACAGTAGACAGAGAAAATGCAGAGACACTGCAAGGAGCATGAAGCAGGAGGTGTGGCGGGGCATCACAAAGGAACAAAAAAAAGTTAAAAATGCAATGTTTCTGTTAGGGGAAGATGCTGGTCTGATCTCTATTTGTCTGACTAGAGGAAAAGTCACACACCAGAACCCCATACTCTGCCAGATCTGCATTTTTCTGAGCTTCACCAGCTGTGGCGGTGGCTTTGGCACATTCTGCAAGAGCACAAACCAGGGGCACAGAGCTGCCTGGACCAGCACCAGGGCAAAGTCCAAGAGATGCAGAATAAAAATAGCTCCCTGACTATATGTCTCTCCCATCCTTACACGGAAGGGCAGGCACAGAAACTCACCTGCACCACGCTAGCACTCAGCACAGTCTGCTCGAGGACTGCAGTCTTAATCTTTTCATAAGGCAAGTGGAGAAACCCCAGGAAAACATCTGCCAGGGCCCAAGAAGAAGCATGGGTCAGGCTTTGGGAACAACCCCCTGATGAGCATCAAAGAGAAGTGGTTTCTGACTTGATCCTACTGGCAGGGGATTGTCCAAATTCAACAAGTGCAGCTCCTTTCCTTTTCTTCTTTGGAGGTTCTTTCTTCTCTCACCCTCTTCGTCTTTCTTTTCTGAGTACAGCAAACCTGGGTAAGCCAGGAGCTGTTGAAGGACTTATCCCTTGGGTAACCGCACAGCTTTTCTTCACACAACAGCTGATCATAACTGCCCCCCTAATACGTATCAAAGCTCTGGCTGCTCCATGCAACAAACATCTTTACAAAGGGGTAGGGAAAGACGAGACTGCTGCTCTCCCTGGTGTTCACAGATACGGACACAGGTGACCCTCCCACAAAGAGCAAGAGAACCTTGCCAAAGACGTCTGTTGCCTTAAATTAATGCAGACACTTCAGGCCTGACAATATTCACCTGCACATCAAAGCTGAGTTCGAGACACTGAACAACAAAGGATCTGTGTAGCAGCATGAGGGGAAGCATTTCAGGAGATGTGTTTGCAGGCTTTGTGATGAAAGAGTGACTGAAAGATGCCCAACATCACCACAGTCCCTTTCTTGCCTCTTGTTAATGGCCCCCTCCTCTATGTTGCACCAGAGTCAGGCTGTCACAGACACTCCCTCCTCCAGGAGCACGAACAATCCCACCAACACAGCTGGGACTCAGAGGAGCACCTGTGTGACAGGTTTGCACCCTGTCCTGTGACTCCAGCTGCCTCTGCCAGCACCATACCAGAAGAGGGATGATTGAGGCATGCCACTGCTTGGATACCTAAAAACACATTGCTTCACAGTGGGCTGGAAGAAGCAGGGGGTCTGTGCCTGTCCCGGGGTGACGACAAAAGCCAAGACACCCCTTCCTGCTGTACCCAAACCATGGGGAGGGGGAGAAGCAGCACAGAAACCCAGCCCGACCAGCTACACCGGGTGCTTACCCTTTGATACTTTGCGCAAGGGGGCTGCAGGAGCCTGTAGCAACTCCAGCCCTGTCCCCCACCCCACTCGCCGGTCCCCAAAGCAGCACACTGCCCAGCAACAAGGCAGGGGAGGATAAGCATCCCTCCCTCGGAGCTGACCTATGGCTGTGCTGCTCCTCTGTGCCTCCTCCCGCAGACGCGCTGACGCCCTGGGCCAGCAAGCAGACAGCACGGCTGCTGCTGGCACAGAATCACTGACCTATTTTTGTATATGCAGGCATGCACAAGATCACAAACAAAGGGTGCTTTAGTTTAGGATACTTAAAGGAAAAGATACTCATCTAACTATCCACAGACACCACAGTGGCTCTTATGATGTTTATTATCTTCCTGAGAATCATCCTTGTGCGTGGCTGTGGGAAGGCAAAAAAAAACCAAGAAAAAGCACAGAGCGGTTGGGTAAAAGCAAAACAAAAAGCTCCATTAAGCTGCAACATCACATTTCTAGGAAAGCAACAAAAAGGGATGTAAGAACTTGGAAACAAACTTGGCCCAGGACTTGATAAGCACAAGATTGACCCAGACTCACCTATGTGGAAGGAATAAATTTCTATAACAAGGAGTGACTGAACAGTCACTGCAGGGATATCCCCCACCTCCCTGTCACTGATGGATGAGCTGGTTGTGCAGACTCATCTAAACAGACTTTAAACAAGTCAGCTTTCCCAGGGATTTTTGTTCAAGTTTGCTGAGGGACTTGGGCCAAATTGCAAAGTATTTATCCACACCTCCAGCAGGTTTTGGAGCTGGCTACTTCAGCTGGTTTGAAGTTAGTTGGATGCATTTATGCCAGCTACTATGTCTGTGCACATACCTGTAAGGGTGAGGACCTAGCAATGTTGTTCTCAGGTACTGGAACAACAGATGCCACAAAAGAAAACCCTTAAACTGCGCTCCTTAGACTGCAAAAACAACCCCCAAACAAACCCAGGAGCACTATAGACAAAACTCTCTCCTGCCAACCACCTCTCATGGAAGGCAGAGATGTGCTGTGCTCACCGCAGAGCAAGAGCCAGCAAAGGGGCAGTGACCAGCAGTGGACCACAGATGCGTGAGTCCACCTCTGAGCCCGCAGCATCCTTGTTTGGTTGGTTCAGTGAAGCTGACTGTTGGAGAAGCCTCCAGCAGTTTGGATTACCAGCTTGCTTCATATCCTGGATTGGGAAATGCCTGCTCGCCCCCAAGCGCTCCACTGCACAACGTGAAGGATGCAGTGACAAATAATATAAAAATAGTTACTACAAATAGAGATGCTGACAATAGTTACTCAATATCACATGCTGACAGTTTTCCTGGGGCTCTCCACACAGCTGGAAAAGGTGCCGGTGCCAGGATTTGCCGGTAAGGAACCTGGGGCAACAGCCCACCTCCCACAACATGCACAGGCAGGAAGGAAAAAACCAAGAATAGATCTCAGTGCCCTGAACAATGAAAACAGGAAAGTCCCTCTTGTCTGGGGAGCCCGGACAAAAGCAGCTCTGCAGCAAAGGCTCAGCTCCATCCCACTTCCAGGCAGTCTGTGGGGTCTGCTCAGCCTCCTATGGAGATGTGGGTTGAAAAAAAAAGCAATATTGCAGTCAGAGCATCCTGCGACATCAAGGGAGGGATGGAGGGAGGGCACCATGGAGCCTCAGGGGGCTGTCAGGGGTGGGGGGGCTCCAAACAGTATTTAATCTGAAACACCAGCTCTCTCTGCAAACCACCCCCCCCAATTCTGGCACCCCCCCACAGAGACCCCCTTGCTCCGCAGCTCCCTGGGTACAAGTTGGGGCTCACTGCCTCCCTGCACCAAGCCCTGGCACCAAGAAAGCCACTGCCAAGCTTTGCCTCGGCATGTCTCGCTCTCCCACATCCTCCCACCCTTTGCTGACCTTTTTATTTTCTGTGTCAGAAACATAAAATGGAGACTGCAGGGAAAGAAAACACTTTGCCTAAAATGGCTGAGGGAAAAGAAGGATTTGCACGATGGTGCATGAGCACCCTCTGCCGCTGGACGAGCCACTCAGGGAGAGGAGCAGCTCTCCAGTCCTGCTCCAGTCCCACAGGCTCCAGGCAGAAAAAGAGACTCCAACCAGCCAGTAGGTCATTTAAATTGTCATTATAGCCAAAATATTTGCTTAAAAAACTTACACAGCCTTGTCAATTCCTGAGGTCTCCTGGTTGCCTCTCCCCACCACCCCATTTATATCCCCATTTATATTCTGCTTTTCCTCACGGTGTTACATTCACAATCCTTCAGAAAAGAAGAGTATTTTGTATTAAAACCAGCGTGTTTCACATACACAACCCCCAACAATTAATGTGGCCACCCACCATATTTACATATTTTTCAGGTTTGAGAGAAACCCACCAAATTTCATCTGTATTATGTTCCACATCAGGGTAAGTGCCTGAAGCCTGGCGTTACCTCTCATGGGAACACTCCCAGACGCAGGGATGGAATAAAGGGCTGAAGACAGACACGGGGGGAGAACTAGCACCCACCTGAATCAAGGGGACCAGATGCTGTCCCTAGGAAAGGTTCAGAGACCAAAGGGTCCATGCAAAACTAGCACAAGGATACCTTGCAAGCTGCTCCCTGAGCACCCAACTTTCAACCCAGCAGTATGTTAGTGTAGAGCCAAATCCAGCTGAATCTGAGGCTTAAATTCCCATGTGAATCTCGCAGGAAGTTTTCCCACAATCAGTCCAAAAAGGACCAAAGCACATCATTCAGCTATGAGACAACAACCACAAATAGATCCAAGATCCCAAGTCCTTTGTAGTAACTTAAACACTGAGGAGGATGAGGAAGAAAAGCAAGGATTTTTAAGAAAATGAAAGGAAAAAACAGACAGAAATAAAGCACTTATATAGGTGACAGTAGTTAGTATCCTAACACTAAAGGATTAAACTCAGCAAGAAGCAGGGTGTGCAGCACATATTTTGGCCCCATAGCTGCACCCATCCAGCCTGCAAGGGCAGAGCCTGGCAAGCGCCAGTTCTGGGGTACCAGTACTTACACACCACAAAGCCGCACATAGGAAGTCCCGCTGGCTATTTAACTAACTACAAAAACACATTCAAGGGCCTTTTCTGGGAGAGGACAGTCGTTTTTGTGGGATCAGATGAAGCTGACCTGGAGCAGGATGCCTGGGTGCAGACAGAGCATGAGACACCCAGGGAGCCTTGATTTTATTAGTGACATTTTTGCAGCTGCAGAAACTACAGGCATGTACCCCTGCATGGCAGGAGACAAGCGAGCCTGGCACTGGGACAATAGGGAGCTTGGCAAGTCAGAACTGGCTGCCAGGGCATGGGGATCAGCATCACAGGTGCACTGAGGAGTGGGCATTTTTACAGCATTGCCACATAGGAAGGGGTATCAAAAGATGAGGTGCCAGAACACCTCATGCCGCAAGCAATAGGGGACTGAAAAAATTGCAAAGCATTGCTTTGGGGTTACTAAACACGGGTGTATTCCCAGCACACCCTGGGTGACTCAGTCTGGGAGTGCTGGGAAAGCACAAGTGAGATATCAGGGTGGACCCCAGCCTGTTAAGATGGTGCCACAGGGCAGGAGCAATGGAGATGGGCAGAGCTCTGGGGGAGCCCAGGACTGGGGTATGCTGGCACTGCTGGGCAGCCACCTAAGCCTGTAATGTCAGCAGGGAAGGGGATCTGAGGGGGTGCAGGAACAGAAGAGCACTACACCGGCACAACAGCAATGGCTCAGAGCACAGGTCAGGAATGGGGTGCATTGGATAGACATGGAAAGCCCCACAATGAGGGATGTAGAGAGGGGCTTGCACAATGCTCCAGAGGTCCTGGTTTCATTTAATGGCACAAAACACTGCTAATCACTGCTTCTGCTCTCAAACTGCCTAATAACTAAGCACCCAAAAGGCTGGTGATGCTGGCTGGGGGGACAAGTACTTCCTTTGTGTGCCAGGGCAGGTGATTTCTCTTTGACTCCCTCCCCCATTCCCCCCAGGAGCAGATGGAGACCCCCTCCCAGTTATGGTCTCGTCACAGTCAGAAAATAGAAAGACAAATCACCCAAAGAAGGCTGTCTGACAGGACAAAGGCTCCTTGAAATGGGAGCTGAGCTGTTCTTTCCAGGTTCAGAGTGGGGACAGACGGAGGAGGGCACAGCACAAGGAGGGGGGTGGGGGCTGGGGCTGCTAGCAGCGCAGGGCAGGATGCGCACGCAGCCGACACTTCCCCTCTTTGTCTGGAAAAGGAGGTCACGGGCGGGGGGGGGACATGGGGGATGCAGGGGAGGATGCAGGGCTGCGTCAGTCCCTCGTCAGGAAAGCAGCTGATCCCTTCTCCCAATCCCAGTCCTCTGACCTCATCCCCAGGAACCGAGCCAACATGGCTCAACTGCGCACATCTGGTGGATGAAAACAGCACTACAATGGACCTGGAAATATTAATACACTGCAAGGGGATCCCAGAGAAAACCTGCCAGTTTTCATGGCCAGACAAGCCCCAAGACCCACATTAAGCCAAAATCCACTAGTGTATCCCTGGCTGTAACCTGGGGTTCACGTAGGAGCCTCTCAAAGCTCCCACTGCAAATAAAATCACTGCTTGGTGCTGACACCCCACTGCGAACACCATGGATGTACACTGTGGGCACTACAGGCACAGCTCAGCTCCCAGTATCTCCCAGTAAGCATCACACACCTGCAGAGAGCCCAGCAGTAATATCCCAGGTGTTTCTCGCAGCAGCAGCCTGGCAGAAGCCCCGGACAGGCAGAAGCTACACCCTAGAGCTAGGCACACCTGTCACTCGCAGCACCTCAAAAAGTGAGGGTCCACAGCCAACTTCCACGCTAGCAGTGCCAGCACCAATGAGGACAGCAGCAGCTCCTCGCTCCCAAGGAGGCAGCCCTGGGTCACAGCCTGACCTTGCTCCCACCGACATTTCTAAATGTCCTTTGTTAGAAACACCACCTCCATCTCACAAAACATCTGCACCAGGATGCCCGCTGCAGCTGAACCAGTGCCTGGTCAAGGGCCAGGTGGCCCAGGGATGGCACTGCAATGGCAGGAAAAGTGCTGCTTGCCCAAAAGTATAAGGAAAGGTCAGTCCAAGATATACAGGCAACACCATCACCTACTGCAAGATGAGAACATTGACTGCTAATACACACGGCTGTGCTACAGAAAGTTCACGAGTTCGTTGTGGTTCTTTCCTCCAGACTCTGACACAGGCGGGTGGGAAACAGTGGGAATGTACAAACACCTCCCACACCAGCCACCACTGTACCTGTACTTATAGATTGCATACATGCGATGAGGAGTGACTTCAGTTTCTAAAGACTCCAGGGTACACACTCAAAACCCTCTCCTCGGGCACGATACAGGGAACGGATATCCCATGTATTCTGCAGAGATGAAACACCTAAAACATCTAGGGAGAAAGCTCTACAAACAGGTTCTGCCTCCTTCGAAAGGCAAATGAACGTTCAGTTTCCCACCAGCACTGCTCCCAGAGCCCCATCAAAGTACACTGATGCTGTTAGTGTGTGTTCCCCAATACCACTCCAGGAGAAATAAGGAAGTGAAAGCAGGGAAACCGTTAAGACATGATAACCACCAACTCCAACAAGGCAAATCCTGACTTGATATAAGGAGAATTATTATCACAAGGGTGGTTAAACACTGGAGAAGGGAGCCCAGTTATGACTAGAGAGCTGGGGCAATTTCTGTCCTCAAAGAGACTCAAAAACACAACTACAAAATATCCTGAGCAATCTCCAACTTCTGGGTTAGCCCTGTTGGAGCCAAGACCTCCAGAGAAGCCTTTCAATCTGACTAATTCTGCAGTGCTGGAAAGATACCTGGTGAGTTCCCCCATTCATTCTCCTTAGCAGACACTTTTGAACCAGTGTTTACCAGCTTCCACGTTTGTGGACAGACTCTTGGACATTTTGTCCAAGAATATTCTTGAGCAACAGAGGAAGAGAGAAGTCTCTGTCCATGTTCACTGCCACTTCTCAGTGAGTGTTGGCACAACATGTGTGGATGCTTAAGGAAGAGAGAAGCTACAGCCACAGAATCCTGAAGGCCTCTGCCTCACCAGAGAGTTGGTGGAGCTGGGGACACTGGGCTGGAAAAGTAAAAGAGAGGGAGGTATTGGCTATAGGAGACACTTATGCCAGGGATCCCTGCAGCAAGACATCTTTCATCAAGAGGAAGCGATGCCTTCCAGCATCATAAAAATCTGAGGACACATGAACAGCATGTGGGGATGCTTTATATGCATTTGAGAGGATCTGGAGGGCCCAGCAAACCAGCAACAGACATTTTGTGAGCTAGTCACAGTGCTGGACAGCATTTTCAGAAACCCCCCAAATTTCACTCTCAAGAGAAATTTTAGTTTGAGTTCACACAAGGTGTTCAGGGCCCTGAGCCCAAGCTGGGTGTACAAAGTCCTACTATGTGTTAATGGTATCTTACATTTCCATGCATTAGGAGCTAAACAGTTTCTGGATCTGGCCTTCTGGAGCTAAGGAGTCACTGATTTCCAACAAAGCTCTGGATCTTACTAGACGGATAAGGAAATGGCTGGATAGCTGCATCCAAAGAGTTAGTCAGCAGCTCAATATTCAAATGGAAACCAGTAATGAGTGGTATCACATAAAGGTCTGTTCTGGGACAATATTTAATATCGTAACTAATGACATAAAGAGTGAGACTGAGTGCACCCTCATCAAGTTAGCAGACAATAACAAGCTAAGTGGTGCTGTTGATTTGCTAGAGAGAAAGGGATGTCATCCAGAGGGACCTGGACATGCTGGAGGAGTGGGCACATGGGAACATCATGAAGTTCAACAAGTCCAAGTACAAGGTCCTGCACATCAGTTGGACCAATCCTGAATATCAGTAGAGCTGGGGGGATAAGTGGATGGAGAGCGCCCCGCGAAAAAGGACTTGGGAGAACTGGTGCATGAAAAACAGGATATGAACCGACAACATGGGCTTGCAGCCCAGAAAGCCTATCATATCCTGGGCTGCACAATAAGCAGCATGGCCAGGAGGTTGAGGGAGGTGATTCCCCCTCTCTGCTCTGCACTTACGAGACTCCACCTGGACCACTGCATGCAGCACAAGGCAGACGTGGACCTGTCGAGTGGGTCCAGAGGAGGCCATGGAAACCTTCTGAGGACTGGAACAGCTCTGCTATGGAGAAAGGCTGAGAGAGTGGAGTTGTTCTGCCTGGAAAAAAGAAGGCTTCAGGGAATCCTTCTTGTGGCCTCCTAATACGTAAAGGGAGCTTGTAAGAAAGGTAGAGAAAGACTTTTTACCAGGGCTTGTTGTGACAGAAAAAAGCAATGCACTGGTACCCCCTGGCCTCCCCAAGAGCACAGCCAGGACTCTGCTCCCCCTAAAAATCCACACCCAGGACTGGAAATTGACTCGGAGAATCCCTGGAGTAGGGCTGTAAACACAGGCCGCAGCAGGGACACAAGCCTCCATGCAAAACCAAGAGATCCATGTGCCACCTGGTGTCCAAAAGCAGGTCTGCACCGTGACCCGAATTGCAGAGAGATTTTGAGATTTTAAGCTGTCTAAAATGTAAATAATATCATCATCGGGACAAGCAGCACCCTACTCCACTGCAGAAACACCGAGTGCCACCCTGCCTGTCCTAAACACCTGCAGGTTAGAGTACGGCAACACAGATCTTCAGAAAACACCTGAATATTTTCCTTCATGTCGGTTAACTGTGTCCCAGTAGGAAACTGTTTGCCAGGCTCCCAAGTCCTACGGACACCTCAAACCATGAAACTTATGTAAAAAGAAAAAAACAAAACATATCAGGACACCGAGAAAAACGGCCTTCAACTTACAAATCAAAAGAAGAGGGGAAACACAAAGCAGATGTTTCCAGTACCAGCAGCTGCTGCGGCTGGAAGTTTGGAGACACCACACAGCAACAGAGCAAGGGGCTGCTGAGGAGAGAAAAAAAATTAAAAGGAAAACAAAACAAACAAAAAAAACCAAACCCCATGGCGTAAAATGGTCTTAAAGTGAAATCTTGCTTTCCCTGCAGCTGGTGCCTCCACCGAGGCAGGTCCTGGGCCATGCCCTTCAGCAGCCAGAAGAGTCAGGGCTGGCCCTGGGGCAAAGCACTGAGCAACTACGCTTCTGTGTTTCCATAACTCCAGGTGCTGCAGAGGTGACCCAGAGCACATGGGTGTCAGGGCATCTCCCGAAACTTCAGCCTCCGGCAGGCCAGCCTTGCTTCTTGGGGGCAGTTTGACAACAGAGGACAATCAAGATGTGCCACTGCTCCCTCTCTACCCTTGATCTGTTCCCAGAACACCCACAGGGCATGCACAGCCCTTACTGGTCCTACAGCCACCCTGCTCCTGAGAAGTTCTCCAGGGAGACCTTCTGCTCCCGTCACCTCCTTCTTATGCTGCCCAGACCTCAAGGAAGAAACTGAACATGCTCCATGGTCTCTGCCTGCTAAAGGCAAAACCCCAGAAGTTTAAAGGAAGGAGGCAAAAGCAGTTTTAAAGCAGAATTATCTGCACAAAATGAGACAACCGGAGAAAGCATCCTACCAGGTCAAACCCAAGCTCTTTCTCCTGAGGGCTCTGCCTGCAGCAGAAGCGGGACAGAGCCCAGGGCACCTCTGGAGAACAAACAGCTCTCCCAGACCCACCACCGAAGCAGGTAATGATACTTTGCTCGGTGGGTCGTTACCTGCCGAAGTTGTCCCTTCGCTCAGCCCAAAAGGAGGGAGATTGCTTTAAACCACTTTTCTACTCCCCAAACTCTCAGGCCCTAGAAGATCGGAGAAGGGGAGAAGACGATACCACTGTGGCTATGCTGCACCTTAGCCCGGGAGCAGGACACCCAGCCTGGGCTGTGTTAGTGCCTGAAGATGCAGATAGATATGTGCTGGGGAAGCAATGAATTTAGGGCAGCAAGCATGAGGATGAGGACTGCACCGAGACCACAAGCATCACCTGCTGGCAACTGCAAGGCAGCCTGTTCTCAGCTGTGATCTGTCCTGCAGCCCTCACCTTGCACTTTTGGGGAAGAACAGATTTCTCTGATGAACACACTGTTTTCTTTCCCTGATCAAGAAGTAAAGCTCAAAGGCACAAGCCTTTTTTCCCTTTCCACCCTTTTAAGGACCATAAGGTTGGGGACGTCTGCGTTAATCACTTTTCATGCCCTCCTATTTATACATCCCCTTTACTGCACAGCCACAGGGCTTGCCCTAAGTGCTAAGACATAACAGTTCCAAACCATGGCCTCAGTGCAGGGGCAAGTTCCCTCCCAAAGAGCATGGTCTGGAGCTGCAGGCAGAGTGCATGCAGGCAGGAGTACTCCCTGTCCTGAGGTGATCCACACACACAGTACATGGGTCCTGCTGATCTCCTGCCTTGAATGCAAGGGTGAGGAATTAGCTCCATAAATATTTAAGTGAGAGAGATATTACAGAAAGTGCTCAGAGATGGGTGGTGAGAGCCCTAGCATCTACCTGGTAATGCAGGAAGAAGAAGAGGGGAGAAAACCAGCGAGAAGAGCCCTAACTGGCTGTACACGGTGCCAAGCAGCACCATGTAGCTGCTGCCTGGCAGCCTACTCTTAACACAGCTTTGGGACAGGTAACCAATCAGAAGCAAGAGGGATGGTACAGAAAGAAAGCACAATATCCATACTCTAGAGGATGCAAGGCACAGACGCTGCGGCAGTGCACCATGTGCCACAAATGTCCCATCCCTGCCACAAACCCTCCCTGCAGCCAACGCAGCTCTTCCTCGCAGGCTGCTCGCAAGTCACCCTGAGATGCAGGCACTGTGCAGCTGTGGCTTAGCCAGGAGATCCCTAACCTCCTTCACAGCTAAAGAGGACCACATAATCTGGAAGGGCCTCCAGGTCTTCATGAGATCTTACTAAGGACTGTCAGCTTATTAAGCCAACTTACACAAGAGACACCTCAGATCAATGACAAAGACGTTTCAGTCCACCAGAGCCTTCAAAGGTAGCAGAGGAAAGCACATGCCAGCATGCTGCAAGCTGGGCCTCCCGCACAGTTTCAGGAAGACCAAACACTTCAGGACCCTGTGCGCTCTTCCCTGTCCTCTCTGCACACAGAGACAAAGAAGAAATCACCTCCTTCTTCAGAAAATTGTTTTTTTCTGTAGAGTACAGAAAGCAGGGCCATGAAACCCCTTAGCCAGGGTGATGTGAGATGACACAAGTGAAAGGATGAGCTTGCGGGGGTAAAAGAACAAGGTGTAAGGTGGCCTTTAAAACGTAGGTCCTACCTTAGTCCAAAGTGGTCTCCACTGCTGCATGGCTGGCTGAGAATCTTCTTTGCAGACGATCCCCATAGAAGCAGTCAAGGTGCACAGGTTCCCCCGAATCCAAAGGCAAGTGCAGGAGGGGGAATACCAAATCCTTATGTCGGTAGTGGGATGCCAGAACAACCTAGGAGCAGAGGAGCTGCTGGGATGTCTCCAGAAACAGTCCCTGGTAGTGGATGGGTGGTGGTAGTTGGATGTTCCCTGCAGTGCCTAGAAGTGAAGCTGCAGGCAGGGAAGAAGAGCCTGAAGCAATTTCTTTCTTGGTGCCTTCAAGATCTTTCATCCTCTCCATCTGAAGCAGAAACAAGAACATTGCAGTGGTCAGCTCACACTCAGTTGCCCAGAGCAAACAGGGTACCACCCTTAAGCATGCTCCAAATCATAGAATATCTCCAGTTGGAAGGATCATTGAGTCCAACTGCCATTGTGCAAAGCAGTGAGAAAGTTCTCCTGGCCTTAAAATGATCAAGTCTATCTCAAATCCCCATCCTTCTCCTCACAAGATGCTGCCAACATCCCTTGTCAATGAAAAAACAAGCTGAAGGCAGCATAACAGGTGACCCATACCATCACTTGGGGACTTGACATCCTCCTCCCATGAGGTGACAGAGGGAAAGATGCATTCCTGCAGCCTCAGAAGAGGTCTGGCGAACAAGCTACAGCTGGAAGCACAATAGTGAAGTAGAGTCTGCTCCCAACCCCAAAAGTCAGTGGTTGAAACAGGCCTCAGAAACATGTGGTGGTTTATTAGGTTCATCTCAACTGTTAGGAAGCTGACATATATAAAAGTGTCCAAGCAATCTATATCCATGAAGATCAAACAGGGTGCTAGATGCACTGTGTAGCATAGAAAGAAAACCCCAATTCTCTGCACCATCCTAGTCTCAGTGAGTATAAACAGGAAAGAAAGTCTATGGATCTGCAGGACATCCAGAACGTGTGCTCTTATGGTGGTGTGTCTACACCACGGTCAGCCTGTAGCCCTGCTGTTTGACACCTTGGAGACTCTGACAGACCCTCTCTTGTGCTGCACAACCCCCCTTCACTACATGCCCTTCTCTCTCAGCTTCTGACCTGACCCTGGCATCAGGCACTACAAGCCTAGTGAGATGAAACCTCTTGCCCACATCACCCTATATCTCAGAAAGGAAAGTCATCCCATGATCTGCTCACTCTGCCTCTCCCCATCATGAGGCAGGAACAGGAGCTGCCACAATGAACTGCCCAGACTCAAGCCCAAGAACTGCAGCAAAATTATTCCAATGTTTTCCTCCCTCTAGTCTGTGCTTTCCAAACGTGTCAAAAGTGAACAGCCAGAGGGAAAAGGCTCAATAATGGAGACGTTTTTCTTCCTCTCCTCCCTCAGAGGAGCTGCTTACAAAAGTATGTAATCACCAAGAAGGGGATTTCTACAGAACTTTGATTTCAAGACCATTTGTTTTATATAAACAATTGCAAGAAGCTTTATCTTGCTTTCTGCTATTTTTTCTTAGGGGTAAAGTACTCAATGCATTTCCCAAAAAAAAAAAAACAACCAAAACCAAAACCCAAACCAGTGTGCATTTTCTATTCTATCAGAAAAGGGACTTAGGAGCAGAAATATCCACATGCAAAACCAAGTTTCCTGAACTGCTTTCCAGAGGTGCTCTCCAGAGAGCAAATCCAAGTATGCACAGACTGCCTGGGCTCCGGGCAGAGCACGGCACTCGGTGCAGCAATAGCAGACTGCTTGAACTGAGGATGCCAGCTAACACTGGGCATCCTGAAAAACACTATCATAACATTTCTGCTTTTTCGTCCCCCATGCTTTTGTTAATACAAAAGAAACAACTCTGAGAATACACTTATCAACTTCTGAGGGAAGTCTATGTGTTCAGGGAAAAGGCAATACACTCTAGGGTCAGTCCTATATAAGCTAGGTCTCACCAGGGAAGATCTGGGTGATGCTGAGCTGAAAGAAGCATGCGAGGGGAATGCTGGACAAAGTACAGGAGAAAAGATTCAAGGCAGACAACTCTATTCATGTTAAATCTAAGATTCAAACCTCTTTAGAGCACAAGATCAGAGTTGCCTGCAAAGCAGAAGAGCAGGACAAGAATCAGCCCAAGGAAAGCTGACCCAGAGACTACTTTTGGGCTGAAGAGATATTAAAGTAGTCATTTGTGGACTGATCCCACTGGCCTCAGGTCTATGGATACCAGTAAGAGAATAAGAAAGCAGGGAGCAGTCAGAGCAGCACCAGTGTCACTCAGCTTCTTCATCCTTCTCCTGTCTCCACCTGTTTAAGCAAAAGTGTCTCACAGCCTCCTGAAGGCACTCCCCAAATCTCTGACCAGGGGAGACTCTCATCATTTCTCCTTCTAATGTCATTTCTCCCCATAACAGGACAGAGCTCTTTGAGGAGAACAGTCTCTGGCCTGCTGTAAGCCATCCCCAACTCATCAGCCCATGCCTCAGCCTGAGAAGGACCTCCTCACTCAGAGGGGAGACTGCTTGCCAGCTCCTGCTTCTCCGCAGTCATCTGCTGCTTCTCCAAGTCCAGCATCTCCTTCCCACCATCGGCATCAAGTAGCTTCTCCTCAAAGTCCCTTTCTGTCTTCTTAATTTCAATCTGCATCTCTTCTGTGCAATCAGTTCAGAGTCCAGCTGCAGAGGCAACAAATAGACCTTAGCAAGGACAAGGAGTATGGTGGGGAGCTTCCTTGCTTTTCCTAAAAACGGCTCAAAACCTTGACCGCCCAGCCCTCATACAGTACTCCAGTCACAATCAGAGATAAAGATTCATGGCCTCTGCCTAATCCAAGAGGCAAAAAACCTTCTAACAGCTCATCTCCATTCCAGCAGTTTTGGCCCAAAGTTACCCAAGGGACACACTCACAGTGAAACACAGGCAGTGACACGTTTCTTGCTGGGAAGGATTCACTACAGATCTGGCACAGGCTGGAGGCAGCTGCTTGAACTGCAGTGACAGGAATGGCATTTTTCAATTCCACCCCATCACGGCTTCCATTAGTTCCTACCAGAGAGAAACTGCAGGGGACTGCCTGTGAGTTCAAGAGGTAGAGGAGAGCCATGCCCACAGCTCAGATGTTGTTCTCCCTCACTAACCTTTATCCTAAGCACCTAACATCCTAAGTACATGTTCCCTCTCTGCTCACACAGGCAGCACCAAGCTCACCCCTCTCCTGCTGGCAGCAACTTTTACTGCCATTCACCCAGGAACAACTCCTGAATGAGTTCAGAAAACAACTTTCAGAGCTCAGCAGTTGTTAGAAAGTGACAATTACCTCAGCTGTTCTTAGACCTTCCAACAAACTCCTTCCTTCATCTTTGTATTACATGGGAGTTTTAGTTGCTTTATTTTCTTCTCTTCCATCTAACGATTCATTCTGTTTTGATTTGGTACAGTACCGTTCCTTTTCTGAAAGTCAACTTCTTTCGAAATGAAGAGCATAAACTATAAATGTAAAAAAATCCTCAACAGTCATCTGACTACAGAAAGTTGTGTACTCTGCAACTATTTGCAAGGAATCACACAAATAACAATTTAAAAGGAGCTTGCTTTACACAAACTTGCCGGATTATATCCTTTGTGTATTTAAGCACAGTGGCAGACATATGGAGGGGGTATGTGCAGAGATATGGAAAACAAAGGGTTGAAGACTACTTAACTTTTTTTTTTTTTAACTAATTTCAAGTAACTTTAACCTTTCAGTAACCCTTTAAGTGAGCACCACCTTTTGCATGAGGATTTCCCTGGGTATCCTCTGCATAATATGCCTTTTCTCTCCCTCTTCCCTGTAAAAATACTAATCTTACAAGTCTTCCTCACAACTGAAAAGAACAAAGCCACTTTAACAAAAAAGGAAAACAGAACAGCTGTAAAAAACAGAAATTATTAATTTTCTCTTTTCTGCTCTTTGCAGGCAAAGGCACAAGAAGAATCATGGCAATTTTTTAAGTTTTTAAGAATAATTTGGAGCACGAACAGCAGCAAATTGGCTGCAGACCACAGCCAAGCAGCACTAGACACACATGCCATCACCAAAGCACTTAGAAGGGGGCCACCCTCAGCTCTTGGGCTGCACGTCCCAGACAACGCCAGAGACTTGCATGCAAGCAGACTCCTGCCACCTTCTCCCTAAAGCCTCTCACTTTCCTGTCAAAAAACAACACTAAAATTCCCATTCTGCTTTCTGATGAGGTGATTTAGTGCCCCAAGGAATGATACCAGAACTGATCTTTGAGGTGAAAGAGTGCAGGGGCTACTTCTGGGGGCGGGGATGGAAAGGTTTTGTTGAGTCTCTTGCCCATGAGGAAGACTCGGGCGTTAGTGGGCAAGAGGGGGTCTTGACTCACCTTTTTACTCTTGCTCACCCCATCTCCAAGCCAAGCCTGAAACACCAGCTGCCTCCTCCACTTTCCAGATGAAGTTGAGAAGTGAGCTGCTCCTCACTGTAAAGAGGTGTTGAAACTCAGGATGCATCATGTCCCTACCAACTCTGAAGTCCAGCTCATGAGAAGCTTTGATCCTGGCATTGATTAGCTGCACACAGGCCACCTAAAGAACAATGAAACAAACAAACAAACAAACAAAAAAAATCGAGAGACAACTTCTGACCATGAGATGGAATTCAGTGGTTCAGAACTTACAAGGAGGCCAGAAGACCATGCAAAGTCACAGTAGAAAAAAAGCAGTAAAGTCAAAGGCATTTTTTCATCCATAAAAATCCACCCTGCTACAAGCTCTCCAGCTCCTGCATTAGGCTCCAAGTGCCATGTCCACAACAACCTGAGGAATTAAGTACCTTCAGGGCCTCCAGGTCACCACCCTACAGGCCACCAAACAGAGGCTGGAGTCGCTCCACCTCACCTAATCGTAATCCTTCAGTCAATGCCTTCAGAGCCTGCTTATCTCTGTCATGATACAGGATCAGCTGCCATCCTACAGAGCTGGACAAAGAGTGGGAAAGTATTTTATAAGTCCCAGGATAAGTACAAAATTGAGATGATGGTACCAGAAAATGTACAGCAGGGGAAAAAGCAAAACAAAGCAGTGTGAGTATAGTAAAGATTTATTAAAGAGGAAGAAACTTCCACCACTGTTTTCCCTGTTTGTTACAGCAACTGCCCTGAAGTACCTGGGCAGACACCACATGGCAGAAGCTGTGGCTTGGGATGGTTGTCTCCAGGTACGGGCAAGGCCTTAAGGCCTTCAGGCATAGGATGATCTCACGTCTGCTCCATGTCCCATAGGAGCTGTGAGGAAGACAATCAGCCAGCTGACAAACTTATGGAACAAGATATATCCCCTCTCCCCTTCAGAGCTTCTCAACAATGCTTGAATGAGGCTGTTAGCAGCCACACCAAGATCCCACCTTAATTGCATCTTTCAGAGAAAAGACAGGTAGAAAAGATTGTTGATGCAGGAAACCACTAGACTGAGCTCTAATATAGCTAATATCAGATATATGTATGTCAATATTTGGGGGTTAGACCAGATGATCTTTAAAGGTCCCTTCCAACCCAAACCATTCTAGGATTCTATGATAACATTCATATTGCTATGAAGTGCCTCCCTCTATGCACAGGAAACCCTCAGCTCCATCACAAAGATGGATCTCAGCCCAGATTTAAGTACCTGAGATGCCACAAAAAGACATGGTGGGGGAAGAAGAAAAAGTACTTTTTTTGTTTTTCTTCCCATGAACAGAGTAGCACATTGGCATTGTGAACCCTAGCACTTCCTAGAAATCTCATGGAGGAAAAGATAATAAGATCCCCCACCAGCAAGTCAACCCCAAGAACTGCAGGAGAAACATGTGAGTGTTATCAGCTGCCACAAAAAACCAAACCCCACAAGTGCTGCAGCAGAAGGAGCAGCAAGAGGAAACAAGGGCAGGCACTGCCAAGTATGAGCGTATGCCAAGCTGAGCTACAACCTGTTTAGACAGTGTTCACAGAGGATGAGGGTGAGAGATGGGGTAATGAGGGATCAGAGTTGAAAACAGTCAAGTAGAGAAGTTCAGGAAAGCAGGTATAGAAACACTCAGCTTGCAAAAGCAACGTCTCAGTGTAAACTGCTCAGAGAGAATTTTAAAAAAAAAAAGCATCAAGTCAACTTCAGAGACAATATGGACACATAACTTAGTCCCCAGCCTCAGAAATTACTGGGAAATGTCACTGAAAATCCTGCTCCAAGGCACCTTTTTTCTCTCCCCCAATAAAAGTTCCCTCTGGCCAAGGTTCTGAAAGGATATCAAAGCAATAAAGGCTTATTCAGATTTAGGACAGAAGATATATGCATGCAAATAGCAGGGGGCTTCATCCCAAACTGAACAAGTGCAAGTGGGCCCTTCATTGGACTACTTTTTTTAATACATAAAAGCTACATATTTCTGAAACTGGAGTTTCTTTAATTTTCTCTCTTGCAAAGAGGCATTTTCAAATATATCAAGAGATACCCAAAACATTCAGAATGCATCAAGGTTTTCTTCATAGTAAAAACTCTACTCTGAATAACAAAGAGCATTTTCAAGAACTTTCAAAAAGTTGTATTCAAAGAAAAAGATGCCATCACTGGCTCCAGAACTCCATAGATCCCCCTGTTCCTGTAAAATCAAGCTATGGAAGTTGGCCAAATGGTGAAACAAGGGACAGCTGAATCTTTACTGCAATTGAAGGTTGGCTTAATTACTACATGATTAACCACCTCCCTGAAAGATTCCTGCAAGGCTTCCATAACCAACCACATAAAGAACCGTGGAGTGTTACACTACCACCAGTAAGATTTAACACTTACTGTCTAGATATGTACATTTCATTCAACTTATTCAAAGGACTCTCTTTTAGGTCCTGTTTTAAATTAAGAAGCTTCTGGATTTTCTATTTAGAAGCCAGGTTGGATTTTTTTCATTGCAGCCACTGCGGAGCCTGAAGCGTCTCCTCCTGTTGACCCAAGAGGCAGCAGCAGTGAGGGTCAGGAATACTCACAGCATTGGATGCAAGTAACAGCACACCATCTCCCCTGGATCATCAAGTCATCCTCTTTCAAAGGCTGCTGCTTCTCCTTGCTCACGTTCATCTCGAGCTGCTGAAGAAAAGCACGCCGGTTTTTACACACCTACAGTCATGGAATGAGCAAGTTCAGCAAGCAAAGCACCATTTCCAACAAAAGCTATTACACAACTGTGGTGGCAAATACTACTACTATTAAGCTTATCAAATACTCATCGGATTTTAGTCTCAGGAAACTACAATCCACTCTGAGAGAAACAAGAGATGTGGCAAAACCTGCTCTCAGCCCACTGAGAAAAGTTTATTTTTCTCTTTTCTCTAAATCCTGTCCTAAACAAATTGCTCCTCCTAAGCTGTTTACCAGGTTTCAAAGAAAGGGACATGTAGTTCACGTCCCATTAAACAAAAACACAAAGATATTCAGAGCTAAGAATGGAAAATATTTACAAGACACTGTAAAGGCAAATTAACCAAATAGCAAACACCAACGGGAAAACCCAGGAGCAGAATTAGAAAGCAAAGTTGTCCTCAGCAGTTCAGCTTACACCAAGGACCAAAAACCCTGAGGCTGATGACAGCTCGTAAATGAGTTTTTCCCTGCTCCAGATACCTCTCAGTAGCCCAGGCTGAGATCAAAAAAGGAAAAAGCAACACATTTCAAAGACATACAGATCTAGCTAAAGGCAATTTTTGATTTCGGTAAATGAACTGCCTGGACAGTTGTAATACCTGCTTACAGGACACCGACTTCATCCACCTCCACCCAGAAGTTTTGCCATGCTGAGTAAGAGTGGAGTCTTGTGGACTAATCAGGGGATCGGTTTGATGACCTGCGTACAATTACGCATGACTCTTGAGCTGCCCAAAAGCGTCCATGCCCTTGCTGCTGCAGGTACTTGCTCTGTGTAGGCAGAAAGGAAGGCGTTTCTGGTTATTTATTCTTTTAAACTGGTAAAGCACAGCAGGGTATACCATTTGTGACCTGCTGGAGATTATCCCCCAGGCAGACCAGGAACAATGGCAGAGCTTGTATATTTAAGAGGCATATGAGTTAAGTTACCATTAAACATATGTTAAATATTTCACTAGGCTGAAGGCTGACAATAGTCTGCAAGGACAGTTTTTTTCTGAACATCTAATCCTCAGGTAGAAATCCTAGATAAATTCCTTTATTTTAGTCCAGAAAATGCTACCTATGTTATTAACAGAAAACCGAAGAGCTACAATGACCTTTTAAAACACAGCACAGCAAATAAAAAGCAATTAAACAAAACTGAGATACCCCAGGTGAACCCCTAAGACACTAAAGAGGAATGAAAGGTCTCCCTTCAGTCCAAGCTCAATGAAAGGGACAAGAAGGAGAACAAGAAGGATGACAGAGTGACACCAGGGTCATGAAGGGCTGCTGGGGCTGAATGAAGCCAGGAGACCAAAGCTCTCCTGACATCACTGCACCCCTTGAGGCTTGCACAGACCCCTGAGTACCCCAGCCCCTCTCACCTCTGCTTGTGCAGCTGTAAGGGAAGGGCATCACCTAGCACAAACATTACTTAAAGGGTCTGCAATAGGAAAAGGTGCATTTTTAACACCTATTGGCCAAGCATGCTTAAAATGTGCCTTCCCCCACCACTGACACCACCTAATGGGGGTGTGTTTTGGCTGGAAGAGCTTGAGTTTGTTTTCCACATCCTGAAAAATGAAATTAGGAAAGAAGGAGGAAACCTGTCTTCCAGCCCATGTTAGGCTGCAGAGTGGAGACACAGAAAAATCCTCCCCCAGGTAGGAGTTGTGGCCCACATCAAAGGCTTCTGAGTGAGAGGGGAAAAAAAAAAAAGGCCGCATCCTTTGTCTGCATGCTGTTAGGAAAATTTACTCTGTAATGGTTAGCTTTTGTCCAATCCAGCAGTATCAGGGACTGGGAGGGAGATTTTACCATCTCAGTCATACACTCCAGAATCAATAAAAGCCATGGCACTCCCCAAATTCTGCACATGCCATCCAAGTTCAGGAGTCATGACCCTTGTGGGAAGACGATAATATTACTAGTAGTATCATTAATAGTAATATCATTAATAGTAATAATAATAGCAGCAAAGAAAAAACTCCTGCAAGAGATAGATATTTTCTCACTAATTAACAGGCCGAAAAGGAGACTACGGGAGATAAGACATTAACATTTCTTCCTCTCCTCAGAGGGGACAAAGGTTTAACAGTCAGCGCTGCCTGGAAAATCAGCAGCTTCAAAACAGGCTCATTAACTCTGAAAGCCCAACGCCTACGGGACAGCAAGAAGCACAAAGAAACCACAGACCTGTAATCAGGACCCTGCTTAGTCCTCGCTGAGCCAGGCTTTGCCTCTCCCTTTCCATCACAGAGGAGCTCCTGAAAGGCTTTGGATTACACACGCGGCCGTCCATCCACCAAACCCTGAAAATAGATGACGTTATTTGATTACCAAAATGAACAACTTCATGTACTACACGCACTCTGAGCATCATTTTGGATTTTTATGAACTCACAGGGGCAGATTTTCACCCCAACCATCAGCCGGGTGCTATAACAGGAGCATAAACTTATGTGCACAGAGCCTTGGGACCCCGGGCTGAGGTGTTAACGCAAACCAAGCAACACCGAGGACTAAATTCAATATTTTTGGAGCCTCCTGAAAATGCAAAATTAAAGGGTAAAAATTAAAACACATAATGGAAATATACGGGTTGGTTGTTGTTTTTTTTTTTTTCCAGAAAGGAAAGCGGCGCCACAGTTTGATAAGCCCCGGGGACCTGCATCAAGCACCCAAGAAGCAACTAAACCTGAACTAGCCCCCACAAACAGTACAATAAGTGCTTTTACATCGATCAGCGATAATTTAGGGGAAAAAGGTTATGTTAACTGCTCTAAAAGCTGGAAGCACAGGAGGAGAGGGCGGGACGGCCCGGCTGTGCCCGCCGCGCCGGGAGCCCGCGGCGGAGCGACCGCGACCCCGGGGCCCCCCCGGCCCCGCCCCCCGCGCTTACCGGCGCCGCGAGCCCGCCCAGGCAGCGTCAGACAGAACATGAATATTCATAAGCCCCCACTTCCGGCCCCGCCCACCCCGTCATGCGCTCCGCCCCCCGGACAGGGAGCGCATCTCCGGCGCCTCTCCCGGGCGTGCCCTGCCGCGGGCAGGAGCTCTTAGGGGGACTGTGGGCTGGGCTGCGGACAATGAAAAAAAGGCAAGAAAAAAAGAACAGCAAGAGAGCAAAAAACACGTTCTAACACCCAAAATCTCCTTCACCCTCCCCTGGCCCCTGCTGCACCTCTATCACTGCTACTCAGGGCAGTCCTGCACCCTAGAATCTACCCTTGCAGTACAGAGTGGTACAGGCGTGTGTTCTCAAACACTTTCTATGGGTAATTAAAATCAGGAGTAATTTAATTTCAGTTGTTGACAGCCTATCCACTGTTTTAGGGAGTAGCCTACCAATCCTTTGGCATCAGCTACGGATCATGACCCACTGGCCAGGAGGTGCAGGTTTGCCATCTCATCTGGGGTAACCGGGTTGGTGCAGGGGGTGGCAGGCTCACCCCGGTCTTACCCCTGCACCAGGCGTCCATGACTGGGTGATGCTAAGGGTAAACGCTGGTCCAATGCAGCACCAGCAGCCCTGCAAACACTGGACTGCAAGTGTTACTTGTTGGATTATGCAAGTTGAATAGCACAAAAGTGTTACCTTTGACAGCTCTGCTGCAGTGCAAAAATACAACTACAAGGTGGAAAAAAAAACTCCCTATAGACTGAACTTGTTTTCTAAAAGCAAACCAAATCCACCTTTAGAGACCCAGGTAAGATGACACTCCAGATTCCCAGCCCTGTTTCAAAACACAGGACACAGCAGGGCTCTGAAAAAAGAAAGCTAGGACAGCACTGAGGGGAAGAACTGGCTGGGAGGGCTGCCAATTCCCATCTTCACAGGTAAGAAAATTACAAAAGGAGGAATTCCTTCCACCCCCCCCCCAAAGCAAACACTGCCTGCTACCCAAGGTGGGAGCCTGAATTCCCCCTATAAATCACTTTTGCTACAGGGGGCAATGACAACAGCAGAGGGAAGGAGCCAGCTCTCTGACAGCAGGTGAGATGGCAAGCCAGAATAAAACAAGTTTATTTTCTATTTGGACACAAGCGTTTCTTTTTCACAAGTCTGGCTAGTGACTAGAGCAGCATTTTGTGACTTCTGATTTGCAAAGAACATTTTCTTGGCTGCAGAATACTAGAAACAAACACAGCTGACCATTGTCAGCTAGTGCCCACTCTGCAGCAGCCAAATAGCAAATGCAGGGATGGTACAAGCACAAAGTAAGCACAAAGCAATACTTCTGCAGAGTATTCACCCAGTCACCCAGAGTGTCTTTGTATTAACCACCTTAATTTCCCCCCCACCCCAGTCCCTTTTTGAAACCTCATTCACAGTAGCTGGCGGCAAAAGCTCGCACGGCTCAACTAGGTGCAGGCAAAGCAACCTCCTTTCTTTCGAGCTGGCCCCTTGTGAGTTTCATTTGATGCTCCTCTAATATCTACATATTTGGAGAAACCCTGTCAGACACTTGTGGTTTTATAGACCTTACAAATCCTTTCCCAGCTGAGGTCGGTCTCTCCAGCTGAAGAATCCTCATCCATCAAGTCATTCCTCATACAGGAGCAGCATCCTCCACACCTAGTCTAATTCTACCATAACTTATTTCTCTGGGCATGTAGTGGGATTAACACTGACTTACTGCCCACTTCATGCTGTAGTTACATGAACTGTAGCTCACTTGTGGCTAGGTTTCACCTCCTCCCCACAAAGCTGAAGCCTTGGGCTGCTGGTTGTGTAAATGCCCTAACAAGTACTGCCTGTGAACACAACAGACCTTGTCGGGTTGGTGTCTCCCTCTGGCCCTCACCTGCCATGTTAGATCGCTTTGGTTCAATACTTTTTTTCTTGGTTTTCTGCAGGTTTATTGATGGAGACTAGACCCAAGAAGAACGTCAATCCACACAGACTGGCATAAGCTTATTTGATAAAGGACAAGTCTCATGGACCTGGGGAAGGGGACTGAAGAGGGAGACAGCGTCTGGTCTGAAAAATGAAGAAAAACAGACACTAATACGGGCTTTAGGAAAGTCAGACTGTAAAGAGGAGACTCTTATGGAAACTACAACTCAAAGAAACCATGTTTAAAACATTGTAGGAGAGGTTTCTTGAATCAGCTCTGCAACTTTCTGCAAAGCTTCTACTGGAATCAGAGGCATAAAGCAGGAGTGTCCACCAGCCCACATGTCCTCTTGTAAGGGAATTCAGGGCTCTCTCCTCATTTTGCACTGATGCTCACAACTCACCAGCATACACTCTAAGGAGCTGAATGCCCTCCATTCATTCAGACAGGTCAGATGGCAGAGGACGCTACCCTGCCAGGGATGATATGCACATTCTCAATCCTTGGGAGGACAGGAGCCAAAAAGGTGTGAGTATTAAACAGATAAACAACAGGTCAGGTAAGAAAAATACTGCCTCTTCATTTAATGTTTAAAGACACCAGTAAACAAACAGAACAGTACAGACAGTCAGAGGCTAAACCCCTCCCGCCTCCCCAAATGGCACACTCCAAACCAAGCCAGGTACCAGGTGATGACTTGGGAGAAGGAGCAGCAAAGCCTGGGATTTAAGGGATGGCTGAGAGAAATCTCTGCTGTGTGAGGGCAAGATGACAGGACTTGGGAGGAAGCAGCTTCCCTCACTCACGAGCAGAGTGACGTCTCCTGGGTACAGTCAAGAGGGAATGGTTTCCGAGCAAGCAGCCCTAATCTCTAGCTAACACACAGAAGAGCCATGTGTGAACTTGGAAAACACAGCTGGAAGCTACATTAGAGGTGCAAGACACACTATATACTGACCTTGGCAGCCAAACCTCTGTTCCACAGCGATTTTAGCCTCTTGAAGAATAAAGAAAACAGGGGAGTTAGGTCCAACTCGGCAAAGTGTCACAGTACTCTTATGAACGCAAAACTGAGTACAGGGGGAATGAACAAGACTATGCTCTGCATACATTCTTCCATCCTGCTCCACCAAGCTGCTCCCTCCTCCGGGGACACTCCCGACCCCTATCCCACAACTGGCCTTGTCTTCTTGAATGGTTTTCCTTGAGCTGTGGAGTGTCAGATGGTTAGAAGGGACATCAGGAAGCCACCCTCAGTGCGGGCTTCAGAGGACAATTGACTGGGTACCTGAGTGGAGGGCCAGGGAGAACAGGATGTATCAGGTGTTGCTGCTGAAGAGAGGCAGAGATTGTAGGCACAACTGCTCTGGCTCCCACCTTGCCGGCAGAAGCCTGCATGGGAGTTAGGGGGGTGACTGAAGCAGCACAGGACAGGCTCTGAAGGCAGTTGCATGGCGGCCGGCCAGTACACAGCACAGATCTGAGCGTTACTTGAATTCCCATTTTCCAGATGCAGTGACAGCTGGAACTGTGACATGTGGTGGAAAGTAAGGAACACATGTCACTGCTCTCTGCCTCTCCAGGTAGCAGAAGCCTGCAGTGGTGTTGTTTCTGCTGCCACTGCATGCAGTCAAATACAAAGGGAGGGCTAACTGGCTTCTACGTGGCCCAGTTATCTGCTCCAAGTGCTCATGTCCAATGTGGGATCCCCCATAGTCCAGAGCTCAACACCAGAGCCCTCAGATCTCGACGTCACTCTCTTTGTCGTTATCGTGGTCACCATCATAAAACTCATTGGCAGCTTCAGGCCTGGGGGAAAGACAATCACCATCAGCAAGGAGACCCCTGGTACCCTTGGGGCCAGAGAAGAATGGTTAGGTCACACTGCTCAAGGTCACAAGATGCCCTGCTGTCAAGGTTTTAGCTGGGATAGAGTTAATTTTCTTCACTGTATCTGGCATAGTGCTGTGTTTTGGACTTAGCATGAGAATAATATTGATAACACACTGATGTTTTAGTTGTTGCTAGGTAGTGCTTGTACTAGCCAAGGACTTTTCGAGCCTCTCATGCTCTGCCAGGTGCACAAGAAGCTGGGAGCGGAGGGGACACAGCGAAGAGAGCTGATCCAAACTGACCAAAGGGGTATTCCATATCATACGACATCATGCACAGTATATCAACTGGGGGACTTGACCAGGGGAAGCAGCGATTGCAGCTCAGTGAACAGCAGCATCAGGTGGGTAGTGAGTGGTTGCATCACTTGTTATTTGGGTTTTTCCGCTCCTCCCAAGGTTTCACCTCTCTTTCATTATTTTCCTTTTCATTATATTACTACTATTATTATTATTGCTATTACTGTTTTATTTTAATTATTAAACTGTTCTTATCTCAACCCACAAGTTTCCTTACTTTTGTCCTTCTGATTCTCTCCCCCATCCCACAGAGGTGGAGGGAGTCAGTGAGTGGCTGGGTGATGTTTAGTTGCTGACCGGGGCTAAACCATGACAGCCCATGAAATGTTACGTGAGGAGACCACACATTTCTAGAGAAAGCCTCCCAGAATAAAACCAGGGACACAGAAATGACCTACTATGTGTTCTAGGAAACAGTCTCCAGTATAAAACCTGCTCATCCTAGCACAGATGAAAAGGGAAGCCCATTTCTCCAGAACAAGAGAGCTGGTACCTGCTGTAGTTTTCCTCAGAGCCTCTTTCCTCTGGATCAGGCTCATCTGTGCGATCATAGCTGAGCAAGTCAGAAGGGACATCATGTATCTGCACACTGGGAGCATGGTTCAGCATTTTCAGATTCTCAAATATTGTCTGCCTGATCTGATCCAAGTACTACATAATAAAAAAACAGAGAGGGATCACTGCAGTAAGATATGGCAGTTTGCAGAGTCAAAACTGTCAGCGTTGCTTCTTGCCTGCATCATCTATGTGGTGGCCATGAAAAACACATTTGTGCAAAAAGCTATTTATCAGAGCAGAGGAGGTGGGAGAATTAAATTAATCATTGACAATCAAGCACATAGAAAACAGTAAAACAACCCAGCAAGGTTCTCTAATGCTATGAGACTTTCTGACATCACAGAGGAAAGGCTCTGCTTGCTCTTCGTCAGCTTTCTGACCCACAAAAATTCCTTGCCTGGGCTCTACCTAGTTTCTCAGGACAGAGCAGCAACCACAGGGTTTTGCAAGTACATAGCTGATATTGCAATAAGGCTGCAAGCACTTACCTGCCTGGAGTTCTGATTTTCAATCCTCGTACTGACATCAGGATGAAGGGTGAAGTCTGGAGCAAAGTATTCAAAGTACTCTGTGACAGAATGAGCAAAAGAGTTACAGCACAGAGGCAAAGGGAGCCCAGCCAACAGCTGCTCTGCTCTGCAGGGAAGCAGAGCTCACCCTCCCACCACGCTATGGATGACCAGATCTTAAAAAGCACAGTGATGTACAGCTCTGCAACCACAAGGAATTATATGAAACAACAAAGCGAGCAAAAGTAACCCTCAGGTCACTGAATAGGAAACAATCCAAATTAAATGATATATGACACAGTAAGGGTGTGTCTGCTCAGCAAAGCCTACAAGTGGGTGGTAGGAGATGGCTAAGACCACCTCTAAGATCAGAAAGTGCTGTCACTTTGGCCCTGGTCTTATCTCTGCTCAATGCAGAACAGAAGTATTCTTCAGCCAATACCACAAATACTTTAGATCAGCTAATGAGGAAAAAACAGAACTCCAACTCACCACTGTACGGGAGCTCTTCACTAATTGCTTCATCTACAAGCAATGACGTTTCATAAGTCCTGAAAACATGGAATAATATGACCTCAGTCCACAGAAAGCTACATGGTGAATGCAGGGACAAAGACCACAGCAACTGCTAACCAGTGACCTTCAACAAGCAGAGAAGAGACTCACCAGCATCGTGCCACATTGCGGACTGTGTAACCACCTCCTCCCAGTACTAGCAAGGGGATGTTGAAGCTCTTTACATACTCCACACACTCCCTAGAAACCCCAAACAAAAAAATGCCACAGATGTTAACTGCATCACACATTCACGTCAGAAATGCCACCATACACTCAAACACCACCACAGCTGGTGTGATACACCTGGAGTTCAGAGCTTCCACCCAGAGATCCTGAACCATGTGTAACTCTGAACTACCACACTCTACAGTGCCTTGTACAAAGCCTCATTCTGAGATGCCCTCCTATCACACAAGAGATTTTTCTAAAAAAAAAAAACCAATCAAACCAAAACAAAACCCCCCGAAACAAACAAAAAATCCTGCTGGTGCTGCTGGAAGACCAAAGTCAAAGGTCAAGCCTCACAGCAGAAGAGTCATTAGAGCCCTTCAGACTAAAGGATGGTCTTTCAACTAACTGCCCTGCCCCAGCCCCACTGTACTTACCCATGTCCTCTTATACTGAGGTTAAAACAACCTAAACGGTCACAACCCAGAGAATCAGCACCACACTGGGGAACAGAAAAAACACAACTGAGTTTTTTGCTATGGAGGTACTGTTTTCCAGACACACATCAGCATCCCCACCCCTTGGCCACCTTCATTCACCAGAAGGTACAGACAGAAACTCAGCTAGGACACACCAACCCTGATACCCTGGGAACAGAAGGTAACACGTTGATAGCACACCCCTCCAACCTACAGTCTCTGAAAGGGATGGACATGTGCACAGAGGCTTGCTCTCTTACCTGCAGTACTATGCAGGTGGGCTGATAGTAATCTACCACCTGGTTAATGACTGGCTGGAAGAGGTGTTTATAACCTTTGGAGAGAAAGGCAGATTAGTCATGGCTCTGGAGCAGAAGGACGAGCAAATGTCTGGGCAAGGAGAAATGGCAAGAAACACCTACTTACTTTGGTCATCAATGCCATCTCGTAGAGGCACGTTGAGACAGTAATAGCGACCGCTCTCTGCACCAACTTCATACATGTCACCTGGCCAGAGAAAGACAGGAGAGTCACAACAGCTCTGAGACTTCAGAGCTGGTGTGGAAAGGCCAGATCTGGTCTGGGTTGAGATCTCTGTTAACCTAGCTAGGACCCCTCTGTCTTACAAATCACTATACTTCCGTTCCCCTCTAACTGCTTTTCCATGCCAGTTTTTCCATCATTTCTCCCCGCAGCCCTGATTTTGTGATTTCACACTTTTATACTCCAGCAGAGCTTTCAAAGGATTCTGAAGTAAGGCCATGTTCACACTGTAAGGGAAAATACATACCTGTACCAGGAAAGAAATAGTTCCCATATTTATGAAATGACACTGTCATGACACGGTCCGTCAAGTAGAAAGCCTCCTGCACGCCATCTCCATGATGGATATCAATATCAATATACAGAACACGGGGGTGATATCTATTGAATACAGAAGGAAAAAACAGCATTACTGTCTGCAGCGCAGCCAACCTCACTATTCCCCACATGCCTCCGTATCACCTAGGGCTCTGAAAACCACCACTGACATCTACCTGCAAGCCCATTTGCCAAAAGAACTCACCTGTCCCACCCCAGTCGTATCAAATGGCTTTAGATACGTGAGATTTGTATACAGTCAGACACACCCCCAACTAAAATATTTTCTTCTGATGTGCTCAGAAAGAGATGCTAGAATGAAAGGTTTTCACATGGGGTGAGAAATATCTTAGAAAGCACATGATAAAAAGAACCTATTTTAACCACCTGGGGGTTAGAAAGTTGTGGGGTTTTTGTTTCTTCTACAAACAACCTGATGTTAGATAATCTTTAAGAGCTCCAATGATTTTTAACCGTACATGTAAGTGAAAAGTAATCTAGCAAAGAAGGAGGTAGGAACACTTACTTCCTTCATATGCCAGATTACTGGCAGGATTATGTCTCAGCTGGCTACCACCAAGAACACCAGGCTGGACTAAATTTACTGGAGAAGCCGCCTGCTGGGTCACAAAGACAGAGGGTGAAGAAGGGGAGATCATCACAAGTAAATACATTGGGGTAATGGTCAAAGCTGACATGCTATCAAGCATTGGATACATGGCCCTAAGCCATCCCTGCCTTCCAGCTCTAAAGCTCCTGGCTGGAGAGAACTTCCACTTTTTGCAAGGAAACACTGCATCTGATCAATCCCCAAAGAACAGGGCATCTGGCATCCATGCCAAAATCCTAGGGGACTGGAAAGGGACATAAAAAAAAAACAGGACAATACCGAAAGCAGAGAAGAGGGGCATGTGGTTTGTGCCTTCTGCATTGGAACCATGGCCTTAAGCATGTCTGCAGTGATCTGATCAACTAGTTGGTTGATGGTGCTGACCCATGCTGGTTAGCAAACCAGTACTTGCCTCAGTCTCTCAAGAGATACATAAACTATTTAAAACAGCCTAGATTATTAGTCCCATAGACAAAAGACATCAAGGCGAAAAAGGGGATGTATACACACAGCCCTTGCACACTGGTAAAGGGAGAAAGGGACCTTCTAAAAGCAGGAACACCACATTACTCCCATGGTGGGAAGCAAACCCATGTATGCAGCTGCAGAAATGGTTCCTGAAAACAGTGAACAAAAGAATAGGGACATATTACAATCTCCCATGAAGGGTAACTGGGCTGTATTTGAAGCCTCTGGCATACGGGACTCATGAGAGACTAGAAAATGGGTGTGCAGTGATATACAGTGAAGACAAACACAAAGCAAGGGAGAATGGCAGAAAGGTACAAGAAACCCCAGTACATCCTGTAAATTTGACTTTGAGAGCAAGTAAGCTTGCCACCAGTCATGTAACTATTGTCTGGTCAGCCCCAAATCTTTTATAATTCCACAACATCTTGTCTCAGATTCAGTGACAAGGAGGGCATTTGAGAGTATTAAAAAAAAAAATAAATAACATCACAGATTAATCCAAGAAACAGAAGGCATTTCTGTAACTCTTCCTCCCATTCTGAATTCACTTTTCATTTTCTTAAAAAAACCAAATGAAACAAAAAAAACCAACACAAAAACCAAAATCAAACACCAACCAACAAAAACAACAACACTTGATGCTTTTCTACTCAAAGCACGTGTCCTTTGATCATCCATGTATTGCTCAAGTCCTGTTCTTAAGCCACTCAAGCAAATCAAGAAAGATTCAAGTCATTTAACTGCCTCCAGTGAACCATAATTTGTGTCTACCTACAAAAGGCTCACTGTGGCAAAAACTCTGAGACTCAAGAGACCCTGAAATGAGTATTTCACAGATGGACGAGAAATGGAATTGGAGAACTCTTCTGTATCCCTTAAGCTGCATGCCACAAAACAGGAGTCAGATATTCCAATTCTCAAGCCCCACTTCTTGTGCCTAAAGAAGAGTCCAGGCCAAAAATCAAGATGCTGGCCTACCTGGACTCTAGAAAGGCAAACAAGGAGGGTGAGACAGAGAGAGAGAGAACAGTGAAGTAGCAGAGGGAAACCACACATCAGCCAGGACAGTATTACACTTGCCCCATGCCCTTACTTGAGCAGCTCCAGGATGCCGATAACAATGTCATTAACATAACAAAACCCAGAAGCCTGCAAGACAGAGAAAACCAAACAGCATTAGAAGAGATCAACACAGAGCTTGGGCCTCAAAAAGACATAGGAATAAGCAGATTTGCCTCATTACCTCAAACTTTTTGGCATGATGCAGGCCCCCTGCCCAGTTTATTGCAATATCACAGATCTAATAAAGGAGAGATAAATTAATTTAAGGTGACAGCATGGTAACAACCTTGCACCCAACTCCCCAGTGCACCCACTTCAACCTGCCCAGCCCTATGGCCCACAAACACCCTTCTGGCCTTTCCTTCTCCTACAGAGGCCTTTCCAAAGCTCCATCTTGGTCATTAGCCCAGCCAACAGTTTTGGTTACATCATGTCCACACTGGATTAGTCCTGTGCTCTACATTCCCTGTTAGACCAGAAAAGACTGTCTTCCACCATTCCACTACCACTGCTCCCCCTCCAGCCAGCAGCAGTCAGAGCACCTGGCACACACAGTTTGTTCCTGTAGTTGTTCTTTACACTCATTAGGTCTCTAAAAGACTCAAACCTCTGTAGTTTGTTTTTGTTTTTTTTAATACCCTCTCGAGGGACCACCTTCTTCAGACCCTCAGCATGGTCTTGTTGAGTGCATTTCCACAGCAGAGACTCAGCAGCAATCCCAAGGTCTCCCAGCTGCCAGTTTCACTGAAGACTCAGGTCTCTTCTATGGTACTGAGAGTACTTTGTAACTTTAGTACGTGCAACATTAGTATCCTCTGACTCCCTCTGGATTAAACATATACTAAATGGCTGCCTCTGACAGTACAGGAATGGTCTCAAGCTTACTAGTCCTACAGCACTAGGCATTTACACTGCAACACAGCAGCACTTACCATGTTGTTTTACAAAACAAATCCATTAAGTTCTCCTTAAATTGAAAACCATTTGGCTTATGCCTGTGTTTCAAAAGATAAGCATATCAGCTCAGTTACCTTGTTGTTCAGCTGTGTTGCTCCCTGCAGAGAGGCCCCAGTATAGCGAGAGCAAAATTCAAAGAGGCCTGGAAACACTGGGCTGAAAAAGAAACCATGCTTCAAACACAGAAAATCTCATTCCTCCCGAGCAAAGTCAGGAATAAAACTGTCCCTGAACATTACCTGAGCAAGATCAAAACCCATTCTCTGTGAAAGAGTTAATTCAGGATCACACTGACCCCGGTTGTAACACACTGAGTACGAGCAGGCGAGCAATCTGTCTGCAGACACAATGGGAAACTGAGTGAATTTGGTAATGATTACCAAGGCTTCCAAGCTAGTCCCAAAAAGGCTCCCCTGCTCACAATGTGTGCCCGCATCTGCCCTGCAGCCCTGCTGACATGTGCTCAGAGTTAGGACATGATGTGAGACATGGCATCAGGAGAGGGGAGGCCTGGTCTGCTCCTGCACTATCTTCCCCTGGCTTTATCTGGAAGATCCTGCCCCACCTCTGCTTCCAAGCTCACAGCCCAGCATGCGGTGAACAGCAACCGGAGATGAACGCTGCTAAGACAGTGCTGAGGTCTGATCCATCCCACCATGCAGAGCCAGCCTCTCTCCATCAGAAACACAGGATGTGGAGCCCCTGTGTTACCAGCTTGCTGGCATCATGTCATGCATTTCATTCGTGGACAAGCAATGGCTTAAAGACTGTGGGGTTTTATTTCCCCTTTCGTTTCTGGTATGAAAATGGCGTCTGATCATGAGAGCAGAAAGATTACAGAACAGTCTTCTGATTCTCAGCCTGAATATCAAAAACCAGGCTATACTAGTATCTTCTTGGGATAACACTGTTCTCTAGCTAACATTAACTCCTCCCATACTAGTACTTACAGCCTTCCTCTCCACAGAACATGTAAGAATAATCTTGCTCTCTGACAGCCCTTACAATCCTCAACCAGACAAGGCATATTGCTGTTTCCTCACAGAGGCCTTCCACACATTTCTTTTGTTTCATCTCTCATGAGCACTGAAGACTGGAATGGAATATTCTCAGCAAGATCTCACATAGTTTTGTACAGAAGGATGAGTAACTCCTTAGTTCTACCTGAAAATCAGGCTCTCAAAGCTCTCTTGAATTTAACATGCACATATTAAGGTAGCTAAAATGGCAGGCAATTATTTAAAAAAAATAGTTAGCATGTTCCAGAAGAACTGGAGGCTCTACAAGAACAAGTACAGATACAGTCTCTAACCCAACAAGCTTACAGCCTAAATACAGATCTAAAAAGGAGGACTGCAAGACCTGAAGAGAAGGGAAGGAATCAAAAAGGTTCCAGTAATATACACAGGAGGGACACACACCTCATTTTGGTTAAAAACAAATACGGAATGGGACATTCTAAAAGAGGTCTCTGGACACGAGCAATGCAGGATCACTCTTTCTGACTGCAGGTTTACAGGCAGCAAACAGCACTCACCAGTCATCGCCCACATTGAAGGCATTGAGGCTCTTGGTGAATCCCTGCATGTTGTTGGGACTCACTCTCTGCAGGAAGTCTATGTAGTCCTCAGAGTGGAACCGGCACATGTCATGCTGGGATGCCTGGTACGGTTTGAAAACCTTAAGAGAAAAAGGCAAGAATTATTTCCCATCCAACTCATGTTTGCTGTGGCTGTAAGAAATATCAAGCTAATTGACAAATGAACTGCATGAGGTATATAAAAAAATATTCCAATACACTGGGTTCCTGAATTTTGTGTTCATTTAATTTCAGGAAGTTGCTCCAAGAAGCCTGCTTTCCTAACAATTTTTCTTTCAGCCATAAATCCATCTCCTGCCTCTCATAATAACTGCAGCTCTTGCCACATACTCTCTGATGCCTTCCTTCCCCCATTGCACACACACCCCTACTTGGGCAAGCCAGCAAAACAAAACTGCTGAGTTCAAACTACAGCTTTTTCTTCACTTGGGGCCACTATTCCCTTATCAGTCACCAGCTTTCATACAATATTAAGACCCTGATATAGGGGTCATTTCAGTCACTCTGTCAGATTTGCCTGTGATGGGCTGACAGGTTCAAAAGTTATTTGGAAGCTCACAAACAGATGGAAGAGTTGCATAAGCTTTGTTTCCTTTGGAAAAGTGGCAAAAAAATGGTCAGTGAACTGGATGGATTCAGATTAAAGATCTTGTGACAATACAGGCTTGCCAGTTGGGCACTTAACAAACATACCCCAAAATACAGAAAGTTAAAAATTAACACCACATACTTGGCGAGAGGAAATTAAAGTTGCACTGAAATCAATAACTTTTTTTGTGTTTTCCAATTTATATTAAAGCATGTACTTTGTACAAAAAGTGGAACATGAGAAAAACAGTCAGATGCACAAGCTTATCTCCAAAGGGAAAATTTATCCGGGCAATGCACCAACAGGCCTGTTTCCTGGGATAAGCAGGGAGCATGTTAATTTTCAGAGACACAATATACCCTAACAAACATGTCACCTCCTTTCCTGAATTGGTCTGCATGTGGTATGCTGTTTTCCACATGGATGAATGGGGCTCAGTGTTTCTCAGAGGCTGCTGCCTCTGACAACTCAAACAAGGAGGATGAGGTGACTCAAAACATGAGCCATTATTTCAGCTGCTAAAGGTGAAGGCAAGACCTTTTCCCCGTGAGGGCTCTGCATAAGTAACTCCCAGGAATCCAGATGGCTGATTAACTCAAACAAGACAAAAAACAATGCTAGAGAGTCACCATGGAAAAGAAATAGCTTTCACAGGATATCCAAAGGTTCTCTCGGACAACAAAAAGTAGGGACCCATGATTCAAAACAGAAAGGGAGGAAATAGAGACCAAAAGCCTCAAAATTGACTCAGCTGCTGGCAGAAGAAGAAATCTGCCTCTTTCCACCCTTCACCCTACGTCCAGCAATCCCACCCACCTTCCTAAGCAAGCTCTGGCACTCAGCCCCCTCTACTCACTGCCTCGTTTTGCTGGCTCTGCAGAAAACTATTTCAGCTTTCCTGAGTTATTCAGTTGCATCAGTTCATGCAGGTATCCAACAGCTTCCAGACACAGCACAAGAAAGGCAGCTGGAAGACGCAGCAGAGGAGCAGGGAAGGTAAGCAGCAGGACAACACTCTTTCAGCAACACTGAGCCTTGACTCACCACATTCTTCTGTGACACACAAGCTGGGAAAGGTGCGAAGAGGCAAACCCAGCTTGACAGGATAACAGCCTTTTATTTGGAGGAGGCAGAGATCGTGGATAATGTAACAACACAGAGTTAACAGGACCTTTTACAGTCACAACTGACCATAATCCCTGTTTTTATTTGCTCGTAACTTTGACAGTCACTGACTGTTCAGGATGAAGTTTCCTCTGTGGTTTTCAGCTTCATGATGGCATCTTGTAGAAAATATAACCCCCAGAAAAGGATTTCAAGACTAAAAATATGGCAAAGTGTACAGCTCTGCCTACTGCCTCGTTCACATGGATTTGACATTTAGAAGTATTATGTCAGAACATACTTTTTGTTGTTTCTGCAAGAAAAATCCCAACCCTAGGGAAGTTATTCATAGAAGTTCATACATTTACAGTAAAAATATGAAAGATAAATTCTGCAAAGATTTCATGTGCCCTGAGTGTACTCCAGCTGCATCCCCCCCGTGAGCACAACTGCAGGTCACCGCAGCTGGATGTGACTGTACTAGGGAATTATATTAATTACACAGGGAAGCTTTTCTAATGTTTAAATATATCAATTTATATATTGCATCAAGGAACTGTTCCAGTGGTCCATTTTAGCACCTTCCTTTAAAAATGGCTATTGTGCTTTAGCACAGCTTATTTTCTATCTGCTTTTGCTCAGTCTGCAAGTCTCCACCACAGAAGCCGATATGCTGGCAGTGGAGGAGCTTGAACTTGAGCCCCTGCCAAAGGCCAGGCACTTGTATAGTGCTAGAGGTAACAACAAAGTTGTGCACCATGACAGGCAGGTACAAAGCAGTCAAGATCTAGCTTTTCCCTCTGCCCCACCTGTATCAGTTTGGCTGTTTAGACTTTGCCCTCAAAAAATAAAAAGCACGATAACTATATTGCTATCACACTTGTAAGAATTTTGCACTTAGCCCTGCCCATATATTGGAGAAGACGCTGTAAACATGCCAAAATTAAAACCACTGGTCTAATCCTGCTCTCTTGTGCTCACAGTGATACAACTTTGATTTTAACATCACCCAGTTCTGAAGTGCTTGAGAAGCACCCTTAACGGCAGGCTTTTTTTGGTACCACAACAACAAAATATTTAGTCAGGTCTTTGAGGGCGCAAAGTTGGTTATGGTTATGCTTAATGTCTAATGGTGGGATGAGGGAATTTGGGAAGCTAATCTTAGTCTGGAGAAGTGCCTGGTCTAGCTGGAGAAGGACTGGAATTTGCATGTTTCTGTCTGACAGCTCTGCACAATCACCATGCTTTCACAGCAGCTCATGATTTATCCCTAGAGCATACTGCAGGTGTGAAAGCACATCACTGAGACGCTGATCACACTTTCTTCTCCGCAGCCTCAAAATAAGCCCAACTCTATTACCAGTCACTTGCAATCATCCGCAACTGCAAGCAGCAATCTATGATTGAGTTCTACAATAATTCTGAGATCATGTGCCTTTAAGTAACCTGCAGCATCATCCAGTTCAGGCTCACAAGTAACAGGGGAAGCAGCTGGTTTGCAGTGTGTCACATGGAGCAGAGCCTGATTGCAGAAGGGTGAGGAATGCACTTGGGATGCACGAGCGCAAAGAGGAAGTATGGGGAAAAGTCACAACATCCCTCACAGATTGGAGCAATGATGATTTTGTACCTGTTTTTCATCTCCCCTCCCTGTTTGCTAGTGATGCACGATGATCACTGTGATAGAAGCGCTCTTCACCTCTTTTAAAAACAAGGTAATTCCCATGAAAAGACACCATAAATGCATGTATGTCCCTATATGTACATATATAAATATATACATATATGCACATAAAACCAGAAGTGCCTGGAGCTGTAGCCTGCAATGCTTAGAATAACATTCTGGGTAAAGGCCTTTTCCCAGGGTACATCAAACAGATCACAGGCTGTGGAGACAATAGGCAACAGCTACACCTGGCCTCTGGATCAGATAGCACTACCTGGAACCAGGCCAGCCAGCCTAGGAATTAAATCGCTCAATGGACCGAAACAGCTTGAAGCAATCCCACTGCACTGAAAGCGAGACTGAGCCAACAGGAAACAAAACAAGTTGCCCCAAAATGATCGGCAGCTGCAGACGGCACGTTCTTCAAGTCAAAATGGGCAAAAGCCAACTCAAAAGGGTAGAAGATTTTTACCATTCCTGCCTTATCTTGTATCGTGAGGCATTAAGTAAGTTACATAAGTTACACTAAGAGGCATTAAGCCCCTGTGCTCCTGAGAACTTTTCATATGTGCCGCAAGAACAGGCAGAAAAGTGAAAAAGGATTCTAGGGAAAGGAGCATGGTTCAATCCCACTTGCATCAGGTGAAATAAAATACTTCAGAAGAAGGGTACCACACATGCGTAGTGATATTCCATCATCCCTAAACCAGTTCATTTCTTGAAAGATTAAAAAATTGTATGAGGAGCAGCTAAAGTCACTCGGTTTGTTCAGCCTAGAGGAGACTGAGGGGAGCCCTCATCGTGGTCTACAGCTTCCTCACAAGGGGAAGAGGAGGGGCAGGTGCTGATCTCCTCTCTGGTGATCAATGATAGGACCTGAAGGAATGGCAGGAAGATGTGCCAGGAGAGGTTTAGACTGGCTATTAGGAAAAGGTTCGTCACCCAGAGGGTGGTGGAGCACTGGAACAGGCTCCCCAGGGAGGCAGTCATGGCACCAAGCCTGACGCTATTCAAGAAGCACCTGGACAACACCCTCAGACAGATGGTGTGAATTTGGGGTTGTCCTGTGCAGGGACAGGAGTTGGACTTGATGATCCTTGTAGGTCCCTTCCAACTCAGGACATTCTATGATTTAAGTTTTCTTTTTGATTATTGCTACGTGCTGATCATGTTTTACAAGGTTTACACAGGCTAGACTTTAGGAAGAGAAAAATCTTTCTAACAATAACAACTGGAGTGCACTGAACTAGGCTGCTTGAGCTTGCTGGGCAACAAAGACCTCGAAAAGCAGGTTGGACAACCATTTATCAGGTATGATTAGTGGATTAGTGGACCCTGTTAAGGCATCAAGGTGAATTTGCAAGCCTTTTGACGTTTGACTTTTTTTTTTTTCCCCAGCTTTACTATTTTATGATCACACTGTCCATAGTGGTCACTGGGTCCTTCCTAGAAGGGGCAACAGAGACAGAAATTTCACATGTGGTCCCCAGCAGCACTGCTGCAGCTCCAGGCACAGCACGGTACACACAAGTTTGAACAAGACACTGACGGCCAACAACAGTGCCTTTCAAATCAGGTCTGGGTGGTACGGTGGGGGCTCAGGCTGAATGCCTGGGACTGCTTAAAGCCTTATCCGTAACAACTCTGTTATCTGCTATGCCAAAAGTGGCACTGAATGAGAGACAGCAACACAAGAATTCTATGAAGAACCTACTAGCACAGTCCGAGCCTTAATATGGAGGCCACGACTGAAGTCAGCAGGGCAGTGCACAGGTCTCCGGCACCTTTCACACATGCCGAAGCCTAAAACGACCACTCTGGCGGCTGCCCGCCCAAAGCCACCAGCCACAGCCCCCTCTTCCCCCGCCGCCTGGGTGGGGGGGGGCCCCGCCGGAACCCCGCAGAAGGGCAGCTTACGATCATCTTCTTGTAGAGCCCATAGTGCAGGACCAGGCTGTGGGTCAGCGCCAGGCGATGCGGCTTCATGGGGTGCCCCGCTCCTGGAAGGGAAACGACACGGGGAGTCATTGGGGGCGGGAGGGGGACCCCAGCCGCCCCCTCCGTGGGACCGGGCCCCGCCACACCGCCCCCCACAGGCCCGCACGGCCCCAGGGAGCGGTGAGGGGACCGTCCCCGGGCCCAGCCGCCTCGGTTCGCCCCCAGCACCGCCGCCCGCACCGTAGTGGAAGTTGCCCACGTCCGGGTCGTAGAAATAGGCCACGGTCTTCGCCATGGCGGAGAGGCCGGGACCCGCCGCGCGCTCCTACTGACGTCATCGCGCCACGACACGAACCCACGCCTGCGTGGCGCCGCCACCGACTGCGAACGACTGACGGCGCCGGGGGGCGTGGCCGAGGGCGGGACGATTGCCGCTGCGGCGCGCCCGCGGTCCTACTGCTCGCGCCAGCACCCCGGGCCGACCCCAGTTACCTCGATTCACACCCCGGTCACCTCTCGCCGCCCCCCAGCTACCTCCAGCTGTACCCCAGCCACCCCTAGTCATCCCCAGCTGCCCCCATTACTCCCAGCTGCTCCCAGTTTCCCACTGGATTCCCTCCCATAACCCTACATCTGCTCCCCAATCACCCTCAGCCGCCCCAGTCACTACTCTCTGCTCCTCACCTACCCCCAGTCACCCCCAGCTGCCCCCAGTTACTCATAGTTGTCCACTGGATTCTCTGCTGTAACTCTACAGCTGCCCCCCAGTCACCCCCAGTAGCCCCCCAGCTGCTGCAACCCACCTGCCGAGGGCACAGGGGATGGGGCAGTGGGGTCCCCGTAGGGCACCCACACTTTGCTGGGACTCGTCCCCTTCCGAGGAGCAGCCTCCTGAGCTGTGAAGGACAGGGACCACCACCACTGACTCTCACCTGGCCAAACAGCCCTCCCAGGTCCCACCCTGCCAGGGTGCAGGTCTTCCTGACCTCTGGCAGCCTCCAAAAATAACCTGCTGGGGTTGGCAGGGAGCAGGGACAGGGAGGCACCGCCAGGCAGGCAAAGAACAAAAGCCAGGTGGAAAATTGCCATGTATGAAAAAGCAGCCATGGAGAACAGGGGAAAAATCCTGAGCCTCACCTGGAGCTGGCGAGTGACAGGGATGGGGCTGTGCCACGGGTGACACCGGTGGCAAAAACCTGTTCCCTGTGGGCTGGAAAGAAGAAAGGATGACAGGAGCAGGTAGTCTTGCCCAAAGGCTTGGAAAATAATTTAGCCAAAATTGGTGCTTGGTAAGGACCTGGTCCTGCAAGCCTCCTGCCTGATTGCTTCCCGGATGCAGCAGGTGGGAGGTGAAGGATGCGTGCTGGAGGCAGGCTGCCCAAAATACCTGCAATAAAACAGGGTCTCATAGAGGAGGAGGCAAAGCGCAAGGACCCCCAAGGGGCATGCCAAGAGCCGGCTGAGGATGGGGACCATGGTAGGTTGGCACCTGAATTTTGGTGCTGGGTAATAAAAGTATGGGAGGGAAACCCCTTGGCATGCAGCAAGGGGAGCTTCAGGCATGGATGGCCCAGAGTGTGTGGGATACAGCTGGTGGGGTGGTAAGGCAACGGCAGGATGGTACAGGATTTTGGGTGCTGTGCTTGCCACAAGCAGGTGAGAGAACTAGTGTCAAGATGTGATTAAATTGTGAGATTATTAAATGGCTGGCTCTGCCACTTACTACTGGGATGCTGCTCTCTCCACACTGATCCTTGTGCATGTTTCCCTTTAGGATGCCAGCTCCCGAGCACACAGTGAGGATGCTCTGGTGGATGCTGGAATCCTCTGACTGTGACCCCACAGGGCACAGCTGTGGTTGGGGATGCTCAGAACTGCGATCTCTGGCACAGTATGCACTGAGCCCAGCACCCACCATCTTAGATAAATAGGCTTTAAACGTGCTGAACAACAAGGGTGTAGCAGCAAATGCATTGAGTGTGCTGACGTCTCAGTGAGGGCTGTTCACTCAGCATGACGACTGCCCGGTTGCTGCTCTGCAAGGTGCTGCCACCAGATAGCGTCTGGCTGGGGCCACCAAGCCACCTGAGGGGCACAGCCAAGCTGCCTGGCTGGGGGGAAGGGGCAAGAAGGGGAGAAACGTGTCCCTGCCTCCAGTGGGATTCACTTTGCTGGCTGAGCTTGCTCTCTGGAAGCTGGTTGCTGCTCTGGGCATCTTCACAGATCTTGGAGCAGTGCAAAGAAAGCATTGTAGAGAGATAGTTTTAGATGCTCTTTGTGCTCAGAGAGCAAAAACATGCTGTGGTTTGAAGGCCATAAGCTTGCTGGGATGTTTGAAAAACTTAAATAAGGGCTTAAGATTCACAGAGATGTTTGACATGATGGAATGTAGCATTTTTTCAGAGATTATGGCAGTTTTTGGGCCAAGCGTCGTAGTGGAGACCCCAGGAAGAGCCTGCCCATGGGACTACTGGAGCTGGGCAATCTGGCCTGTTTAGCTGCCACGTGGACAACCAGCGGGGCTGGGGCAGATGACCCCTGAGTGGGTGCGTTTGCATCGTTCGTGGGGTGACGTCTGTTGTAATGGCTGTGGAGGAGGCACCAGAAGAAAGCGGGCAAGAGGTAACGTGGCAATATGCTGGGACTGGAGCTGGTTGTGGGGTGGTGCGAGGGGGGACCGTGCTGTCCCTCCACCCTCTGCTTGCTTGCTCCGTCCCTTCCCTCCCCAGCCACCTCTTGGCCCGGCAGCTTAAAATTCAAGGGCTTCCAGGCAATGTCATGAGAAGTAGCAAAGCCTCCAAGGTCCCTCCAGGACTCACACCTGCACCTACTGAGGACCCCTGAGTGGGAGACCTGGAGAGGAAAGGCAAGGGGATGGCAGCAGCGAGTGGAGCAGGCAGGCAGGGAGTGAGTGGGCAGCTGCCTGTCCCAGAGCTGTGGCTGGGTTGCTGTTGTGTCTCAGCTTATGCTGCCTTGGCTGCTGGTGTTGCACAGGATGGGGACAGGAGCTGGGACAAGGTCAGGAGGGGACAGAGGATGCAGAACCCAGCCTCTGGAAGTGCCATGAACATCCAGTCCCAGAGCCATGTTTTCACCTCCCCAGCACAGTGTGGGGTTTAGCCCCATGTGGGGACCATCCCCACTGGTCAGGATGGACACGGCCAGCATATTTGGGAGGGAGAGCTTATCTGTGTGGATTTGTACCTGCAATGCTTGCTGGTCTCAGGGCAGAGAGGAGCTGTGGCCTCTTTTTTGGGTCACCTGTGAGGCACTTTGTGGGACGAGGCCATGGTCTGGCCATAAAAGTGCTAACAGGGTCCCACAGTGGGACAAGGACAGAGCAGCCTGGAGGGATGCTGAGGCTGGGGTGGTGGAAGCAGGATGGAGACTGGCGGCATGCAATGTCCAGGGAAAGCACTGGGAGGAGAAGTGTGATCAGCTGAGATAACCCAGCTGAAGAGCCAGGTGGGAGCATCTTGATGGTAATGGAGTCCCCTCCTCATCTTGGTTCACTCTATGCAGGGCCAGGATTTGTTCCCAGGTGGGCTCATATGCCATCCTCCCTCTCCCTGTCCTGTGCCCCCTGGGGTGTGGAAATGCTTTGACACCAGAGGCCATGGGAAAATGGGAATCTTCCCTCAAAGCAGGGAGGGCTGAGTGACCCGGGCTAGTTTCACCCAGCACGGCTGAAGGCTGGAAGGTGGGTAGGTTGCAGCAATGCATTGGGTGGGTGTGAATGCCTGGGGGGAGAAAGAGCAATTGATTGTGCAGGACAGAATGTGTGGGCACGAGGCAAAATGGGAATAAACTCACCATGACTGTATCTTCTTGAGGCTCCGCAGGAAACCAGACCTGCAAGGTCCCTCTCTTTGAAGAAACAAGGGCAAGGAGTAAACTGCCTTTATGGTCTTGATCAGCTGAGACTTGCATGATGTTGCAGTTTGTTGGTCCAGCACTAGGAGACCTGTCCTCTCCTGCAGCCCTAGCAATGCATGGCAGGAGCAATAAGTCTTGCTGCCCATGGTCTTTTCTTGCCATAGTTGGTCCACCTTAGGTCATGTCTCCCTGCTAGGACAGCAGACAGATGGGTGGCACCTGTGATATGGTGAACTCCTGAAGTCAGAGTCACAGTGGAGAGTCCTGGGGTCCTAAGAGATAACTCTTGGTCACTTGTGGAAAGTGGCAGGAGCCCTCATCATCATATAGTTGAAAGCCTGGAGGAGTTGCAGGTTGTCTCATGGCAACATGGACTGTGGTGGGATAATTCCCACAGATGAATGTTTATAGATAGACAGTTCAGTAGAGATGGGGTGGGAGGGATTTCAAGGGTTGCCTGGGCTTTTCAAGGTCTGGGTGGAAGACTGGCCACTGGTTGAAGGACCAAGAGGAGCAAGACTAATTTGCAGTAGCAAAGGAAGGTTGGGTGAAGCCTCCCAGAGTGAGGAAATTGTGGCAGAGAAAGAGGAGGTTTTAAATGGCTTATCCATAGCTGGAGATTTTAAATGGCTTATCCACACTTTTTTCAGCCAGGAGGGAGAGGCAGTTGGCCTGGGGCAGGGTGTTGGGCTGCGGAGTCTCCTGGGACCCTTTTTCCACCATCTCCTTGGTGCTGTGGTCACTATGCAGGTGCCTGCAGCCTTCTCCCCCTGCACACGCTGGTGTGGGAACGGTGCTGGTCTTGCTGAGACCCACTTCCACCCCTCTGCCCTCCCATTGCCACAGCTCAGTGCTTTAAAAATTGCCAAGAGCTTTAGAAAGGAGGGTGCCAGGGGAAATCGGGGCTGGCTTGCATTTGGGTGAGGTTATTCTCCCTGGGGTGGGCAGCAGCTTGCCAGTGCTGGCTTCCCTGAGTAGCACTCCTGCTTGCTCCCCACTGCAGCTGCCAGCATTCCCCTGAGCTTCTCTCTGCACCCTCATCTGCTGAAACTGCTTCGGAGAGATTTTTCCGGGGTTGGGACAGGCAGGTGCTCTTGCTGGCAGACAGCGGCACGCTGCCGCGGCAGCCAGAAGCAGCTTGGCTCCTTCCAGAGGAAGGAAGGCAGCCGGGAGCTGGGGGGCCGGAGGCTGCTCGCCACGGTCCCCAGCTGCAGGGATGCCGGGTTGCTAGGAGGCAGGTGAAGGTGAAGAGGAGAGCGCTGCAGAGGACCACAGGCCCAGGTACCGCTGCTGCAGCGGGGACAAGGGACAGCTTGGGGAGACCCTTCCTGTGCTGGGAAGCAGAGCCGAAGAGCGGGTGGCTGAGCACTGAGCCCCCGGGAAGGCAGATGGGAAAGCCCAAGGGAGCCGGGGCGGAGGGAGTGAGCTCGGTTCTGTGGGCGGACAATGCGGGAGCTGCCGGCCGGCTCGGCCCTCTGCCAGCCCGGCTGCCGCGGCTCCCTGCCTGCCCTGCCTTTGCCTTTGCCGGCGGAGGCCCTCGGCCGTGAGTAGCGAGGGATGCAGGGGGAGCGGGCTGGCATGGCTTGGGGAGGATGCTCATCCCCCCACAAGGGCAAGTGCGTTGATGCTGCCCGCTGCAGAGCCCGGGGGAGGCCGGGGAACCGGTGCCCTTGGGAAAGTCGCCTGCAAGGGACAGGGGAGCACCGCAGCCTGGGGCCGGGCGGGCCTGTGGGGATGCTGCTGCTGCCACCACTGCCCTTGGGATGCCTCTTGCTGGGTACGTGTGGGGCAGCGGTGTCCTTGGGAGACTGTGCTGAGCTGCCTACAGCCTGCTCTCACCTCAGTGGGGCTCCCCGTCATGCTGGACCTTGTGGGGTGAGAGATGAGTCGTTGGCAGCCCCCCCCTCAAGCTGGGAACTGGCTCTAGCCCAAGGTGGATGGGAAGAAGAGGAGGAAGAGGATGGGCATGGGGAGCCTGGTGGGGGTGAGCACTGGGGTCTCTGATCTGCCTTCCCCCTTCTTCTAGATCCGCATGTCAGACCAGAACAGCACCAACGATGGGGAGTCAGACCCCCAGCACAGCCTGTCTATGGTCTTTCTCCTTGTCCTTGTCTTCTTCATCATGGGGCTGGTGGGTTTCCTGATCTGCCATGTCCTGAAGAAGAAGGGTTACCGGTGCCGGACTTTTCGGGATGAGCTCGACCCAGATAACAAAGATGTGCTGGCGGAGCTCCAGGCCAGTGAGTGCTGGGGCGATGCGGGCTCAGATGCTACCTTTTGTTGGTGTGGACCAATGCTCCGTAAACACGCTTTTGGGATGTGGGCTATGTTGGAAGGAAGAGATGGGGCAGAGAGAGCAGCACGACATTCCCCAGGGACTAGAAGCATGCAGCCCAGAGACCCCTCTGATCTGCTGGCTCTGCAGGCTGGTGAAGACTGGTAGGAGCCAGAATCTGGCCCTTCCCAAAGTGGTGTTATCACCAAAAGATAATTGTGATCAACATCCAGGACCTGCTGAATCCCCAGTGCCTGAATTATAAACCATGTCCCCTACAAGGAAGGCATCCCCAGCCAGGGCATGAGCTGTCCCTCTGCCCCTTGGTGTTAGGAGGTTTGGCATGGGACCAGCATGGTGTTTGCTATCAGTCATGTGCTCTTCTAGTCCCTGTTGTGCTCATGCAGGCCAGAGGAATAGGGGTGTTTTCTTGGGATCTCTGCCCCATGCAGGAAGGGGACGTTTAGGGGTTTTTCCATCACTTCAGACCATTGTAAGTGGCTCTTGGTTAGTAGGATTGGGAAGTCACTACAGCATGGAGTATGTGTGCAAGTCAGAGCTCTGCCATTTAGTGTTTTCATGGGTCTCTGCTGAAATGGAGAAGACATGTTCCTCTGGCTGCTTCCTTGCCTGAAAACAGCCTAATGGTGCTGCATAACTCCTCTTGCTCCTCCATGCCATTGGTGGTGCTCAGGAGGGTCAGCACCTCCTGTTGCCACTTCTTGTGCATGGGAGGGAAACACATCTCCCTCAGCTTGCCCACAGATGGAGCAGGAGCTTCCAGGCATCCTTGGATATGCTCCTCTACTTCAATGACTTGACTGCACATGACATGGAGACACTGTCTGAACCTTCCAGAACTGGCTTTGCCCGCTGGAGTTGCCACAGCCCAGGGAAACATCTCTGTGGACTTCCAGGAGCGCAGCAGCAGTCCACGACCATGTCCTTTGAGGCAGCTGCCCACCAGACCACAACTCTGACCTGCTCACAGGAACATATGGCACTGCAGAGTGGGCTGAAGGTCCAGTCAGCCAAACCTCTTGCCTCTAACAGTGGCCAGAAGCAGGTTGCAATGAATGCTGTGGATCATGTCTCATCACAATGGACAGAGACGTGGTGTCTCATCCACAATGGAGCAGACTGAGCCAAGTTTCCCCAGCATGCGCTTTTAAGCTTCTAATAGCGTGTAGCCCTGGGGTTTTCTCCTTCAGAGATGGTTTCTCTGTATTTAATAGGCCCCAGATGGTTTCTTTTCTGTGAACTTGTCCTGTTTACTCTTGGGGACTTTTAGCACCTGCAGCATCCTGCACGCAGGGGCTCCAGGGCTGGACTGTCCCCACGAGAAGCCTTCTTTTTCAACCTGTTTCAAACCTGCTTCCCACTTGTTTCATGTGATGGTCCCCAATTCTGAAGGAGCTACCCCCCTCTCCCTGCACACATGGCTGCTCTTTTAGCCATTTCTTTTCCGGGGCGAAGGGTCTGGTGTTCCCCAGGGGCTTCCCAGGGTGATGGGGGACACAAGGCTTCTCTGACCTCTCTCTGTTGATATGGCTGCTCCTGGGGAGGGACTGGGAAGCTGAGTGGCTTGAATCCCAGCCCTCAGTGCCACATTTTCTCTTTTCAGATGAAGAGGAGGAGCTGAATGAGGACACTGTGGAGAAGATTGTGAGATGCATCATCCAAAATGAAGGTGAGCATTTCCTAGGGCTGTCCCGGAGACTTGCTGACTGTTTTGGTTAACACATTCCCTTTTTTCTCTCTCTTCAGCAAATGCAGAGGCCCTCAAGGAGATGCTGGGGGACAATGAAGGGGACATCCCAGTGCCAGTGCCCAGGTGAGGGAAGTGTATACCAGCTCTTGAAGAGTAAGGTAGAAGCAGCCTCGTGTATCACCTTGATCTGCAGACTCTGCAGGCAGCCCCCTTCCAACTTGTTATAAAGCATCTTTCCAACAAGAAATCCTGCTCCCCTGAGGGCTGTGACGAGTGCCTCACCCCACTGTCAAAGGGAATAGCCCTTCTCACTCCTGTCCTCACAGGAATTCCCCTCCAGAGCTGCTGCTTCTCAGGGCTTGCCGCAGTTAGGCTGTATCAAGCTTGGGAAGGCTCCTGCAGATAACATGACCCATCATGTCCTTCTCCTATTGCAGCCTTTGTCCTCATCGTAACAGCCAGGACGGGGGCCCACCACATCACCACACAGTGCATCTGGGCTCCACGCAGGCCCCCTGCATCCACTGCAGCAAGAGAAAGAGGCACCCACTGCATCGGCAAGGACGGTCCAAGGATGGCAAAGGCAGGATGCATCCTGGAGAGACCACCGTCTTCTCAGTGGGCAGGTACTTAAATGAGCTTTGCCAGATATGGCCCATGTGCTCTGATGGACCAAGCATTGCGGAGAGTCTTTCTCAGTTCCCCTATTCCCTTCCTGTTCCCCACTTGCCCCACACCAGGCACCTTCTTGCTCTTCCCTGTTTAGAAGCCCCAGTAGTAGCTCTGCAGCTGGGAGTCCTGAGGACCAAGGTGCCTCTTGCACCTGGAAATGACTGTGGTATGTGGCAGGCCGTGACACACCGGTGACCTCCCTCCTTATCCAGGAAGGTGACTCAAGCCTGGCTTGTCCTGCTGACTCAGTGCTGGGCAGAGCCCCAAATACACACCCCTTAGAAGCCTACTGTCCCAGCTACATGCAAGCAGGGGTCTTGCTGCCCAACAGGGGCAGTGACCTCAATTTTAGGGATCTTGATAGGTGGGGGAGGAGGTGACAGCAGGTCCCTGGTACAAGTTAGCAGCCACCGCCTTCAGAGTGAAAGAGTGGCTATGCTCCTTCAGGTTGCCTCCAATGATGACTGTAATTAGATGCCACAGGAGGAATATAAGAATAGGGGAGTGTACCCAATACTTCCCACAAACAGTCTCCAAGTCCACACCTGGTCTCACCTCAGGGGAATTCCTGAGTTGCCTGTGGTTTCTGTGTAGTCAGTAACCTTTAGTACAATCTGCAGGCTTGCCCATGTTGTCCCATTCCCCAGCAGAAAGCATGCACAAGACCTTTAGCCAGGTCTTCCAGGGCTCAGCTCTGTACCACCATGGTGACCAGGGCAGGGTGACCAAGCAACTGCTGGTCCTTGGATGGCCAGTCTGGCAAGACACAAAGCTCTACTGTGCTCAGATCCTGCAGCAGGTCTTCATGAAGTCCCTAAGCCTTGTTGAAGCTCCATGTTGTGTTCTAGAAAGACAGTCCTTTCAACAGTGATGTTGAGCCAGAGTGGGCATCAGGGGGTATGGGTTTTTCCAGCATCACAGCTAGGAGTCTCAGTAGGGAGGTGAACTGGGGGCTTTATGGGGAGATGGTAAATGGGAGAGACATGCTGGACCACCCCTTGCTGAACTCCAGCTAAGATCACACCTTCTGGAGACCAACAGCTTCTGGCTTCCTCTTTGCCCATTGCTGTCAGCTGTCCTTGTTTTAAGGGGTGGTGTTTGGCAAACCAGATCTCTGCACATGTGCCTATTCATGGTTAATCTCATTCCCTGACTGGCACCCAGCTCCATCCACTCCTCTATGCCCTTCGTCTATGTTCTTCTCAGGCTCCTCTCACTCACTTCTGAATGCTGGAGAAGGCACTTTCCCTCAAATCTTGGTTTCTTCTCTTTACACGTAATATCCCATATCACATCAGCCTTCTCCACTTGACAGTCACTACATTTTTCCAAGGTTATATTTTAAAAGTTTCTGCTTCCCAAATCTCCTTGGTGTGAGGTCCAACTGCCACGGGGCCTATGTGCCCATGAGGTACAAAACTACCTCCAAATTCTCATTCTCATTTCCCTCCCTTTGAAAGAGCAAAGCTTCCCCCTTTGCCATTTCAGATCCTGGATGACTTTTCTGGGACTGCCCTTGCTGTGTCTTATTTACTGTGATCATACATACATCTGATACATACCTAGAAAAGCTCATTTAACCCAGCTCTTCTGTTGCAACCCTTAGGTCTTGTTCTTTTCTATTTTTTGCTGTTCCTTTTGTTTTGGACACAGTGGTTGAGAGTCCATCCCCCACCCCTGTTACCTCCAGCTCATTGAGTGAGGCTGGTGCCCAGCTGGTAGGCATGGGCTCATTGGAAAAGGAGTGAGATTGGTGGAGGTCCACTAAGATCATCAGGGGCTGAAGCATGTGGCATGTGATGAGCTGCTGAGGCAACCGGGTTTCTTTAGCCTGGAGAAGTCTAAAGGGGGGGGTGGGGATCTAATTGCTCTGTAAAACTACTCAAAGGGGTAGGGGGAGTTTAAATTAACATAGAGCTAGGCTCTTCTCAGAGGTGCACAGGGAAGGGCAAGAGGGAATGGCCGCAAATTGCAACAAGAGAAATTTGGGTAAGACTTAAGGAAAAACTATCATCCTGAGAATGGTGCAGCCCTAGGACAGGACCCAGAGGAGAGGAGGGATCTCCATCCTTGGAGACTTCCAAAACCTGACTGGACAGGGACCTAGGCAACCTGATTGAGTGTGGGAGGTGGCCCAGTTTCGAGGAGAGGGTTGGACTGGAGACCTCCCAGGGGCTCTTCCCACCTAAAATATTCTATACTTCTGAGGTAATCAGGGTTATTAGCTGTACTTTCATATTATTGAATGATTTACCATCTATCTTAGGGCTTTCCCTAAACTAGTTGTCAGTGGCAGAGCTTGTCCACCAAAGCATCTGCATCCTTAGTCTCATCAGCTGCAGCGTGTCACGTCCTGTTGAACTAAACGCCTTAGCGATGCTGATCAGGCAGACAGCCAATGCTCTCCTGCCTTTCCCCTCATGATCCAGAGGTTTGTTATATTACCTCTTGTGCCCCCTCCAGTCCGAACCCTGTCTGCTCCTTTGAATCCATTCCTGGCTCATCCAGGCTGGCATTGCTCAATAGCATTACCACTATCCTGCCACTCATGCCTCCTCCCCATCCCTCTTCGGAACTGGAATGTTCTCTGGTCTTCCTGAATTGCAGTGCTGGTGCTATGTCTCCAAATATCTGGATAGACCTGAAAGGTCACATTCACTGCTGCTTGGCCTGACCCAAGCAGTCCTGTGGGTACCCTGTCCAGAGCTGGAACACTTATCTTCTTGACCCTTCCAGTCATGAGCAGCACTTCTGACTGCAATGCTAAGGGGTCTGTATTGTCCACGGAATGCAGCCCAGTTCTCAGTCTGGTGGTGGTCTCCTTCATCTCTGGCTTTTCATCTGGGATCTGTTCTTATCTCTTGGACTTTTCTTCTCAGCTTTTTCCTTCAGGTTGGTCATACTGCCATTTGCTTGACCTTTGAGCCTTGTTCTTCTTTCAGCCCCCGCAGTGCTGAAATTGCAGCTGAACCTGAGCAGAGCCAGGGCCATCTGCAGCTTTTTTGTGTGTGACTCAAGCACAGGGAGAGTGGTTGCTGGGTCAGTCATGGGATGCATGAAGTATCTGTGGTGGGATCTGTGTTCTATGGCTGCTGGACACCAGCTCACCATGGGAGAGATTTCCCGTCTGCTGGTCCAGCAGAGGCTTGCATTGCTTACAAAGAGGAATTGCAGCATTATTTACAACCAGCTCACTTGCAAATCAGTCTTTTAGGCTTTGCCTGCACATAACCCCTCACAAATCCTGAAGTTATGGTAGATCCCTAATTTCTCTCTTCTCCTCAGGTGCAATATTGCATCACCTCCCATTATAAATGCACCCTTTGTGCGTGTCAGACCAACTTCTGCAGTTATTTTCCTGCCTACCCTGGAGATCTGAGCTGTTACCTGGTACATAGTGGACCCCTAGTGAACCACCTAGGTACCATCCATCACTGCAGCGGACGGTGCGCAGGTGCTCTGGCAGATTTTAGCCAAACAATCCTTCCTGGCTTTTGATCCCTGTACCCAAATACAGCTTGCCCTACCAAAACCCCCTCCCTGCCTTCACTTAGGGTGCACTGCCTGCCAAAAACACTGGCTCCTGTTCCCCTGATGGTGGTTGCTCACTGGGCACAACATCCATATGGCTCTGCACAGTCATCCCTTCCTCACCAGGCTCAGACTGTTTGCATTTCACCTTCTGAATCAACACCTGAGTTTCTCCTGTTCGTCCAGGTTGCATCTCAGAACATTTCTAAAAGCTGCGACCCATCTTGCTGCATGGAGGACAGGCTGGCAGGGTCTGCACCAGCCAACATCTGGATTGACATTTTCATCCTTCTCTTTCTGTTTGTTTTGCCAAAAATGAAGGGAGAAATGGGGTTAAATAGTGGGCGCATGGCTAGAGTGGGGATCAGTGGTGTTGAATGTGTCTGAAAGGTTGGAGATCAGCACCAGTCCATGGCAAAGAGAGGAGTACTGAGGCTGGAGGTGCAGGCAAGCTGAAAATACAGCTGAGAGAGAGGAGGGAAGGGATTTTGATCCATCCTGTCCCCATTCCAGGTTTCGTGTCACACACATCGGGAAGAAACCCACTTTCCATGAGCAACAGGACAGTCCCCTGCCTGATGGCAGCAGGGAGCCAAGCATGGAGGAGCTGGAGCACAGCAGCGACAGGCTCCAGCGGGAGCGGGCTCACAATGGGACTGTCCCTGCAAGTGGCCTGCAGAATGGAGATGTCCAGAAGGGTGCCCAAAGCAGCAAGGGTGGGGAGCAGAGCCACTCCACCACCCCAGCCCTGAACACACCAGCCAGCTCCGGCACTCGCAACAGCAGGCGGGCGGGGAAGGGGTCTGGCGTGGCAGGCTCACTGCAGGATGCTGGCACTGCTCCTGGGAGTGCAAGCCGCCAGAGGAAGCTCCTGAGCCATCAGGTGCTGGGAGGGTCAAGTCCTAGCATCCCAAGAGAGCTGGTACAGGAAGAAGCCAGCATCTGCCTGGAGGAGACTGGACTGGGGTCAGCAGATGAAGTGTCTGATATTCACGGGAGCCTGAGTCTGCATGAACAGGCTGATGAGTTGGGAAGAGATGACAGCAGCAGAAAACAGCCTGGAGTGGAGGACATGGGGCAGCAGGTAGGTTCCTCTTCTTCCTTGTCCCTGTGTGGTCCCCTGGGACAGAGGGTTTGAAGGGTTGCGGCACAGCAACCCAAGTCCTGCTGCTGACAAGATCAACCAGCCCAAGCGCAGTGGAATGAGCTGTGCAGTGGGGACAGGTGAGCTGAGGCTTGCTCCTGCCCACCCTGTTTCTGCTTACCTTTTCTGATTGCATTTTCCTACCTGTTTTCTAATGTCTGGGGCATGTGGAATCACTGTGACAGTTCCCACCCTGCCAGTACCTGCGCTGCGGGGGAAAAGGCAGGTTACTGGTTGACTTGAATGGGGGATGCTGCAGACTCACTGCCGGCTGCCCCTTGAACAAGGGATGCATTTTCTTTTGTGGTTGGGCTCTTTGGTGACACCCATTGGGATCACTTTTTCTTGACCTGCTGGAGCTCTGCCACTGCACATAGCTCAGTCTCTCCAAAACTATAGCATCGCTTCAGTGATGGGGCTCAACCTGGCCAGCAGTGTACAGGCAGGGACAGATGTCTCCAGGAGCCTTTCTTGCCTTGAATTCTAGGAAATGGTGAAGCCAACTGGTTATTTCTTGGTTGTTCTTCCTTGCTCCAGAGGGGCTGGTGCTGGCTGTGCTCAGAAAGAAGGACAGCCCACCCTGGCTGGAGCTCCCAGCACCCTGTTATCTCCCAACCTTCCCACCTGACTACCTTGCTGGAGGTGCCAGAGAGCTCCAGGGCAGCACTGGCGAGGACATGATTTGCTTGGCCATTGATGGCCCCCAGTTAGGGGGATTTGCTCCTTGCCACTCTCTCCGGGATCTTACCACTAAGCAAATGATGCTGTTGGTGGTAGTAGCAGACACTCAACACGTTCACTCACTCACGGGCTCACCCATGGTTCTGCAGTTGGGGAAAGATGATTTTCATGGAAGGGATATGGGGGAAGGCACCTGGTGCAATGTCACCCCACTGGGGCTGCCTGCATTGAGCAGCCCCAAGAGCTGGCCTCAGCTCACCCCACAAAACCAGCACTGGGGCACGTGTGGCAAAGCCCACGGAAGAAAAAGGAAGCAAACCATCTGGGTAAAAATCCCTGCGTGATTCAAAGCCAGGGACATTATCTGGGACTGGCTTTGCTGGAGCTCCATGGGCCAGGCACTGCGCATGCCGGCAGCCCTCAGCAGGGAAGTGGGATGAGGCAGGACTGGGTCAGTGTGGGAGAGCCTGGGGAAAGGTGCCTAGCTGAACATAGGCTAATGAAAAGGCAGTAACCTGCTGTGTTTATTGTTTCCCTCTTTGCTTTCTGGTGGCTGGGCTGGAAGGTTTGAGCCATTTTGTGGAGAAGGGCAGCTCAAGCCAGCCATGCAGGACAGAGTTGATGGGCTGTAGCCCTTCTCTAGAGACCTGGTGAGAGGTCCTCCTTCCTCCTATGGCCCACTATGCCTTGGGTGACAGCTGTAGTCCCTCTGATCACTGGGGAAGCAGTTACGTGCAGGGCAAGCCCAGGGACATGGTGATATTTTCTCTTCATCTGTCCCCTCTGTGGCAGCAGGCTCTTGACTCAGACCCTGCACCAGCCTTTGGCGTGTTTTTTTGCTTTGGTGTGCTCGATGACATGGGGTCCCAGGAGAACAGTGATGGAACCTCACTGGGATGTTTGTCATCACACCCTGGCATTACTCAGACACTCCCTCATCCCCTAGGTCCCAGCCGGGGCCCCCATGAAGGCTGTTAGCTGCTGCTTAACATGTCTTGCAGGTGATGGGGAAAGGTAGAGGGATGGCACTTGGCCTGTAGTCAGCTCCTGGAGCCTCAGCGGGGTTCTGCCCACTGGCCCATGGGTCACTGCTATGGCCAACAGAGACCCAACCCCCCACCACAGCACTCTGCTTCTGCCAGAGTGCTGACATCCACATCCCTCCTCCTTTCCACAGGAGCCCAGCATCACAGTGCAGGACCGAGGAGCAACCGTGTGACGTGAGTGCTTGTCCCCAGCCACTGGGGCGATGTCCGGGGTGGGGTGGGAAGTACTGGCAGTATCCCTGCCCTGGCTGGCCACAGCCTGATGATGGAGAGAGGGTAAACCCCTTCTCCAGGAGGGTTGGTTCCCAATGCATCGGGTCCTGCACAGGCAGGTCCTCTTGCCCGCATGCCCAGCCACAGACAGTGATGCCTGTGGGCATCTGTGCCAGCTCTGGCCAGACATGGGGTCAGGACAGCCTGGTCACAGCTGGTGGGGGATGCCACAACTGTGGGCACAAGCCCCATCCTGCCCCTCTCCCTGCAGCTCTCTCCGCTCCTGGCTGGAGCATGGATGGGAGGCTCGTGGACCCCAGGCCCCATGCTGGACTGGGGGCTCTACTGTGGGGGGACCACAGGGCAGCCAGCCCCGGGCAAGCAGCTACGTGCTTGGCATGGCCAGAGCGACGCGCCGACGTTACAGACAACCACACTCGGCGCCAGACCTCATCCCATTGGCAATAGGTACCAGACTCCCACCCACCACACCTGCCCCAGAGACCCTCCTGGGAGACATTCGGGCCTGCAAGAGGCAGGACCGCACCCAGTCCCTGCTGCCCACCCGGTCCCCACAGCCCCCTGGCACCAGGGGAAGGATGCATCAGAGGGGGCTGCAGTGAGGGGCAGGGACAGAGGCAGCGGCTCAAGCCCCCTGGGGATAGGGACAGCACCCCCCACCCACCCGGCACGTTCACTGCAGAGCACAGTCCCCTGGGCACACCCGCCACAGAGTGGTCATGGGCACAAATCCTACACCGGCGAGGGACCTGCAGGTCCCCAGGAGATGCTGGCGGAGAGAGAAGCGTCCAATCCTGTTCAGGCACAGGAAGGGCCAGAGCCTGGCTCTGGGGGCACAATCGCACCCTGCCTGTGCCAGTGGGCAGCCCTGGTGCCCACGGGGAGCTTTGGTGTGTACTGCACTGTACATAGACAAGCTAAAACCATTAAAGCTGCTGAACCCCTCGGCAGAGTCAAGTGGCTTTATTGGGGCACAGTCCCCACCTGCCCACTCCTGCCTGCAAGGAGATGCCTGGGGGACAGGCAGGGCCCTGGGGCTGAGCCCTCCAGCGAACCAGGACTGCACCAGGGGTGCACAGGCAATGCCAGGCAGAAGGCTGGGTGAGATGGGGGATGAGGCATGACCATGGCACTGAGCACCCCAATAAAGGGGCTGCCAGAATGCCCTGTGCTCTATAGGAATGCAAGCAGTGCTGGGCGGGATGCAGCCCCTGGAGAGACCAGCTTGGGGCACAGGGCAGCGTCAGCCCCTGCTGCCAGGACAGTAGCCCGTGGGGGTGCAACGGTTTGCTCGGGTGAAGCTTCTTGGGAGTGGGGGTGGATAGGGCACCCACAGCGTCAGCTGAAGTGCAGCTCGGGGTTGGGCTCAGGGGCTCTGCCGGGCGGCGGGGGCGGGGCACGGAGCTGCGAAGACAGGAGAGGAGATGCTATGCTGACACGCCAGGCTGCTCACCCCTCTCCAGACCCTCTCAAAGCACATGGGTGGCATTGTTCCCAGTTACGGGTGGGCTGGGGGCAGGTTTGGGGGGACACAGCATTACTGTGATGGGGCTTACCGGCCGGAGGCGGGTGGCTGCCATGTCTGGAGAGCTCTGCCCACTGTCCATGCTGTCCTGCCTACGACCTGGAAGGACCTGGCAGCTCAGCCCAGCTCTCCACCTGTGCCCACAGCCCCTTTCCCAGTGCACCCTGGCACTCACCTCCAAGTGACATTTCGGGAGAGGGGCTGGGGGCCAGGCTGGTCCCAGGCACAAGGCCGGGAGGGGAGAAGGGCGGTGGGGAGGGTGATGGCAGCTCCTGTGAAGACAGAGACAAGACGGGTGAGAACAACAGGGAGGGCACCCACCAGCAGCCATGGCACAAGACGGGGAGCTGCCCCACACTGAGGGGATGCAGTGACCCCCCTACCACCAACCTGCCCGGCTGCCCCCTGGCCCCCAGTGAGCTCCTCCACCACCAGGGAGGGGAAGACGCCGATGCGGCCATCGAAGTCGCCTGTCCAGAAGCCATCGTCCACCTCACCGGGGGCGTGGGGCAGCACCCGGATGATGGCCCCCTCAGGAAAGCTCAGCTCCTCAGGGCTCTGCCCCTCATAGTCGTACAGGGCTCGCACCAGCCAGGCTGCGGGGAGAATGGGGCAGGGGGCTTAGCACCCCCCAGTGCTGCTGCTGCAGGGGCTCAGCATCCCCATGGCACATCTGTCCCCCTCCCCAGGGAAGGTGACACTCCAGCACCCACCTCCGGGCTCCAGCACCAGCTCTGCAGCCATGATGCTGGAGAGCTGGCGGTGCAGGGCAGAGGGTCCTGGGGGGCCAGCCCCAGCCCCCGGCTCGCTGCCCAGGGACAGCAGGTACTTTTCAGGGACATAACCGACCTGGCCCATCTTGTTCCGAGCCTGAAAGGGCAGAAACCGTGTGACTGTCCCAGCCCGCAGGGCAGGGACAGCCCTAGGGACCTCTGAAAAGTGTCTCCCCCAGCCTGGAGGCGGGGTCCACCCCATCCCACCTTCACCCACTCCTCTGCATCACCGTCCTCGATGACCTCCAGCTCCTCGCCCTGGGTGATGGACAGCTCGTCCGCCTGGCAGCCCTGCAGGGTACAAAGTGGCAGGGAGGCTGGGGGTGCTGGCACTGGGCAAGTGGGGTGAGGGGCAGGCAGCTGTGGCTGTACCTGGTACCTGAAGATCACCCGGCAGGTGTAGGGGTAGGTGCGGGCAGTGGGACCGGGCTCATCACCCTCATCCGGCTCATCGCTGTCCTCGTAGTCATCGAACTCGGCCAGATCCAGACCTGCAGGTGCCTCTTTGCCTGTCCCCACTATGGCCCCTGACAACCAAGCATCTACATCCAGCCCTGCTGCCCGCAGCAGTGCGAGCCGTGCCTCTGCCTTCACCCGGCTGACCTGGGGGAGCCGGGGGAAACATTGTCAAGGCCTAAGGGGACACCTGTGTGGTGGGGGGACAGCCCAGCCAGCGTGTCGCCCTGGTCCCCAATGAGGTTGCCACAGTGGCAGAGCATTCCCAGCATCCCCAGCCACCATACCTTCCCATCCCTGCATCCCCCACCCCAGGGGTGACAGACCTTGAGGCCACCCTGAGCCTCCTGCTTGGGGGACCCACCTCTGCCTTCCGGATGTTTTCCCTTGCTTCTTCCATCCGTCGCTCCATGGTGGCCACCTCTGTCTCTGGGACTTGCTGCCGCCTGGCCTCCAGCTGCTGCAGCACCTGGTGGGTACCCGCAGGTCAGTGGGGTGGTGGGAGCTGGGAGGGGCAGGGGAATCCCCTGCTTGAGCCCTCCCTGTGCTCCATGGGGGAGGACAGCAACCACCTCCTCACTGTGCGCCTTGTTCTTGCAGTCCCGAGCCACCCGTGTAGCCCAACGCCGTGCCTCCTTCTCCAGGCTGGCGCCATCGTCCCCTGGTGGCAGCAGGCACACCTGGGTGAGGACAGGGTGGCTAAGAAGGGGCTACGTGAGGGTGTGGACCACGACCTCTGTTGTAATGTTCCCCCCCACCTACCTCCTCCACCCCGGCAAGCTGGAAGCACTGCTCAGGGGCCAGGGCGAAGGTGGGGTGGTCCTGCAGGAAGAGGAGGAGATCCTGCTCCCGGCACACCTGCAGCATGGGAACAGTGTGGGGCCAGGTGGCTCTGTCATCCCTTCCTGCCCCCCACTCCTGGGATGGGTGCCATTACCTGCATGGATGCCTCTGCAACACCCTGGAACCAGTCCCGCGTGGCCTGGCAGGTCTCCACCTCTGTCCGGCTGGCCACTGACAAGTGCTCCCGCAGCCTCTCATAGAGGTCACCATCCAGCGCCTGGGGGAAAGTGAGGGGGAAAGCAGGTGGGAACCCCTCCCCTGGCACTGTCTGCATCCCATGGGGGAGCACCCCTGACCCCCCAGGGCAGCCAGTCCTGACCCCACACCAGTAGAACCCTCCCTGCTGTATCCCCTTGCTGCAGCACAGGGAAGATGCTTCTAGTAGGACCCCAGGGAGGGGATGCAGGGGGTTCTGGGCAGCTCCTACCTGCATGGCGGTGGGCAGCTCTACCCGCTGGTAATGCTCCAGGTGGGCAGTGGCAGACACCAGGGCAAAGGCATACTCATTCTGCACCCCTGCAAGCTGTCTCGAGTGCTCGGCCAACTGCGCTGAGAACTGTGGGGTCAGGAAGAGCAGGGCTTGGCAACAAGATAGGGGCCACCAACCCCCTGCATCCCTGTGCTTGGGGACCCCACCGGTCCCCTGCACTGCTGACCTTGGCACTGAGTTTTTGCAGGCTGGCCTTGGTGTGAAATATCCTTCGGTCGCTCTTCCGAAGCCTGTGGAGAATGGAGGGGGGATGTGAGACCAACCCGTGGCCACAGCAGTCCCACTGCCATCCCCTCTGCTCACCGAGCCTCTACATCGGCTGCCTTGTCCTTGGCCACCTCAATGCTCCGCTGGAGGTGAGTGAACTGCTTCTTTGCCTTGTCCAGCTCCTTCACTGTCTCCAGCAGCTCCGCCTGTGCCTTCTGCAGCCGCTCGGTGCTCTGCAGGGAGTGTCAGCTGCACGGGGACAGCCTGTCCCCACTGCCTGGACACAGGGGACATGTCCTTGCCCCAGTACCTTCTTGAGCATCCGCTCCTTGGAGAGGCGGGTGGTCCGGGTGGCCTCCGTGGCAAGGGCACGGTAGCTCTCTGAGGCAGCAACATGGAGCTGCCCTGCATGTGCAGTCCCCTCAATGATGCCCTTCCAGACAGCAACGGTGCTCCTGCAGGTGTGGGGTTAAGACAGGGCAGGGTATTCTCCTGCTTCCCTGCTTTCAGAGTTGCCAGCAGGACCACCAGCACCCCCAGCCACTGTGGTCCCCTCCAAGGTACATCCCTGGGGGCATCCCACCCAGAATTGCATCCCCAGGACACCCAAATCCTGACTGGCATTAGGCATCTCCCAGCTGGGAGGGACACAGATGGACGTAGCCAGCCCCAGCCCCTTGTCCCCATCCCTGTTCCTAGCCCACCTCGTGTCGCTGGCCTCGCCGCGGCCCCGCTGCCAGTCTCTCTTCACGAACTGGCTTGCCAGTCTCTGCAGTGCCTGCAGACAGACCCGTGATCACCAGCACCTCCCAACCCTACCAGGCACCCCAGCACCCCACTGTCCTGCTCTGGGACTGAAACTGGGCTCCCCGACACCAGCTGCCCACCCTATGGGTGTTCCCAGAGCAGGACACACATACACTCCACAGTGGCTCAGTGTCAGCAGGGCATCACCCTCCTCAGTGGAAAACCTTTTCGGGGAGCAGCTACCACCATGAGAGGACACCCACCCTCCCCCACTGTGGCTTTTGGGACAGAGGACTGTCAAGGGGACACCAGTGATGGACACTAGCTGCAGAGATCGAGTAGAGGACCCCCCCAGCAAAGCCAAACACAGCATGACCCCAACCCTGGGGGGATGGTCCCCCCCAGCCTGAGGGGGGAAAAGGGAGCGGGGTGGCATGGTGCCCAGCTGCAGGAAGGGGGGATGCATCTCTGCTGCAGGGTGTCCCCAAAGGACGCTGCAGGGATGTCTCATGGAGCAAAACTGGGCTCTGACATTTAATAGCAGAATCCTGCGATGACCCAGCAGACAGCAGAGCTGAGCAGTTTTCTCCCCTTGCAGGGTTTTCCCTCTGGGTCCCCACAACACCCGAGGTTCAGGCCATGCTGTGCCCAGCAAAGCACTCCAGTGGGTGCCCTAAGGTGGCCATCCCCTGCAGCAGGGAAGATGTTGAGCCCATCCGCCAGTGGCCTGAGCGGCCAGCACCGAGCAGCCAAGCCCCACTTTACTCATGCTGCCCATCATCTCCGTGGGGCTAGGTCCCACTCAGAAACACTCAATGTGGGACGGACAGGGCATGGTACTCGTGCCTCCCCAAGCCATTGGTTCTGAAACCGGCAGCACCTCCTTACCTGCCCATACTCCCTGTCAATGGTGGCCCTCTGCTTGCTGTAGGACCTGTGGGGAGAGGGCATGCAGGGCAGGCAAGGGCCCATGCAGGGGGGGAGGGACAGACCACCCTTGCCATCATCCCCTGCCACCACCCTGCACTGGGATGTCCCCATCTGGCCACCCCAGCGGGTGATGGAGCCTGCGACCTCATGCAGCAGGCTCAAGGTTGAGCTGGTCCTGGCAGGCTGGCCCCCGCCCCATGCGTGGGGATGAGCTGGCCAGTCTCAGTGGGGGGTACACGCGTGGGGCCCCTACCTGATGTCCTCCAGCAGCTCGGCGTCCCGCTGCTGCCTGCCCTGCAGGCCAGAGAGCTGCTCGAGGAGGTGGACCCGCACCTCCTGGGTGAGCTTCACCTGCGGGACGGCACCGCTCAGCGCCCGAGGACCGCGGCGGCTCCGGCCGGGCTGGGATGCGGGGGGCGTGCGCTGCCCCCGCCGGCCCGGGACCGGTCCCCGCTGGTCCCCCGTCCCCGGTGCCACTGCAGGTGCCGGCGGCCACCGCCCAGCAGCGGTCCTGCTTCCCCAGCCCCGGTCCAGGTCCGCCGGGGGCGACTCCCGATCTCCGATGCAGGACCCGGTCCCGGTCCGCCGGCACCGATGGAAGGACCCGGTCCCGATCGCTCGTCCCGCTGACGGCACCCGCCGGGATGCCTCCGCAGCCCCACACCCACCTTGCGAGGCGGCGGCTGCATGGCTGCACTCCCTCCCAGCACCGCTCCCAGTGCCCAGTGTCCAGCCCCCTGTCACCGGTCCCTGCCACCGCCCCTCTCGAACGGAGCCCGGAACTGCCAGGACCGGCCCCGCCCCGCCCTCCGCTCGGCCCCGCCCCGGCAAGCCCCGCCCCGGCAGAGGCACGGCCCTCTCTCCCCGCCCCTTCCCCTCGCGTCGCCCAAGCACCGCCCACCGCGCCAGGTAAGCCCCGCCCGCCGCGGTGCCCCGCGCACCCCCTAGTGGCCGGTGCTGGTCCTCCCTCCCGGTGTCCGTCCGCTGCCGCACCTCCGGCGACGTGCTGCTCTGCGTCCGCTGCACGCGGGGGGCTGCGGGGTGCCACAGTGTCGCCTGCACCCGTTACACCCAGGCCCTGGCGCTCGGCGCCTTCAACAACTGCTTCGATTCCTTCGTCTGCTTCTGCGCCTCCTGGGATTTTCGGGGCTGGGAGCGGGATGCAGGCAGCTGCTGCCCAGTGGGGCTCGAGACGTGGTGGGGAGGGCCTCGGAGAAGGCAGCCCTGCCCCTGAGGTCCAGCGAGCAGAGCCAGCTGTAGGCAGGGCTGAGGGGTACCAGGTGCTGTCCCCCTGCCCTGGCGAGGGGATTTCCTGCAGCTTGGTGCCCAGCACGAAGGGCCGCATGGTCCCAGGCTGCCAGCAGGATTGGGCAGAAAATCCCGCCCTGGATCTAAGGTTCGCTGGGACTTTGCCTCAGTTTTGCAGTTCCTCCGATGCTGCCAGTGCTTTCCCCATCCCATGGGCTCCCCAACTGGGTGCCTGGTCCTGGCACCCCCAGCTCCCTGCCCACCGGACTGTGGCATCCCTCACAGTTCCTCCTGCAGTAACCAAACCCTCCAGAGTACAAATAAACCTTTATTTCTCCCTGCTGGTGGCAGGAACAGGTATAAAAACCCCAGCTGAGCAGGACCTGTCCTCCATCGCCAGGACTACACTCTGGGCACACATGGCCAGCCCTGCTCCTGTGACCCCCCCCAAATATGCCATGGTAGATGCAAGAATGGAAGTGGGGAATGGCTTGGGTGTCCTGACCTTGCCTCATAGGCCCAGCGGTGGGGAGGGGGCACTGCGCTGTGTTCCTCTGTTCTGGCAGGCACCGTGTGCCCCCCCACTGGATACTGTGCCGTGCTGCTGAAACACACAGGCTGTCATTTCCCTTTTACTTGCTTTCCTTGGCACTGGGCCTGATGGCAGATGTGCCACCCATGAGTGAGAGCACATGTAGCAGTATCCTCAGCTCTCCTGAGAGGGGGTACTGTTCCTCAGCATCCCGGTCCCCACTAGTCCCCTGGTGCCCACCAGTCCCCACTCCCAGCCCAGCTCCAGGGTCAGAAGGAGGAGGAGGGCAAGGGCTTCATGGTGTGGGAGTGTGGGGTATCCATCGTCACTGACGCTGGGCATGACTTGACCCCCAGGTCGTTGGGCACCCCTTCAGCATGGCGAGTCATGTCACTGGCTGGCCTGGCCCTGGTGGCTGGCTCTCGTTCTTCCTGAGGATGACACTGCTGAGCTCCTGGATGAGTTTGTTGTTGATGTCTGAAGAAGTCTGCATGCTCTTCTTCCTGGGGATCTCCAGGGAGGTCTCTGTGCTGGGACTGCTCCCTGGCATGGCTGCCTGCTCCCAGTCCTTGGCCAGCGCCAGGGAAGACTCCACATCCCTCTCCAGAGAGGCCGTTTTGGTGGGTCTGAGCTTTGTTTGAGCTGGAGCTTTGTCGCTCTCCAGGTTCAAGCCCCTTTCGAGGGACAGGGCTTTGGTGACAGAGGGACCCACCACACTCTGGGCTGGACTGGAGGGCAGCGAGGAGCGCAATGCTGTGGATGGGGGCTGCTCGGGGAATGTGGGTGGCTTCTTGGACCTGTCCACAGGGGGCACGGCTGACAGGTCTGCCAGCTCCAGCGTGGCCAGCTCAGGGAAGTTGCCCACCTCCTCATAGACAGGATCAGCATCTGCCTCCTTCTCCTTCTGCTCCTCCAGGGAGTCCTGGTGCATCTTCATGGGCTGAGGGAGAGTGGGGAGTTGGGGTGAGGGGCGCTGTCTGCACTGCTCAGCCATACCCCCCTGTCCCCCCTCACCTTGCCCTCCCTGCATTCGGGCACTGCCCAGGGAGCCTTGCCCCCTTGATGTGGGGCTGATACCCATAAGGGACACACCCTCTGTCAGGTCTCTTGGTGCAGGCACTGTTGCCCTTTTTTCCACCATCGCCAATGGAGGGTGAGCATTTTTGTCACTGCTGAGGCATGGTCCATGCCACCAGACTGTGGCACCAGCCCAGCATCCCTTGGCAGAGGTGGTCTTGGTGGGGAGGGCAGATGGACACCCATGCAGAGCACAAAGCCAGGCAAGGTGAGGTCCAGCCGTATGGTCCCCACAGAAGTAACCTGAAGGCAAGGAGGACCCAAACCTATTTCCTTGCATTTCTTATGCTGAACCCCTCTGGGCAAGGCACACCCAATGGGAGGGCCTCTGGGAGCTGGGCTAGATTATTGTGGCTTGCACACACCAGGACCATGCAGAGATCCCCATCCGCAGGTATGGGACACACAGAGCAATGGGTACCCCCTCCTCTGCCACATAGTGTGACCAGGATGGTCTGGGCTTGTCTCTGAGTGCAGGTGGGATGCTGCAGGCAAGCTTTTGCTGCCATAGCCAGGAGCTAAGGTGCAAAGCCAGCAATGGACGTGCTCCACGTGTGCGGGTACTTACAAAGAACATGGACAAAGTCCTTCGTGTGTGCAGGCGGCGCTAGAAACAGAGGAGATGGGCAGAGGTAAGCACGTGATAGCACGGAACAGGGTCACAGATGCCTTGGCAGGCAGAAGATGGGCAGTGGGGTGCAGGACCCCACATGACCTTGCAGGGCACACATGGAGAGCTGCCACGGACACAAGCACAGCACACAGCATGCACATACCACCGAGCACAGGGACACACACCCAAAGCATCCATTGGTGCCAGGCAGCATGCACCCGCCTCCAGGGCCCTGGGGTGGGTGCATGGTCTTGGGATGGGTGCATGGACATGGGTAGGTGCAGCTGTGGGGCTTTACCAGGGTCTGGTTGGCAGAAAGCATGGTGGCGTCTGTGCTGTCCCCGTGCAGAGGCACCAGTGGCATGGTGCCAAACTTCTGCTTGGCTAGGTCAGAGGAGGAGCGCCGGCGCATGATCACTGGGTGCAGGTCATCGTGCTGTGCACAAGGACAGGGCAGGAAGGGGGGTCATGTCTGGCTGCCCTGCCAGCCCTCTCCTGTCCCAGCCCGGCCCAGCTGGGTGGCATGGCCAGCCTACACTTACCTGAGCCTTGAGGATGCTGGTGGTCCAGTCCCACAGCTCAGCCTGCCCCGAGCACACCAGGTACCTGCAGAGAAGTCAGCTGAGAAGCTGCTAGAGAGCAGGGCCAGCGGGGTCCATGTCGCCTTATCACCTTGCCTGTAAGCCTAGGCTGTCAGGCACAACTGTACCCAGTGGGGCTGCACCTCTGAAACTCTCCACATGCCCAAATCACTGCTTCAAGGGCAAGGCGAGAGCTTATTGGACACCCATGAGGTACTTCAGCTCAGCTGTCCCTGCTGCCCTTAGAACAACATCTCAGCCCCATTTCTGGGGCAGGTGATGTGCTCAGCTGCTGCCTCAGCATCGGTGGTATCAGGGAAACAGGGACAGAATCAGCAGGATGCATGGGTGTGCCAGGGTACCCAATGGTTCCAGGGAGGCTGGGGCAGGGAACCCAGCTCAGGGAGGGGCACAGGGTGCAGGAGCACCTGGTGTTCGGCACACAGAGACACAGAGCAGTGCTGGGTGAAGGCTGGCAGGCAGCACAGCCATGCAGGTGACACGCACACCTGGTCAGGGTGGGCAGGTCCCTCTGGAGCCTAGTGCTGCAAGCTTGGAAGACGCATCTCCATAGGGTACTAGTGTGGATGGTGAGGTAGGAAGGGTGTGTGGTATGGAGATAGATTGCCCCTGGAGCCTGGCCCCCACCTTGTACCAGGATCATGTGGCCCCGCCGCTCAGTCCCTCGAGCGGCCCAGCTAGGCACCAGCTCTGCTCAGACCCCTAGGGCCCTGTAGCACTGCCCCTAGCTGTCCCACTCCCACTAAAACTGTGGACAGATCTCAACATCCCCCCAGCCCCAGGACAGCAGGCGCAGATACTCACAGCTGCTGCTTGTCCAGGGTCAGTGTGAAACCCCACCTGGGGAAAGGAAGAGACAGGCTGTGGGGCAGCATTGCCAAGCTCAGACAGAGCCATGGGTCTGTTGGCAGCAGGCAGGGGGCTGAGGTCACCCCACAGGCCCAGTCTTGTCATGGCTTTGGGTCCCAGTGGGGCTTGGCATGCTCCCAGCGACTGGGTTTGTGTGTCAGGTGCTGGGAGCAGGGACCAAGGGATGCATGCCCCAGGGCTATGGCCAGAGAAGGTCCCACTTACTGGGCTGGTGGCTTCAGCTTCTTCCTAATGCCCATGTAAACCTTGGCTGCGTCCAGGGACCACTCACGCTCTGGCTTGGCACTCTGGGGAAGGAGATTCATCAGGTCAGCCCAGCTTGGTTCCTGCCTCCCTGCTAGGAAGACAGCCACTACCGTGCCACCACTGTTCCCAGGATCCCCCTCCCCACCCGCCCTCAGGGTGTGGGTCCATCCCCACAGCATCCCCTGGGTACCCGCTTCTCCTTGAGCAGCAGCAGCCTCCGGTCCCGGATGACAAAGTAGCGCTCTTGAAACTTGTTCCCCAGCAGCTTGGGGGGCTCCTCACGGCATTTCAGCAGCCCGCACTTGGGGGTCTCACGCTTGATGCCTGCCCAGTGTGGGGAGACAGGGATCAGGGGGGCTGGGAGCATGTGAGGCTGGCTGGGGTATTGCAGGGGTATCCCACTGTGTGTCTCAGGGATGTTACCCTGAAGTGGCCAGGACAAGGGGAAGCTCAGGCAGAGCTGTCCCCCTCTGGGGACACCCTGAGGGGCTGGACCCTTTGTGATTGCCTTACCTGTGAAGAGACAGCTGCCCTCGCCGATGGGGACCTTCCTCACCAGCAGGTATGCGGCGCTGGGCTCCGGGAGCTTGCACCACTGCAAAGCTTGCTCCAGCACTTTCTCCTTGGGGTGCAGGGGCCGCTCTGGGGAGGCAGAGACGCTCTTACTGCTGTGTCCTCTTCCTTGTGTCAATCCCCGTCCCCCCTGCCACCTTCAGCAAGCTGCTGCCCGCTGTACCCCACACCTCCTCCTCACCACCCTGGCCATGCCGAGAGCATCCCCCCATACCATCCCCACCATGCTCACCCAGCTCCCCATTCTCTAGTGCCTCGAAGGTCAGCCAGATGTCCAGGCTGGTCACCACGTTGCGCATCTCCAGCACCTGGTTGGTGAGCTCCTCTGCCGTCATTGTGGGGGACACCTGGGGCCAGACACATGGGGAACTGGGGCAGGTGGTGGCAGGATGTATGCCAGGGACAGACTGCACCAGGAGCCTGCATCTCTCCTCCCTTCCTCCAGCACAACCCTCCTTTGGGACTCACCTTCAGGGTGACACAGCAGTCAGGCAGCTTCTGCTCCAGGTAAACCTCAATGATGAGGTCCCCTGCCTGTGAGAGCTGGGGGAAGAGCAGGTGGTGTTGGTGCCATGCTGGCATGGGTGCTGTGCACATCCCCTCTCCCCAGGGGCTGGTGATGGTGTCCCAGGGAGCTGGGGCTGCTTCTCCCCTGGGCAGGAGCCTCAAGGTAATGGACAAGGGGGGACAAGTGGGGGAAGGTCCTTCCTCAAATATCTGGTGTGGGACAGCAGGGACCCAGGGTGGGCAGCTGGGAGTGACCTCATCCTCCAGGCAGTCCCACCAGCCCAGGGGTCCCTGATGTGATGGGTGCTGGCAAGCACGTCCCTAGTACCTGGGTGTCCTTCCAGGTGGTGATCAGACTGTTCTCAAGATCCATCTGGGATACCTGGTCCTCATCAATCTGCCGGAGGAAGGACACATGGGGTGAGAGGGGAGACACATGGAGTCAGTGTGGCATGGGATATGGCTTGAGGACACACAGCCAAGGTTGCGGGATGCAGGGGGAGGCAGAGGTGGGCATTGTCAGCGTATAAAAAGGAAGACAGACAGAGCCAGCATAGAGGGGGCTGGCAATGCCCCTGAAGTAAGCTTACATTGAAGATGCTGACATAGTTGTCAATGAGGTCTTCCATCACCTTAACCTCGTGCTCCCCTTTGCCATCAGTCTGGAAAAGGCTGGGCGCAAAGAGTAGTGCCAGGTTCTTGGTGCTCATCTGATTGAGGTCTGCACATTTCTGCACCCTGGGACAAGGAGAACAGAGGTGAGGGGCTGGTTCTACTCTGGATGGGGTTTCAGTCCCAGCCACCCTCCTCTGCCTCATACAAAGTCTCCTGAAAAACAGCCTGTTTTTCCCCTTCTCCCCAGTTCCCCAGCAGTGGGAGCTTCAAGCCAGGCGGTTCGTTTCCAGGACTTCCAGCTGCCGTCAAACCAGACAACAGCTCCACCTCATACTCTGAGTCAGGGATGGGAATTTGTTTTTTTCCTTTTTTTTTGGGCACTGGGTGAAGTTTATGTCCTACAGAGGGGTGTCTCCTACTCCCAAATCTCCTGTCACTCCCCCTTGCTGCAGGATGACTTTGGGAACATTTGAGTTGTCCCAGAGCAGTGTGCTCCAGCACACCCCAGCATCAGCTGGAGGCTGGTGGGGCAGGACACAGGTGCTGGGCTCTTCCTGGCTCACAGGGATGGGAGCCAGCATTTCCTAGGCAGGGGGGAGACCCCACAGTACTGACTGGCCTTGGGGACCCTGGCTGGAGGTGGCCCACTGACCGGTAGAGGTGCCCAATCAGCGCAGCCAGGGTCTTGTGGTTGAGGCGAGGCAGGTGATGAATGAGCTCCTTGTACCGTTCTAGGCGCTGGGGCTTTGAGGAGATTTCTGGAGGGAGGAAAACAAGTTGTGGACCATTGCTGAGTCTGGTGGACACAGAGCTGATAAGGCACCAGGGCTGGTACTGGGACCCCAACCTGAGGGACACCAGCCCTAGGGGTCCCTGGCAGACAGCCCAGTGTGGGAGCAGAGGTTGGGTGAAGGAGGTACCTGCAGCCTCCTTCCACTGTGGGTGCAGCTCCAGGGTGAAGACAGGGTCCTCGAGCTCACGGAAGAACCTCTTCAGCACATCGGTGACGTCCTCGATGAAGTTGTCATTGATGCGCAGCTTGACGTTGCGGGCGTCCCGCCGAAACTCCTCCATCAGTACCTTGATCCGGGACTTGGCTCCATTCTTGCGGTAAATACCCTCATGCCGCAGGCCTGAGGAAGGGACATAGGGTCATGGGGACCCAATCCTGCCCAGAGAGTCCCCAACAGGGCAGGTGCCCCAAGATCAGTGCCTCTTGGCTGGACCCCTTGACTGCCCTGTGTGTGCCAAAGGATGCTCTGGCTGTGCTGCTGCCACGCTGGGCTCACCGTACTGTGTGATGAAGGCAATGCAGCTGTCCACAATGATGGGGATGTCCCCCCGACTCAGCTGCTGGTCCCGCAGTGCATTACCCCAGCCCCCTGCAGATGCCTGGATGTCAGCATACCATGCCGCTGAGTCTGCCCGTGTCAAGCCCTGCAGGTAAAATGTCCTGAGAACAACAAGGGCAGAGAAGAGGGAATGAAGGTTGCTGGAGGGGGTGGATTATCCCCTCCTGCCTGTATGCACAGCCTGGTTCTGGAACAGAGAGCAAGGCACAGCCGGGCTGAGCCAAGGGACATCCTACCACAATGAGAGACCCCAGAATGGGGTGATGACCTCTGTAAGCCCCTTGGCCACAGCCCTGCTATCCCAGTAGTGTCCCCACCGTGGGTTTGGGATCAGCATCAACCCATGCATGAGTGCCTTTATTATGGTCAGCCTGTTGAGGTTGCTTGGGTCATTCCCCATCTTTCCTGTGGCCAGGACTCACCTCCCCATCTCCACAAGGATCAGCAGCTCCTTCTTTTCTGGGGTCTCTGTGGGGGGAACCAGACCTGCATTGGGGTGAGAAGCAGAGGGGTCAGAGCCCTGCACACCCACCCGCCATGAGGTGCCTGTCCCAGGGTGCAGCACGGCACTCACTGAGCTCCTGCAGCCGCCGGAGGTTGATGCTGTCCTCAGTCCCGTCATCCTCGGCGGGGCAGATGAAGAGATGGGCTTTCTGCAGGATGAAGAAGGCCTGCTGCCACCGCTCAGGGTTGAGCATGCACTTGTAGCGCATCTGGCCCACGCGCTGGAACTCATAGCCCAGCAGGCAGTGACAGCTCACGGGCGTGAACCACTGTGGGATGGAGCAAGAGAGGAGCTGGGTAAAGACAGGGCTCAGCCCCCTAGTGCAGACCCCCACAAGTATTGGGGCAGGTTTCGGGGGGGGATGGGGACACCTGCAAAAAGAAGGAGAGTGCTTGCCACACAGGATGAAGCTGGGAGGAATCATAACAGGGAAGCTGGGACACAGCCCAGGGAACCACCAGCGGCACAGGGTGCTGGGGCTGGGGCTGGCTCACCTTGCCAATAGCACTGGCCCAGGCTTGCAACATCTCAGGCCCATCAGTTCCCAGCTGCTGCGCTTTTTCCCCAGTGAGGAAGAGCTCGAGGGTGAAGCGAAACCTGCACAGGACAAACCAGTCCATCAGGGCATCCTCCACCCCAAACATGCACTCAGAGCCAGACCAGATCATCGCGCCAAACAGGGAGCAATGCCTGTCCTTGCCCTCTGTGTGCCCACAGGGTCTCTGGGCTTGCAGCTGATGAACAGCTGGGGGTACCTTTCGGTGGGGCTGGGGCTGGCAAGTGCCTGGGCTCTGCTTACGCCCAGGGAGATGAGGTCCCTGCTCTCGATACGGCCCAGGGGTTCAGTGGATTTCTCCATCTCAAAGAAGAGCAGGGCTCTCTCCAGGGAGCACCACGTGCGCTGGAAGTCTGTGGGACGAGGGGGTCAGCAGCACTGGGGTGGGCGCCCCACCAGCTGCCCTCCCGTGCTCCCCACACTTACCCTCTTTGGTCTTCTTGGTGCCCGGAAGCTTTGAGGGGGCCATGGCTCGGTACAGGTACCCGCTGTGTGTCACCGGCTGTGTGATCTCATTGTAGATGCCCTCTGGACCCAATTCCTGTGCACAGGGGCTCCCTGCGGGGAACGGCACTGAGAGCGGAATGGGAGCAGGCAGCACAAAAGCATGGGTACCAGGGCGGCAGGGAAACCCCACTCATGCAAGTGCAGGCAAGGGGGTGTGCCAGGCATGGGGTTCCTTGTAAAGGGGCTTCGGAGAAACCTGCTGCCTTTCCCATGGCAAAAGACTGTCACAGTGCCTGATGCCCTGGCTGTCCCCAGCCTTGGGGCATGCTGTGGGGGGCAGGGGCCGTAGCAAGGAAGAAGCCCCCCCATCACAGACAGTTGGGACTCGAGGGTCCTCATTACCTGAATGGTTCCTGGGCCTTTTATTCTCTGGTCCCCACCAAAGGTCAGCCCCAGGGGCCACCTCACAGGCAGTGGAGTCAGCTGCCAGCCCAGCCTCTGAGGATGAGAAGAACTGCAGGATGGTCTTGAGCAGGGCTGGTCCTGCCACTGCAGCACACAGTGCCTGGGATGAGACAGGAGCCTTTAGGGACCATGTACTGGCTCATGGAGACCCCCAGCCAACTGCCAGGGTTGCTTGAAGGCAGGCAAAGTGGGACACAACCTCCCACCTGAGCTGCCTGGCACAGGGGTGCAGGCGCACACAGCCAAGCAGGAGGTGTTGGTATCTCAGGCCCAGAGCTCTGGGGTGCTTGCCAGCACCCCAGCATCCTGCCTGCACCCTGAGGTGGCCCCTACCTGAAGCACGTCTTCCTGAGTGGCGTAGTGGGGATGGGGCAGGCGGTACCGACCCTCTCGGTACTTGCAGGAGATGAAGTCCCTTCTCTGCTCAGCACTGGCATCCGGGTAGAGGGCCTCGGCAGCAGGGAGGCGAGCGGCCCAAAACCGATTGGCTCGGTCATTTCCCAGCACGATGAAGAGCTGCAGAAGAGTCCCATGGTCATGGTGAACACCAGGGCCAGACGGGAGGAGCAGGATGCCTTGTGTCCCTCCATCCCAGGGGAGACCGTGGGGCTGCTGCCCCATGTGGGGAAGGAGCCTGGCCCTGAGCATGCTGTGCCAGCCCCAGTGCCCTGCCCTGAGTGCCTCTACCTGTACGATTTCATTGGACCAGACGCTGGTGTCAAGCTTCAGACTTTGCACCTTGGAAATGTTGGATCCCAGGCTGCGGTGCTGCCCTGTGGGTAGCAGGAGAGTGAGCTCCCCTTGCTCCTGCCAGGATAACTGGCATCCAAGTCGCACCCATACCCCAGCCAGTACCCCGCCTGCCCAGGCAGGCCCAGCCCACACCTGCTGGGACCCCCATGTGCCCCCCAGGGAGATGTACTGGCCTGCACACTGCTTGCAGATGACCACACACAAGTTGATGGATGCCCAGTCAGGACTCTGAGCCAAGCAGTCTGCACAGTATTTGTTGGCTTTGTTGGACCAGATCTTTTCTGCCACCTCGTAGTCATAGAGAGTCTCGGCTATGGCCTCCTGCAGGGCCTCCATCCACTCCCGCTTCTCCCGCTCTGACTCTGCCATGAAGCTATGAGTGCCAACACAACCAAAACTCAGGGGCCTGGTGCAACCAGTACCCGCGTCCAGCACCCAGCTGCTCCCCCCACCTCATCCCACCTGGACACCTGGGATACCTGAATATTTTGAATGGGGTGATGAGCTCAAAGCTGCGGTTCTTGGCTTCACGGATGGTGGAGCCGCGCATCTCAATCAAGCAGATGGCAATGCCCATTTTAAAGAACTGCAATTCAGAGTGACACTGGTGTTGGCTCTGCAGCACTGCAGCTGTGGTGGACACACCATCCTCAACATGCCCATGATGCTGGGGCTGGAGCCAGGAAGCTGTGCCTGGTACCCCCACTCCTATCACTGCTCTTCTTGGACCAGTCAGACCTGGTACCCTGCCACATCTCTCAGCCATCCCATGTAGGCTGACATAAAGCATTCAGCAAGTGTGTTATGCCTTAAAATGAAAGGCAAGTTCTGCCCACAGCCTCTGAAACCCAGCCATTCAAATCCCTCTGTTTTGGGCATTTGAGTCCACGTTGACTCAGGCACATTGAGAAAGCAAATATCAACTTGAACAAAACCCACAGCGGTTTGACGCTGCTTAGTGCATGCCAGGCAAACTGGAAATGAGGTGACCAGAAAAAAAATAGGGATGCTGAGAAAATTCAGCAGGCAGAAGGTGGGGGTTTCTGTGGGCAGCAGGCAGGGTGCAATGGGTCGGCAAAGACATGCTGCCTCCCATAGGGCAAGCCCACACTGCAGCGGGTATGTTTGCTGGTGATTTCATGGTCATTGATCCACCTGTCCTGTGATGGGTTTGGATTACTTTGGTGCGACTAAGACCTAAGTGCCGGGCAGGGATGAAGATAATTTGGTGGTAGTTAAGAGATTGGGAAGGGGGCCTGCTCCTGGAAGTCCCTGCGTTTCCAAGCCCAGGCTCCCACTACAGCTGCACAGTGCAGGATCTCCAGTTTCCCACTCCACCATTCCCTTTTTCCTGCCTGTCCTTTTCCTCTTTGCTCTCCCTTTGGCACTGACCCTGGCTAAGCGCCTTCCATCCCTCCATTGCTCTCACCCCATCCACCATTGGCACAGCCCTCTGTGCCAGTGGAGTGTCTGGTCTGGCCACAAACCTGCTCGCTCTTGTACAGCCACATCTCAGGCACGCTCAGGGCTGCAAACACCTTGGACTTCTGGCCCTTCAGCTCCAGGGTACCTGACTTCTGGCAGTGAGCGGCGTTGGTGGGCCGGGGCTGGGACCCCAGCAGGCGCTGTTCCGTCACCTTCTTCTGCAGCGTGGAGCACCACCCATTCCTCTGAGCTGGGGACCAGGCATGAGGGAGCAGGTCTGAGCCCCTCCCAACAGCCCTGGCATGGAGCAGAGCACCCAGCAGGCAAGGCAGGGGAGAGGTCCCCTTGCTCATCATGGCCAGATGTTTTGGGGATAGGATGTGAGCTGCCTCCAGGGTGCTCTGGCTGAAGGCGGGAGGCAAGGACAGTTGCTTGGGGACTGGTGGGCCCTGGCCTGGGTCTTCGCTTACCCTCATTCTCTGCACGGAAGACAAAGATCCGGTGGCTGGTGAAGACCTGGAACTTGTTGTCCTTGGTGGAGCGAGCCATCTCAATCACAGACAGCGGGATCACCCCCTTAGGGTAGGGCTCCTGGAACAAATCCCAGGTTACCTCCCTTTGCCCTTTCTGCAGGGTACATCCATAATCCAGCCTCCCCAGCACCTGCCTTGCTGAGCATGCTGGTGCCATAACCATAGGAGTGAGGGGATGTGGCAGGGACACCTGCAAGCTCCTGCAATAGTGGCTACTCTGGAGCCATGCATAGTACCTGTTTCCGCATGGGTGCCACTGACGTGAGGCCAGCCCGGCTGCCTGTGCCGCAGGACTGGGGCAGCAGTGCCCGTCACCCCAGGTGGTGTGGCAGCCACCAGCACACTACAGCTGGCCTAACGGGGCCATGCAGAGACCCCACAGAAGGATGAGAGGATGTAGGACAGGAAAAGGTTGTTGACTCATCACACGCACCTAACCCGCAGCACCAGCACCCACAGTGAGAAAAACTCCATGCAGCACATTCTTCACATCCCCCAGGTGCTTGGCTGGGTGGTAACTCATAGCACAGCCCGGGGGAGACCAGCACCCAGGCAGAAGCTGAGGATTCAGGTAGGGATGGGTCCGTGGCTGGAACCCAGTGATACCCCATTTGCAGTCTGCCCCAGTGTTTGTGAGCCAGCAGGATCCCCCTCGCCTGCTCCCTGTTCGCAAAGGAACCTTCGCTACCCTGTGCTTCCTGTGGCATGAAGCTGCGTTCAGAGACCCAGGCACAAGGGCCACCGCTCCTCCACCCTGGTGTTGGTAAAGCGGTGCTGGGTCCTTACAGAAGGACAAGGGGAGGCAAAGGGGTTATGGCAGCTCATGTGGTGTTAAGGCACCCTGTTTAAGCAGCATGATGCGGCCTTCCCACCCTGCCCACATCCTGCCCCTTGTACCTTCTCACTGCTGAAGTACATCAGGTTCTTCCCGTCGAAACGGACATAGCGTCTCTGGAAGACATAGTTCCTATTGGGATGGCAGAAAAATTGGGCTGTTGGGGAAGGGATGATCCCCAAAGGACACCAAATCTGCTCACAGACCCACCCTCCCCCCAAGGATGGCTGCACAGAAACCCTTGCAGCATATCTGGGGCACCCAAGAGGGTCCTTCTCCTGTGGGGAAGTCTGGCTACCCCAGTAGCATGGTGACTAGTGTGCCCACCTCACTAGCCTTGCCCAAGGGGGCTTTACATATGGGGACTGTCCCACAGGTGGACACATACCCCTGTGGGGAGAGCTTGTCCAGCCAGCCGCTGAGCATGGTGGGTCGAGGCTCGGAGAGGGATGTGAAGCTGGCGTAAGGGGAGATGGTGAGGTCATCCAGGACCTCATCTGGGTAGAGGTAGGCTGGCAGGCTGAACAGAGCGCCCTCAGCCCGCGGTGCCTCCACGGTGGAGTACCCCTCTGTGTCGTTCTGGATGATGCGGTTGATGAGCTGGGACCGGGTCTCCTCATCGTCACTCCTTCCCTCGCTGCTGCACCCACTGCTCATCCTGTGAGATATGGGGCTGTGAGGGAGCCCAGTTGCAGCACCACGGCTGCTCACCATGCAGGGTCCTGGTCAATGCCATCCCATTTGGGGATGTCTTGCACTGGTCCTGGCTCCATCCTGAGCTCCTTGGGGCACCCAGTGACACGAGTGTTTGCATCTCCATGAGCAGGGTGGGACAAGGGCTCAGTACTCATAAGACCCATGGTCACCAGCAGCCCGCGGCTCAGCCAGTCCTATATGATGCCAAGGCTAGGGACAGCTGGCAAAATTGGCTTCCCCACCTTGGGTAATACCGCAAAGGCCACCATACAACTCCAAACCCCTGGCATTACCTCCTTCCCCTCTTCATACCACAGGCAGCAAAGCCAGGCAGTTCCCCAGTCCCATGTCCTGCTCTACACACACCCCAGATACCTCTTCACCAGGGGTCTCAGCTGCCCGCTTCCTCTGCCTCTCCAGTGTTCACAGCACCAGGAAGGTCTTTCTACCACAACACCCTCCCGCCTGCTCTTGTGTCCACCTGAAATGTTTTGCAAAGGAATTGGGATGGACAGATGGGCAAGCGGAGCACCTGCATCAATCTCCTTTTCTTGGGAAGCCATGGTAAAACCCCTGGTGAAACTATCCAGCCATAACAATAAAAGGAAATTATAAACTGCTAAGCCTGCCCCTTCCCCTCAGCCCTCTCAGCCAGATATTTTTCTTTTCCTGAAAGGGAAATGTGCTGGGAAATGTCTGGTGGTCCCAGGAGCTCATAGGGGAGCTGCCCAGGTGCAATGGTGATGGGGCGGGAAGGCAGCTGGGGCACCCAGCACCAGCAGGAGAGCACCCATGCCACTGCGCTGCTTGTGCCAGGATGAAGAAAAGGCTCCAAGAAACGCAAAAAGGATGGTCCAAGCCCTGTCACAGCTTCTTTCTGAGGAGCACCTGAGCAAACTGGGCATCTCCAGTGGGGAAAGGGTGAGTGATGGGGGTAGGTTTCTGAAGTCATGGGCAGCATCTCCCTGCCACCACTGCTTCAGTCACAGGATCTGGGTGACATCAGATAAAACCAGCAGGAGCAAGGTGCAAAACTACGTGGGAAAGGAGCAACTGACCTGTGGGAATCCTTGCCATGGGATGTTGTAGGAGAAATTTATGAAGGAAAAACCCACTGGGAGGTACTGAATATGAGGAACCACCTCCAGCACAAGTCCATGTGCTAGAAATGCTTTTGGATGAGGAGAATTACCCCAAACACCTTCCTTCATCATAAATTCTCCAAACTCCTTGTTTTGAGTACTGCCTCATTGTAGGAGCCAAGGCAGTGCACGGACCTGTGCTTTGACCCTGGACAGGTGCCTTATGAGGCCATCAGACATTAGATGTCCCTGAACCATGTGGAACAGAAACAAGACCTGATGTCTGCCTGGGAGGATATTAGGCTGGAGCCACCCAGGCTAGGGGTTGGCTGTGGAGAAGTGGGTTGATGTATGGGACTGAGGAGGTGGGTGGAGAGGGAAAATGGCCTGTCTGGCTCCAGTGTCTGCAAGCAAAATGAGAAATGGCCACGGGTGGCTTGGAGGCTCAGAGCACAATGAAAATTGTTATTTAATTAGCATAACAGAGCCTTGGCAGGGTGATTCGTCTGGCTGGAGTCCCAGCCCAGTGTTCAGCTTCTTCAGGAGCGACTGGCCAGGGAGTGAGGTGGCTGGAGGACTCTGCATGTCATAGGCAGACATCAGCCTTGAGTGTCAGAGCTGAGCGGGATACAGACACTCTGAATGGGTCAGGGCAAGAGAAAAAGGGGAAAAATCCATGACAGCCCCTTCCTGAGCAATGTTTTACAACCACTGAAACCACGAAGAGCTGGAGGACAAGCAGCATCTGGCAGGAACAAAACCCACAGCCTGGCTGGACTGGGGTCTCTCAGCATTCCAGGAGCACGCCAAGACCCAGGCCATCTCCCAGCTCTGCCCTTGAGGACAGAGATGGTGGAGGAAGCCTCAAAAAAACATGTCTGCAAAGTCCAAGTCATCTCCCTTTTCAGCTGGTGTCAGGCAGTGAAGACAACTAACCTTAGGGCCAAATAATTCCCCAGGGCAAGGAAAGGGTATTTCCAGGTCAGCTGAGCCTGGAGGGTGATGCCTGAAGTGCACCAAGTTGGGGCAGTCTTAGCCTGTCAGTGCTCACATGGGAGAGCTGGTGGAGGATGGAGGACGGGTGATGGAAGAAAGGGATCTGCTAGTGGTGAGGGGACCAAGGAGATGATGGATCTTGTTACTTCAGCTGGGGGTCATGGGCCACAGAATCAACCTGTGTGTAGGCACCTGGAGGTAGGTAGGGAGATAAGGAATAAACTGTCAAGGACACACCGTTCCTAGAATTTCTTTTCCTGCAGGGAAGATGCCTTGAGGTGTGGGGAGAAGCAGTCCAGGTAGGTATCTGTCTGAGGATCATCTCATAGTGGGTTTTGATGCAAACCAGGGCAGGGTGCACCATCCTCACTACGATGCCTGATGAGTCACTGTCTGACGCAGTCTCCTGAGCTCCGTGGGTGACATAGGCACTGCTGTGCCACTGTCTCTCTCCTGCTGAGACTATTGTCTGTAGTAGGGCAGATGCTGTCCTCCACACCAGCATTTCAGGGGGATGAGCACCACCAGCTTGGATAAAGGTGCTCAGTGTCAAAGCAGGTGAATCCCACCCTACGCTCCAGACTCCGCTAGACCCTCAGAAACCCAGCTCCCAGATTTAAGGGGAATTTCACATCCCTCTTCCTCTTTGCTGAGGATATCTCATTGCTGGCCAAGGTACTTCTGCCCATCTCTAACACTGACACTCACTGCCCAGATTCCCAAACCAGAGAGCAGTGTGGTCCAGGTGAAACTCTCTCAGAACAGGACAAGAGGAGGTATCTCAGGTAGGAGAAAGGTACCATGCCAAAGGGGTGGGAGGGGCCCTCTGAAGTTTGGAGGGGGAAATGTTTCCCATAAAGAGCAGGATGGTGGGCTACATGAAATACCTACAATGTCCCCAGTGACCAGGTGCCAGTCAGCAGGATGAGGAACTAGCTGAACTGGAGAAACACTAGTGTTGAAGAGGAGAATCAGGAGGTCCTACAGAGGCAGGGGCAGGCCCCCGGGCTGGCCAGCGTTGGCTCAGCAGCTGAACAGGAGCCCACAGCTCTGCTCCAGGGAGATGGTGGTTGGACTGGTGGGACTGGTCTGAAGAGGAAAACATTGGAGCAGCTGGCCAACAGGGTCCATGAGCACAATGCAAAAGGTCTTCAAAGGCTTTTCTGTCTCTTGTTCAACTCCCCACACCCCAACTACCTTAGTGGTCAGGCTGGGAGAAAAAAACCCTGTGAACCACTGCCTCTGACACTCTGCTGTTGGTTGCACCCTGTCTCTTCTCAGCAAGACCGGGCTGCAAAGTGTTTGGTGGGTCCAGGGCTGTGAATGCCTGGCTGATGCCCTCAGGATGCTCTGGATCCCAGATCCCTGTAAGCCTCTGGACGGAGGCTGTGACCCGCAGGGCAGCACTCAGCCTCGTTCTGAACTGCTGGTTCAGAGGTTCCATGGCAGATTGTAGTATTTCTGTTTACAAAACTGTTCCCAGGTATTTGCAGTTCCCCACCCATGGCCTGTGTTGGCTCTCATCTAGGTGCAGCGTCTGGCTAACTGTGACACTGGGTCAGGCCACACTGCAGTGACTTGCTCCCAGAGCAGGAGAGATGAGCTGGACCAACCAATACTGGGGCCAGAAAGGTAGGGGTATGGGAATGCACTGGCTGGCAAGGCCATGGGCAGAGCTGAAGGACAGAGAGTTGCAGCTCGCCTCCTCCTCTCTAAGCAACACAGGAAAAGGAACCCTCCCCATCTGAAATGGGAAGAGCAGCTTTCCTTCCTCTTTCTGAGATGCTATCAGGAGTTATGGAAAGTACATTTCAAAAACATTTTAAAGGTGTCTCTCACAATCTCACTGTCTGCCAGTGTGACAGATCAGCAAATGCTGATCTAATGATGCTGGAGCCTTTGGAAGTTGCACATCCCTTCATCTGGAGCTTAGAGCCACCCCATTTCTGAGCAATCCCTGTCCCCATGGTGTTTTCCGGCTCCCAGTGGCCAAATCCAGGCTCCATCCAGTGTACAGACGCCCAGTGCCACTGGCACTGCCCCGGCTGTACACACGGAGCATCTGTTGGCAAGCACTGTCCTCCCAGGAGCCACTCACCAACATGGCTCCTTCTCATCTCTGAGCCCATTGGCTCTTCTTGAGGCTGCTGACCTGATCCCAAATGCTCCTGATCAGCTCTACAGTGGGGAGAAAAGCTCCCACAGCCTTCCAGGCTGTCCCCAGGGGTGTCCCCTGTCCCCCTGGCATGCAAACCCGAGACCCTGAGCCCAGCCCAGCCCCTGCAGCCTCGAGGAGGTGATGCCTACCTGCACGCTTCTGGCTTCAGATCCAGCTCGGACACTGCCTCGTAGCTCTGATCGGAGGAGATGCCAACACCCTGGGAGGAGAGATCGGTTATGTCCTCTCCCTCTGCCCTTTCCCATCCCAGACCTCAACCTGCCTGGACCACTGTGCAGGTGGCCCAGCCTGTGACTCCCACCCCAGCAGTGATGCTCAGCCAGGCCCTGCTGGGCACCATGGTCTCACCAGCTGCAGCTCCCTACATTGCAGCAGCTGGTGGGAAGCAGAGTGATGGCAGGGGACAGTCACGATCCCCACAGTCTCCTCGCACCTTCTGCTCCTGGGGTGGGGCTATGTGCCCAAAGATGGTCTCGCTGTAGGGGCTGACAGGCTGCTCGCTGACCTCTGTGGGCAGAGACGTGGGAAGGAAAAGCAGTCAGTAGTGCCTGCTGCAGCACAGCAACCAGTCAGGACTGCCAACCCTGGAGGGGGACCCCCCACACCGAGCCCACCACAGCGCACCCCAACATCCAGGGCATCTGGCACAAAAGAGATGCCATCCCAAATATGTGTGGGGCTGGGCCCTGCCTTGGCCCAGGGCCACCCTGGTCCCTAAGCAAGGCAGGAGCACTGGGCAGGACCTGGGGGAAAGGCAGGGTGTGCAGATGTCCCCCTCACCCCCGTTTCTTGGGGACACTGGAAAGTCCCTGCTGTGCACCAGTGCCCTGGAGGCTCTCACCTGGCTTGCTGGTGGGTCTCTGTGGGATGAGGAACAGGCTCCCACTGGGCCAGCTGTGACTGCTGGAAAACAGGAAAGGGGTTATTGCACTGTGGCCAGGATTGGGTGGGAGCCTGCAGGGTTTTTCCACGTTGTTTTCCTGCCTAGCTTACATGGGCTGGAGTCTGCAGCTGACTGGGGCTGAGCCCAGCTTTGTTCTCCAGGATGTGCAGCATCCCCTCCCTGCTCCCAGTACCTTCCTTGCTCCCTTCTCCTCCCCACACTGGTACATAACAGGCTGTGTTTCCTGGGGCTGCTGGGCATTGCCCATCCCAGCTCGCCCCTCTCTAACATCTCCCACCTTGCTTCCAGCATGAGCCAGCCGCAGCACCCTCACTCAGCCACCCCTTCACCATGCTGGGGAGCTCCATCCCGGATGCCTGGCAGGGCAGAGGAGGGGCAGCATCTTCTCCCCCCAACTAGATTAAGCCACCCGGGGGTCCAGGGCCACCCTGTCAGCTTAGAGGGATCCCAGCTGCCCTCTGGGACTGCTCCATATAAAGCCTGGGGAAGGCATGGGGAGAGTGGTGAAAGGGGCTTTGTCAGCACCTGGAGACAGGCAGGGCCAGGCTGGGGATGGGGTCCTTGGGGTGGGGGGCTCTCTGGATCCTCAGGTCTGACTGCTCTGCACCCCCACCTCCACTCCCTGGGGTGAGGGAAAGCATCTACTTACTCAGGCTTGTCATCTGGCTGGGTCAGCTCCTGTGGGGACAGAGCCTGACCCTGGGGACCATCCTCCACTCCCAAGTCCTCGGCAGGTGCTGACAGGGTCTTGAGTCCTTCATAGATAACGTTGGACACCATCTCCAGCCTGCCCTGCCCTGAACCTGGCTGCGAGGCTGTCCTGGGACATTGCCAGGCATCTCTCCTGGCTGGAGTGGCTGTGGTGCGCAGTGGAGGGTTGGGTGTGGGATGAATCCCCAGCATGCTCCCAGTGCTTGGCTCAGGTGCCAGGACCCTGTGGCTGTGCCGTGGTGGGACAGATGGGACTGATGGGGGAGATTTCTCCGATGCCTCCAGGGTTTGTCCATGATCTGGAGCTGGGGGGGTCCGTGTTTCCTCCCGAGTGCTCTCCAGTGCTTGCAGCCGGGATGCTCCCATGCCCATAACCACAGCTGCCCCTGGGCCAGCTGATGGCACTGGCCTGGGCTCTGGGCTCTCCAAATCCGTGGAGCTCTCCCCTGGCACAAACCCCTCCAGTACCACAAAAGCTGCAGGCACCCTCTTGCTCTCTGGGCCTTGTGCTGGCACAGTGGTGCGTGCCAGTGGTGTGGGTACCAGGCCCTGCTCTGGCTTTGAACGAGGGAAAACTGTCCTTGGCTTGGGAACTGGCTTCACAAGGGGAGGAGCAGGGTCCTTCTCTAGAGATGACACCCGGGCAGGTGCAGTGATATGCTGCTGCATCCCAAAGGCATCAGTAGCCCCTCCTGGCTCTGCTTTCATGGCATTCTCGCCTGCCTGGAGGGCATCTAGGACCTCCGTTGCTTGGAGATGGGGGTCTTCTGCTGCAGGTCCCCCCTGGGATTGACTGAACATTCGCGTCTGCTGCACCAAGTTCAGGATCCTTTTGCGGTGCCCAGTGGCAGTGATGCCAATTTGCTGCAGGTGGTTGCCATCCAGTGAGGCAGTATCTCTGGCCATGTGGTACCCATGCTGCTTGAAGACATCCCGGTACCTCTCCAAGTGGATGGTGGCCAGCCAGTCTGCAATATTGGAGTCAGGACCGCACGGGGAGCTCATGGCCCTGGGGTGCCTCTGCAACGGATGCTCAGCCCATCATCTGTGGAAGGAGGAGAGAAAGGGAGTGAGGAGGCAGCAGGAAAGGAGAGGGGGGTTCAGCTGCCATGAAGGGCACAGATCCTGTGGGTGGGAGTGCAGGAAGCTGCCAAAGGTCCCCCGCCTCACTGTTCTCCCCAGAGCTGCTCACCTCCCAGATCAAGAAGCCAGCATCCTGTTGTTCCTCAGCCCCAAGCCTCTCTCCTCCTCCCCGGAGCTGCTGGATCCTGGCCCCGCTTTGTCGGTGGGGCTGTATCCGAGCCCAGACAGGATCCAAGCAGCTGGGGGCTCACAGGGGAGTGGGTGGGTGAGCAGATGCTGGACACTGGGGCATTCTGGGCTCCACCGCATGTGGGGCTGGGGGAGAGAACAAGAGCCAGAGCAGCCGGGGGGGTGTCCCGGTGGAGGCGGCTGCCTGAGGTGGATAACAGGGAAGCAGCTGGGCCCCTCCCAGGGGATGAGCGCCTGTGCCGGCCAGCTCAGGGAGCACTCTGCAGCCGGAAGGGCTAGACCATAATCTCTCTCTCTCATTGCTGGTGAGGGCATGGGAGAGGTCAGCATGACTCACGGGCAGGCAGAAGGGGAACAGCCTCCCTCCCTCCCACCCCCAGCTGGGACAGGCTCCCATGCATCCCCTTGCCAGCACCCACAGTTCAAGACAGAGTGGGACAGCCCAGGGCTCACGCTCAGCACAGTGCCCGCTCACCAGGTCCTGCTCTGCTGGGGACCCGCATCCCCAAATTATTTGCTGGCACAGCCCCGGGACAGAGCTGTGGGCTCTCTGCGGAGAGCTGAGGGCCCTTTTCCCATGAATCATGCTGCTTCACACTAAACCATCTGTGCTGACTGTGCTGCCACTGGGTCTTTTTCCAGTTCCTCCATTTCCCTCTATTGTTCAGCATAGGCTTCCTTCCTGCTGCCTGCATGCTCCCACGCATCCCCTGCCCCCTCCCGCGGGAGCTGCATCCCGACCTGCTGAGGGACAGCCAGGCCAGGCACCATTAGCCCCCACGCCCCTGCACAGGCATCTGCCTGCTTCCCACCACTGTCTGCACAGGCAAGGGCTGCATGAGTGGCATGGGGAAGTGCGGGCAGGTTGGTGTGCTGGCAGAAGAGGTGGTGTCCCTGGGAGCACGTGACGGGGGATGCTGTCAGAAAGCATGCATGAACAGCAAGGGCACTCTGCTCACGTGCGTGGGTGTGGGGTGTGTGTGGTGTGTATGCATGTGCATGGGGTGGGGGCTCCCCATGGGGTGAGCGGCTGCATACTGACATGCATTGAGGAGGGACAGTCATGGCAGGAGCTGGCCGAGAAGCTGGGGGATCCGGGCACAGCAAGCAGGGTATGAGGACATAGCAGACGGAAGGCTGCCTGTTGGTTTAGGACCTACACAAAGGGCTGGGCAGAGGGGTGTGGAGTGTGATGTCCCATACCGTTGTGGGCTGGGTGTCGCTGCCACAGGGATAAAGGGCTGTACCCACTTCTGCCCAGCAGCCTGGTGCTGAAATAGGGCGACTTCCCCCTTTCTTTTGCCTGTATTGCCCCAAGGGATCTGCAGCCAGCTTTCCCCACTGCCTGCCTTGCCTCGGTCTTCAGCAGGCAGCCTCCTGTGGGAACCCGGCTCCTGAGACCTCCCCATGCGTGGGCAGTGGGCACTGGCACCATGCCGAGCAGTGGGCTGTGGTGTTGCACTTTGGAGCAGTCCAGCTGTGCCTGCAGGCAGTGGTGCTTCACAGGGAGGTGGACACCATCCCTGCCCCTACAAACCTGTGCAGACCAGCCCGTACAGTGGGCATGGACTGCCCAGGTCCTGGCGCTTCCCCCCCATCCCCAAGTCTGCCCCATCCATCCCCTGCCACCCTCAGGGTTCTCCCTCACCTCTTGCCCTGCAGCGCAGTCCACAGCCCCCCAGGGCTGGCTCTGACGGAACAGGACGGTGGCAGTGCTGCTGCGGGCTCCACAGCTGCCCCGCTCTGGGCTCCAGGGTGATGCCAAAGCGTCCCTGCTGGGCACAGGGCTCAGCCTGTGGGCACAGGCAGGCAGCCCTGCAGGAACTGCTATGGGCGCAGGCAGGAAGGCTTTGCAGCACCCAGCGTGCACCTCCCACTGCTGGTCCCTCCTCCAGGCCAACCCTCTGGTCCCCATCCCTGTCCCACCCTCCTGTCCTGCCCCTTCCCAGACATGACCCTGCCCTGCACTTGGCCCCTGGCCTGGCTGGTCCCCGGTTCTGCCCCTCAGCCAGGCTCTGCCATCCTTTGGAGGCTGCGCCCCACCCTCCCTGCTCACCCCCTCATGCTCCTTCTCTCGCCTTTCCAGCAAGAGTCCTGCTCCCCACCATGAGTCCTCAGACATGCATTGCCATGGGAGGACCAGGCTTCCCTGAGATCCTCACGCCAAGGCTGTGCTGCTGAGGGAGATCTTTGAAGTTCTTGGGTGCATTTGGTGCTCTCTGCTGTTTCTGCCTCTGGCCTCAGGCAAGAGGAGATATTCACTATATCCACCATGGCCAAGGACTGGGCAGGGTGCAGGTGCTAGGAAGGTGTTGCCAAATTGGAGAAAGCAGGCTAAAATGTTCGTGCTGATGAGGGGACTTGGCACTGAGGCTGGTTGGGTGAAATGTTTGGAACACAAAAACCTCCCCTGTGCTGCAGGGATGCTGGGATGCAGCACCCCAGCCCACTGCTGGTGCCCCACGGCGAGGGGGATGTGGAGTGAGCCAAGGGGTAGGATGGCAGCAGGGTCCGGGGTGGCAGGGAGATATCAGAAGGGTTTCTCGCCTGCAAGGAGCCTGTGCTTTCATCACCAGCTGACCTGGCTGCATTTAACGCAATGCTTTTCGCAAGAGCCCCTGTGGGGCTGGCAGTCTGGCTATCAGCCAGGTTACCCAACCTTGCACACGGAGGATGTCCGAGGCTGATAACTTGCAACACTCCTCAGCCCCCCTCTACTCCTGATGCCAAAGCTGATAACCACTCCCTGCCCTGTGAGCGTCCAGCTCCCTGGGGACCTCGTTGCTCCAACTCAGACAGGTCTATCCCTGCCCCAACAATGCCCCTAAAGCTATTCCAGGGGGCTGGGAGCAGCAGAAGCCCCTGGTGTGGTAGGGCAAGTCTCTGCATTCAGCTAGGTGTGTAAAGGCAGCTTCTCCTTATCACAGGCTTGCTCCTACAAAGCAGAAGCAGAACTCAGCATAAGCCAGGCACAGCTTTTGCTTTCTTCTCACTTCCCCACCAGCTGCTCCAGTGGCTGGTGATGTGTCCCTGGGGCTGGTGATAGCACAGATGGTTCCATGGACTACCCTGTGGGTGGGGTGCAGAGACAGGATGCATGGGGACCCTCAGGATGTGCAGGGACCCTCTGGCCTTCCACTGCAGACCACGCCATCCCACTGGGCTCCTGCCTTTGCATCTTAGAGGAAGCTGTTCAGCTAAACATAAGCACTGCTGCTCGTGGAAAGGTTGCTGAGGTCTGCGGTGTGAGCGGCTGGAGAGGCAGAGCAAAGAGCGCTGATGGCAGACAGCATGCCATTGATTCCATCCTGCCATGCTGGAGGCATTAGCACCAGTGAAGCACACTCCTGCGTGGGGCCAGATCCTGTCTCACCACTGTTTGTCACCCTGCAGCATCTCTATAGACCCCTCATAACCTGCTGCTGGGAGTGGTGCTCCTCCCTGTGTGCCTGGAAGGCAGAGATGGGCTGTTGGGGAGGAAACATTATCTAAGGGTAGAAGGGATGCCCTGGGACATACCCAGAGTGGCAGGTTGCAGTCCCATCTGGGGTGGCCTGGTGTGACCAAAAGCAGGGCCCAGCCCCTACAACCCGCATTCTGATGGCTGCTTACAGCACAATTTGGTGCAGAAAACTTTCTTCCCTGCTCCCTTCTGCTTTCACAGTCAGCTAAGTGCCAGGACTGGGGCTTGGTTCCCTTGGCAGGGGGGAAACCCCTGCTCAAGCACCTCTGCTGAGCCCCAGCACCCAGCTCCCAATGGGGACTGCCCATTCCCAGAGCCCAGCCAGGAGGACGGCCTGAACCGAGGCATCTCCCAGCCATGGGACCACCCTGGAGCCAGACAGAAGGTACAGGGCCATGTCAGAGTGGAGCAGCAGAGTGCTAGAGCAAGGCACTGGCAGCCGTAACGTGTGTGCTGTGGCTGCGTTGTTTCCTGAGGAAACATTTTCCATTTTCTACAGCGCAGGTTTCAAAGCCTCCACTTGATCTGTTTGGTGTCTGCCAACCTGCTGATGCAATCTATATTTAGATGCTAGCCTCGGGCTGAAGCAGAGAGCCCCATTGTGTCTAAGGGTTCATGCAACAGGAAGGTTTTTCCTGATCCCTGGAGGAGGCAGAAGGGCAGGATTGGAAAACATGACGCAGGCTGGGGGATTGGGCTTCCGGAAGATGCTGGCAAGGGCTGAAGGAAGCAAAGCTCAAAGTGAAGGTTGTATCCTTCCAACACATTTGCCTGTGTGGTCCTTCCCGTTTCCGGGCAGCGCCCATGATGACACTAATCCTCAAGGTTCATGTGTCCAGCTTCCCATCCATCCATCCATCCATCCATCCATCCATCCATCCATCCGTCCTTCCCTCCCTCCCTCCCTCCCTCCCTAGCCATCAGCCTTTGCTGCACCCTGGGGCAGCCTTTGCTCTACCATCAGCTGTACCCATGCTGGATCATGCTGGGGGATGTGTGTAGTGATGGTGGGAGTATCTCTTTGGAGCAGGACAAAGTGCGGGGCATTTAAGGCATGTACCTAGAGGGCAAATGCCATGTTAGGCAGCTGGAAATGTGGGGTTGGGACTGAGCCTGGAGGTTTTACTGGGGCACTGGCAGCCATGCTGAGAGCTGAGCCCCTGGGAGGGCTTGGCAGAGGAGTGGGGAGGGGGAAGCTAGAGGCTGTTGGCCTTGGAAACCTGCTGGACCTCTCCAGGCAAGAGCCCTGCTGAAGGCCAGTCCATGAGATAAGATAGGCTGCTGCAGGATCCCTGCTGAGTTCAGGGTCCTGGTGTGGGTGGTAGGGGTGAGAGCTGCTCAAGACCTATCCATGAGCTCAGGAGATGCAAAGCATGACATCCCAGGGATGGGGTCACATCCTACCCCAGCTGGGGCACGTTTAACACTGGGAGCACTGGAGTGGGCTGGGGAGTTGTGTGTGAGCAGGATGGGGTGGCCCATGCCACAGTCCCCCTGCCCCCCATCCATCAAGGCACCAGCTGACATCACTACCTCCAGGCTAATCTCTTGTCCAGCAGCAACTTCCTGTTTCCTTTCCAATCTCTGCGCTGTGGGGCGGCTCCTCTCTGCTCATGGCCAGGCAGGAAAAGCCATCCAGCTGGGCTCTTGTGCAGGGCTGCAGCCTGCATGTCTGACTTGCCCCACTGGGCTGTGGGCCACTGGCTCCCCCAGCATCCCAGTGAGGGTACCCAGGGAGCTCTGGTCCCCCTACACCCTGTCTGCCCACTCCCTCACTCAGATGCTTGGGGATGCCAGTGCATGGCCCCCTTCCTGTTTGTGCCTCAGGAAACCCAGCAGTGGCACACCATTCAATAAGAAATTACCACTCTGGGGCTCCTGGCACCCCACGGCAACCCCCCTCCCCAGCCCCACAGGTTTCACCCTGCTCCCTGTCCAAGGCGATGCTGGCGGCCAGGAGCTCTGCTACTGGATGTGGACCAGTGTCCCTGCCACCACAGCAGCCCTTGTATTCCCTATGCATGTGATGCCACCACTGCCCTGACCTTTATGGGCAGCATCCTGGCCTGTCACCCACCCCAGCACAGCCTTCTCAGGGGCTGCCTGCAGGGTGGGGACTCCCCACTGGTGTCTCGGTGCTCAGGCAGCAGCTCCTCACACCTACTTAAGGCTGGCTAAAAATAGCCCTACAGCAGAGCTGCAGCCTGGCTGCTGCAGAGAAACATCCGTGGAATGAGAAGAGATGAGGCTGCTTCCTGCAGAACTGAGGCCATGCAGGGTGGTCTTCACCCCAACACCCTGCAAGCTCAGGGTGCCAGTGGGCTCTACCCTATCAGAGCAGCACCCCAGGGGTGTTTGTCCCCCTTGCTCAGTCCACAGTTCCCTGCCCAGCTCCACCATGATTATTGCATAATGTTCTTGGGACAATTTGGGGCTGGGATGTGTTTTTTCTCAGGTAAAATCCTCCTTGCTGTGGGTGCCTTCTGTCTGCTGATGTGGTGGGAGCAGGACGGGCAGGCAGGGACTGCTCCCCTTCCTGTGAGCCCTGTGTGCTGTGAAGGGGAGTTTTTTGCATTTTTCCTGCAGAGGTAGCTTCTTGACCCTGCTCTGCTGGTGCAGCCAGCCCAGCTACAAACTGTGGGAGCCAGCTGCCCCAACGGTCAGGACATCCTCTCCCCTCCCCAGGACTCTCTGCAGTGAGGCACACATGTGTGATGTCCCCCTGGAGCAGCACAGAGGACATACCTGACCTAATGGGGAGGCTAAAGGGGGACAGTGAGCATCTGTGCCTGGGATGCTGGTGTAGGTGTCCAGATCAACTGGGGAGGAGAAGCGCAAGGTGTCAGGGAAGCAAGCACAGGGCATCAGCACTCACAGCTCAGGGTGGGACCACGGGGGCTCAGGGTTGGACCATGGGTGCTCAGGGTCACCAGGGAGTGTGAGGCTGGGCAGGTCAGAGGGGCCCCAAAAGCCACAGTAGCCTCTGAGCAGCCTCCAAGACCTGGGTGCTGCCAGGGGGTTGTACCCCAACACAGCCTAGGCAGAGCTCTGGCTGTGAGAGCAGATGCCATGTCCTGGCCTTGTCACCTAGTCTTTGCCTTGCTGGGACAGGTCTGGAGCTGAGTGCCCCAGCATCGTCAGCAGAGATGGGGCCATATGCATTGGCCTTGCACAGATCAGGCTTAAGCCCCATCTGGGGCAGGAGCCAGCAGCTGCAGGCAGCCTCACAGTGTGGGGGTGAATGGGTGGATGGAAAATCCAGCATTTGTCAGCATATACCCCCAGTGGTGTTTGTCTAGACTAACTTCCCATTGTCCAAAGGAAGCTTCCTCATTCCCATGCAGCTCACCCGCACGTGTGTGGCTGTGCCGAGCCCAACATCTGCCTCTCCTGCTGCGCTGCTGGATGCATTGCTCCCTGATGAGGATCACCCCTGGGCATTGGGACTGCATGGCTGGACTGGCCCTCCTGTCTGATCCAGAACTTAGCTCATGGACAGCCTCAGGATGGGCTCAGTGCCAGCTTCCTTGCTATCCCATGCCAGCCCAAAGATCTCTTGCTCACACACCAACCCCTTTATTATTGTGCCAGAAACCACAGCAGCAGCAAACACTGAGACAGTGGGAACAGAGGCTGCCTAGGACCCCTCTGCCAGGACAAGCTCCCCAAACACCCCCTAGGAAAGGGGTCCCCAGAGCCAGCTGGGCTAGAGCCAGCCTGCAGAGGTGAGTCTGATGCACAGGAGAGGACCTGTGAGGGCTCTCTGAGATGGGAGGGGGATCACACAAAGCCTAGGGGGTTTGGTGGGCTGGAGTGGGTCCAGCCTGATTGCGGGGCTGGCAGAGCCAGCCTTTGGGCCACAGAGAGTCAGTCAAAGCCCTGTGCTGCTGCAAAGCCTGGACAGGACCTCCATAGATGCCCCACTTCTGGACCTTTGAAGGACACCCTTAGAAGGTCTTACAGTGGCAAAGGGATATGCTGGTGCCAGGAAAGCTCCTACCCACCCCATGAAGGGTTCCCCACCTCTTGCCCTCCCCAGCCTCTCCTTGGGGCACCTGCTTCCACTGTCAGCTCTACCTCCTGCATGGGGACACATCTCCATGGGCCACCATGACTGCAGGGGGGACCAGGGTGCTTGTCCTCCCTCTTTCCAGCACCCATGCTGCAGGTTCCCATGGGACAGTACCCTGCTGTCTGGGTAGGGGGGTCTATGATGAAGGAATTGGGGAGCAGACATGACTATTGGGGTGCAGGGGGCCAAATTCCCACCCAAGCCCCCTGGATGCCAAGTCCCAGTCATGAGGGTGTCCTCCCATGAAAGGGCTGTGGTGAGGGCTCAGGTCTCATGGTCACTGGTGCTCAGGTGGTCCTCAGGCAGCCCTGTCTCATCTATGTTCTCCAGCGAGTCGGCATGCTGTACCGAGAGCTCGGCCAGGCTGACACTGGGCAGCGTATTCTGCTCTGGGTACACCCAGGGCTTGTATCCAGGGTCGTGCTTGCGTTTCCACTCTGGGTACTTCAGTCCAGCCTTGTAGATCTTCTTCATCGCCTGTGGGCACAGGGGGTCCACCCTGTAATGGTGCCCCAAGTCCCCATTGGGGTTGGAGTCACTCTGGTCTGTTGGCACAGTTCCCAGCTGCCCCATTGCTTGCCTTTTGGGGCTGCTGGGAGGGCATGGGGGCATGTCCCATGCCCAGTGCATGCCCTATGAGCCCTGGGTCACCCAGCACCCATCCTGTCCCTACCTAAACAGCTACTTCAGGGCAGCTCATCCCTGATGCCTGTTCATCCCACCACCGGCCTTGCACTCTGCTTACCTTTGGTGCCACAAACTGGGAGACGCGGTTCACCACCCACTTTGGCAGCGACCCTGCAAGAGCCCAAAGTCCCGTCAATTAGTCAATATGGGCCAGCCCCTGAGGAGGCACCATGAGTCTGCAGTGCCCTGTGCCAGACTGAGCCCCACCAGGGTCTATGGTACCCCTTCTTCCCTGGGTTGTCCCCACTTCCCAGTACCCTTTGGACCGCCGGGTGATGGAGAGCCATGGTGGATGAGCTCTGGGAGTACAATGGGACCCATCCCTAAGGAGGCATGCAGCACCCTCCCCTCCTGCTAACACTCACCACGAGGGTCCACCTGGGTGAGATAATAGAGGATGCAGGCACCAGCACCATTCGCCTTGATCAGGTAACCTGTCTGCAGGGACACGGCTCTCACAAAATCCTTCCGGGGTGGGTATTTCTGCAGGGAGATGCCATGCACCTCAGAGCCTGCCCAAGCTGCTGCCCAGCCCTGCCTGTTCCTGCTGTCCCATGGGGTCAGCACCCCTACCAGGGCTGTGGCCAGCTGGGGGCTCACCGGGTGCTTGACGCTGTAGTTGATGATCATGTAGTCATTGCCAAGGGGCAGCCAGGAGCGCAGCGTGACAAAATCCCGGTTCTTCAGGGGACTCGGGCATTTCCCTGTGGACAGAACCTGTTACCCCCAACCCATTGTCCCATGGCCCCATGCATGGGGCTGTGGGGTCATGGATGGGGGCCCTGAGGGTCCCCAGGGGCTGGGGGCTGCTCACAGGAGTAGTATCCCACGTCAGCATTAACAGTCAGGCGCCCGATGTCATAGGTCTCAATCATGTTTGAGTCCCATTTCTTGCGGTAGCGGGTGTCATGCAGCACGTCATAGAGTGTCTCAGCAGGCACATCCTTACATGAGATGCAAGTCTGTGGGGAGACAGGCAGTCAGGCAAGGGGGCAGTACCAACCCCCAGATCACAGAGCTTTGCCCATCTGGGGATGAGGACTTTAAGCTGTTCCTGTGTGTGGTGGTGTGCCCCTGTGCTGCTATAAAGCCACGTGCACACGTGCCATGGAGGATGCTCTGCACACATGGTGCAGGGCATATCCCTGCTTCAGCTCAGCCCAGGCAAAGCCACCGGCCCCGCTGCTGACATGCAGCACAGTGCAAAGGCAGGAGGGCAGTGGAAGTAGAAGGACCCTCTGCCCTCAGAGTTCCCTGGTGGTCCAGGCTCTGGTGCCTGGGTAGCCTGAGCCCAGCCTTGTCCCCTCACCCCATGTTCCTGCAAGGCATGCAAAGGGATGCTCCTGTCCTGGCACAATGCTCTCAGGCACAGGATCCAGACCGGGGAGGCTGGTGTGGCCCCAGGTGTAACTGGAGATGTGGAGCTGCCTGACCACACTGGCAAGTGCATTATTGATAAAGCCAGCTGACCCACTCCTCACAATGCCAGGAGGAAGGAGATGTCATCTGCTCCTTGTTAGAGGCCTTGCATCTTTGATTAGGTGTTTGGCAGTGCTGTGTAATTGGAGATGGCCCTCTGAACATGGCAGGTCCCATCAATCTCGGGAGAAGCTTTCCCTGATGGCCTGGGTGATGGTTTCTGCCTGGTATGCTGGATTCATGCCCAGGACAGGCTTGGAGATGTGCTGGACTCCCTGGGGCAACATGGAGGAGAGTGTAGGAGTACCCAGCCAGCTCCTCCTGCTCTCCCTCCCCAGCTACCTCCTCTCAGCTGGGTCTGGAGGTGCTGCTGCTGCAGGGTGAAAGATGCCTCCATCTGGAGGTGGAGCTCATGGTCCTCCTGGGCTCCTGGAAGCTCCAGTTATCACAGCAGGACCATTGCAGCCTTGCACCCCCAAAATCCCCCACTAAAGACTGTCCACCACCCCTCACTAGCCATGGATGATCAGAGGCTGTGTAACGGCTGCACCAGATGCAGCAGGCAGTCAGCTGGGATGGGAAAAGCACAGAGCCCAAAACCAGACCATCCACAGTGAATTCAGGTTGAAAAAATCCAAAGCTTCAGCTGCTCAGGGACCCTCCAGGTTACCCTTGCATTAATGGAAAGACTGGGGCTCTTCTGACACCCCCTCCCCCCCCGAGCCCCAGCCTATGCAGCTCAGCTCTCCCACACAGACTGTGTGGCATCCTTCATCCCACATTTCAGGAAGGGTCCCTGGTGCTAACCCCTGCACCATACCCAGGCCCCCTCCAGAGCAGGGAAGAAATACATCAAGGAGATATTACCTGCAACAAACCAGGCTGGGCAACACTGCTCGGGCAACACTGCTCAGACCCTACCGAACCTGTCTAGGGTCCCCTCTCTGTGGGGCTCAGTGGTGGCAAAGGGGGATATAACTGCATTCCCTCTGCCCGGCTGTGCTTGTTTGAACCTGGCTGGGCTTCACAAGGTTCCTGCCAGCCTGTCCTTCCAGCCTGTCCAGGTCACCCTGAGCAGCATCACTGTCTCTAGCACGTCAAATGCTCTCCACACTTCAGTGCTTCCTGTGGACTTGCTGAGAGGGCACTCAATCCCATCATCCCAGTAACAGGGTGGGACCCAGCAGCTGGACACCATCTGGACTCTGCACTGCTGACTACCATGCCACAAGGCTGATGGTAAGATGGTTTTCCACCCACCACATCGCCCACTTCTCCAGCCCAGATCTCACCAATCTGGTGGCGAGGAGACTCTGAGAAACCCTGTCGAAAGCTTTACTAAAGTCAAGGTATGTGGCTTTCACTGTTCTCCGCATACCCACACAGCCAGTCCTCTCACTGCAGGAGGCAACCAGGCTGGTCAGGTATGATTTGCCCATGGTAGGTCCCTGCCGCTGTTCCCACTGCCCTTGTCCTTCAGGACATGGCTTCCAGGAGGATGTTTGTTCTCCATCACCTTTCCAGGAATGGAGGTGACACAACAGCCCATAGTGCCCTGGAGTGCCCTTCTTGCCTTTCTGGAAGATGGATGTGAGGTTTGCTTCTTCCCAGTTATCGGAACTTTTCAAAGAGATGTTGGCCAGCCCCCTCAGCACCCCCATGTGTATCCTGCCTGGTCCTGTGGTCTTGTGCATGCCCAACTGGCTTAAGTGCTCCATGGTCCTAGCCCAGAAGCTCTGCCCTGGCTCACCATGGCAAAGCAGCATGTATTGCAGCTGCATGTCTGCAGAGAGTGCTGATCCTCCTCCTCACCTTGGCACTGAAGAGCCTCCATCCATGCCAGTATTGCAGTCATTGTGTGCCCAGCTCCTCCTGGTGTCTCCTCAGCTGTATGAGCTGCTGTGCAAGCACCCGAGACACACTGCTGGTTACTCTGTGTTCAGCAGAGCAGTGCAAAAGCCTCCTCCAGTGTACTGTATGTACTGTACCCCAGGCACCTCCTCACCACCTCCTCACACCTCTCCTGCTCTTCAGGTCATAGTAACCCTTCTCTGACACTACTAGTTGAAAGCCCTTCTTACCAGGTTGGCCAGACTGTTGGTAAGTGCTCTGGCTCTGCTCGCTCAGGTAGATCCTATCACTGTCCGGCAGTCCTGATCCTTGGTGGCCAGGAAAGCCAAAGCCCTGCCCGCGACACCAGCCACAAAGCCAAGTGTCCCACAAGATGCTCCCGTGCAGAGCTTACCCTGTGATGGGGCTCCCCCGCCCCTTGCCCCCAGCACCCCATAACCACTCTTGATGTACTCAGAGTCACCTGGCAGTGCCATGTGGATAAGCAACAAGGTATAACAGCCTGAGGGATGGTTGAGCTTCACTAGTCCCTCTGTAGCGTACTACATCTGGCCCCTGCCAAGTAACAAACCTCCTGAGACAGCACATGGGGGCTCTGAAACTCTCTGGGATGCTCATCCAGTGCAGGATGAGAGGCAATGTGCCTCAGGATGGTGTGGCTGAGGGAGAGGCACCAGGGAGGCATCTCCCGCCAGCCTGTCCAATGCCTGGCGGCTCCCAGCAAGGACATCTCCATAATGTAATTGATTCCAGGGCCTTCTCACCTGTGTCTGGATCAAGAGCAGCCACAACATGAGCCCACATGCGTGTGTGCATGCAGGATGCTGCAGCGGGCATCCCAGCAGGTTGAAAGGCTAAAGCTGTGGGGCAGGCAGGGAGAGCCTGCACACCAGCTTGCCAGCTGGGGAGGTACCTCTCGGGGACTAACCCTGCCAGCATTTGGAGCAGAAACACCCCCAGGCAGGCTTGACCAGGCTCCTGTGCACCTCCAGGACTGGCCAGCACCCCAGGGACCCTGAGGAGCAGCTGGGCATGCAGCTGGGGCAGGGAAGGGCTGGTGCCCGCTTACCTTGATTTTCTGCACAGCACAGCTTTCCTCCTGGCTCTGACTCCACACGGTCACACCAGCCTTGTTATACCGACAGTGCCAGCCCTCCAGGCTCTCGCACTGATCCCTGAAGGAGCTGAAGTCGGAATCATCTGGAATATAAACCATGTCCCCTCCTCTGGACATGGGGCTGAGCTGCCAGACCCAGGGCACAGGCACCCGCTGCAGGCAGACTCCTTCTGCCTCACCTCCCAGGAAATGCAGCTCTGCCCTTGAGCTCTGCCTTGCTGCAGCTCACATCATCCTCCAAGCCCTGAGCCTGTGACCCCAGAGTGGGCACCGGCCACCCAGGCACAGCGGGATGGGCAGAGACCTCCAGCTACCCCGGCCACGCTGCGCAGCACAGAGCAGGGGGGAGGACGGCTCCTTCACTGCAGTTGCTACTGCAGCTGCTGAGAGCTCAGATGTCTTCCCTGGCTGGCTAACCACGATCGCATTTCTCTCCGGCTGGCTATCAGCTCCTCTATTATTCAGCAGGTAGCAGCACACAGGTGGCTTGGCTTTCAGGGCAGAGCTGCCCCTGGCTCCTGAGCCCCATGTCCTTGACGGCCCTGCTCTCCCCTTGGTGGCACGCTGGCAATCTCTGTGCCTGACTTTGCAGTACCAGCTTGCTGGCGGGATCAGCTGATCACCTGCCAGGAGCAGTGGCCAGGCCTCCCAGCAGTGCAGTAGAAGCAATAAGCTTCACCATCAGAGGGATGCAGGTCCTGGTGTGCCTGGGATGGGGCTGTGGTCCAGTGCACAAGACCTTGGCTGTCAAGGTGTCCTGGGTCTGTGGGGTGGGGAAGGGAAAGAATTTACAGGTGGAGAGGTTGCCCCTCACTGGACTCACAGGATCCTGGTGATGCTGGCGGGAAGGGACCCCTGGGGGTCTCTAGCCCACCCTCCTGTTTGGAGCAGAAACACCACCAGCGCAGGGTAAGGTCATCCCTGGCCTTGGTGTGGCCTTGGGGTTGTGGAGCAGGGAGTGAGCGAGGCCTGACGGATTTATGGTCTAGAGCTCTCTAATGCCATTGTTGTACTGTTCCCTGGGGTGCATGGGAGCATGTGTGTGCACACCTGTGTATCCACGTGGAAGATTGTGCGGTCACTCCAGCCCCTGCAAGAGCCAGACACAGCCTGTAGGCCCCATGTGTGAGTGTGGGGGGAAGGTGGGACCCAAGCCTGGGGGCTTTCTGGCTCCAAAGTGCGTCCAGGGGATGAAGAAAGGGAGGACAGTGCAGTCCTAGGGACAGAGGAGCTCGGACCAGCTGTGTGGGAAGGAGCAGACTGCTTGTCCAGCATCACTGAAGCAGAAACCAGCCCTACCTGGCCATGTTTCTCTCTGCACCTGAGGGATGGAAGCATTTCTCTGCCTGGTGGGTTAAGCTGGAAACTTGAGCAAAAAGAGCTTTCTTTTCTTCTGAAGCAGCCCTTGGGCTCAGTGTTCTAGTTGGCCAACAGTGCAGCCACCCAAAAGCTCACTGGCCACCATCACATATCCCCAGCCACCAGTTGAGCTGAGATGCGTTCCTATGACCCATTTGCTTTTGCACACACTTAGGGCTCAAACCAACCCCATTTACCACTGCCCTTGGCTCTTTTGGACCCAAGGTCTGGATTCTGGATGATGCTGCTGGGAGCTGGCACACCCCAAAGGGGAGATGAAGGTAACTCTAGCAAATGTAAAACAACACATTAATGTGACCTTGCCTCTGTCACATCTTGTTTAACTTCTCTTCATAAGCATTGAGTATCAAATGTCCTGTGGCTGGAGCTACTTTGAGTTCCCAGCTAGGCCGTAGCTATCTTAGGAGCAATGTGACACTGTTTTGTGGGGTGTCCCCAAGGTATGACAGCCCCATCTTTCCCATCCTCCATGGAGAAAGTGGCAGGAGCTCAGCAGCGAGGACGGAGGAAATAAGGGATGCTTCTCTGTGAGGCATCAGTGCTAAGCCCAAGGAAGATGGACTTTATGGGCTCATTTTGCACTGGTGCCTGTTAGCAGGGAGCTGGGCTAGGGTCTGGGTGCGTTGCCATTGCAGGTGCCTTCCAGGCACTGCTGTCGGGGCTGGCTGAACCTGCACTCTGGTGTTAGTGGTGTAACCCCACTGTCCTGCAGCTTCCAGTAGCTGGTGATGGCTCGTCATGCCTTGTTTAGTTGGACGCTGGCTGTCACTAGCTACAGGGCTCCGGCAGCTTGTGGTGTCCCAATGGCTGGCATGGAGTTACATTCCCTGGGCTGACAGCATAGCTGTGCTTCATGTCTGTGTCTTCACAAGCAAGAAATACATTATCAGGAGACAGGCTTGCCCTCCACAAGGTTGTCCTGTCTATGATATGCTATCCCAGGCCACTGCTGAGATGAGTCTATCTGCTGTGAGCATGCAGGGTCCTGCTCTTGGTGGGACTCTCCATCCATGCTTTGTCACTGTGCACAAGCAGTGGGGCATGACCCGGGGGACCATCAAGCCAGCAGCCACCAAGACACTCCTACATGCTCCATGGGCATTGACTCCATGAGCAAGGGCCTCTCCAGAGCCCTGTGGGGCCAGGGCATGCAGGGGGTCCTAGTGACGGTACAGTGAGAAGGACCCAGCTCCCATCCTGGCTGTGTCCAAACAAGGATTTCTGGTCCTTTCCTCCTTCTCCTTCCATTTTCCATGTCAAATTTCTAAACTTGCCAGGTGACTTACAGACTCTAGAGCTGGGATGTGGGACTTACACACCAGGAGTGGAGTTGCAGGGCTTTGTTTGTGGGGGTTCATAGCTCTGTTAACAAGCTCAGATACCTCAGCAGGGCAAGCTTCCAGCCTCTCCAGAGCTGGAGAAGAGCATCAATTCCCTCTGCATCATCCTTTCCTGCTCCTCTGAGAATCGACTTTGAAAGGCTTTGCAAATTGACATGAAAAATGCTTTTCCTACAGGAAATGGTTGTGCTTTGGCTTTATGTGAACCACAGTGCTGGCTCCCCTCAGATCCTTGTTCCACTGTGGTTTATCTCCTCAGGAATGAACAAGAGAGTTATGAGGAAAAGCTAAGATGGGCTGAGAGTTTCCTGGCCCAGAGAAACCCAGCCGGAGCAGTTTGGAAGGATTAAAGCTACCACACAGCATTAGGAGATAGTGGCTGGGGGGGGTGAAGCTTGAACCAGAATGGGAACAGGAAGACATTAAGTCCCTGAGAACCATCAGAGCATGCTAGCTCTGGCCAGGCTGCCTCCCTTTTGGGGGACACAGCAAGAAGCAGAAAAACCAGGGAAAAGTGAGATCCTGGCCCAGGAACAGCGCAAGGCATGAAACACCCTGAGTCGGCAGGAGAGACCCCAGAGTCCCAGCCCTGCAGGGACCCCTAGATACCAAGCGTGGTCCCAGAGTCCCAGGACTGCAGGGACTACCCCAGAGTCCTGGGGCTGCAGGGACCCACAGAGGCATAAGACACCAGACCTCTGAGGCTTCAGAGACACCTGGGGCCCTAGGGAGACCTCAGAGTCCCAGTGACACCAGACCCCTGGGGCTGCAGTAACCCCCAGGGCCTCAGAGGGACTCCCAAAGCCGCAGAGCTGCAGAGACCCCCAGGGTCTTGGTGAGACCCCAGAGCCGCAGTGAGAGCCCAGAGCCCCAGACTCACAGGGGCCTCGGTGAGACGGCAGAGCCCTAAGGCTGCAGGAACCCCTGGGTGCCTGAAAAGAACCCAGAGCCTCGGGGCTGCAGGGACCCCTGCAGCCATGCGTCCATCCAACCCAACCAAGTCTAAACTCAGCTGCAGCTCCATCGGGCAGTGCCACGCCATTCCCCCCAGGAAGGCAGTGTCCCCCCACATCGGTGACATCCCCGGGTCAGGGCCACTGTGCCCGGGGACCCCGCTCCGGGCTGTGCCGCTCGCCTGGCTTGTGCAGTCTGGTGCTCGCCCACTGGGTGTCACGCGTGCTCCACGGACGGCAGCGACACCGACAGGATACGGACAGCGCCAGGGAGAGGCCAGGGAAAGGGACAAGCAGAGGGACAGCGAGAGGAGCCCCTAGGGCTATGCGTCTAGCGGGGACAGCCGCAGCTCCCCGGCAGCCACCAGACGCAGCAGCGATGTGTCCCCTGCTCCACGCTGATGCCACCAACTCGCCCACGGAGGTGGAGGTGATGGCTGGGGCTGTTTCTGACCTGGGTCCCCCACCCCAGTGCCTGGTGGGTGCCAGCTGCTCCCCCACATACTCTCCCAGGGTGGCATCAGTGGTGGCTTTGCCCCACTATGCTTGGTGTGCCCCACTGCTCTGAGCTGTTTTGTGGCACCCTGGGAACAGCCTAATCTTGCCAACTCAAAGCCGGGAAATTGAGGTGCTTTGCACCTCCGTTTCAGGCTCTTGGCACACTTGGTATTACTGGACCCAGTTAAAGAGCCCCAGGACAGTGGGCATGCTGGGGGCCTGATCGCCTCAGTGCCAGGGAGCCCAGACAGAGCCCCCCCCCCCCATATATTTTGCCATTAAGGAAAGGATGGGATGAAGACCCAGAAACTCTCCTCTTCCTCCTTGCTCCTACCCTGTGCTGCTGTTGCATCCTTCCTGCTCTTGGCAGGGTCTGAAAAGCTGAGCCCATTAACTGTAGCATCCTTGGCCACCCAGAGACCAGCCAGAGAGGGAGACAGGGCAGGGACAGCATTAGTACCTTGCACCTGGGGACGAGCAGATCCTGCAAGTTTCAGTGCAGAGCTTTTCCTACCACTTTGGGAGCTTCTGGTGTCAGGGAGAGGTATGGGGTGGGGGACATGATCCCCCACACCCCCTTAAATGTTGGGACCCAGGACAGCCGGGCTACGTGTGCACGGACATGGTGTCACATCTGGCAGCATTTCACAGGGAGGCTGGCAGAGGGCAGCACCATCTCCATCAGACAAAGGCAGGGCAGGGGGTTCAGAGCATCCACACTGGGAAAATCGAGTGGCACCGATGGCAAAGCACGGGTAGGTGGGGAGAAGGCTGCCAGGCACATTCCCAGGGGCTGGCACAGCGAAAAAGGGCATGGAGAGGTGAGAGTTCCCTGTTCACCCTCTCCATGAGTTTTGGCCTCAGCGCTGCCCTCAAGAAACCCATGTGGAGGGTAGGGCATAGAGTGTGCTCTCTGGGATGCAGAGACTAGGGAGGCAGGTCCCATAGCAGGCCTGCCCCATTGTACATGGGTCAGAAGGCCCCTTGGCTGATGTGACTCCATATATCTCCTGAATACCTGTGTACCTCTCTGCCACTCAGAATAACAGAATCACAGAATGGTAGGTGTTGGAAGGGACCCCTGGAGATCATCTTGTCCAACCCCCCTGCTTGAGGAGGTACACCTAGAGCAGGGTACACAGGACTCTGTCCAGGCAGGTTTTGAATGTTTCCAGGGAAGAAGACTCCACTGAGGACTCATCGGTGTCATCCGACAACTGGGGTCATGCCAGGGCAGTGTTCTGCCCCAGGATGCTCCTCCAGCTACATGCCTACCCACGTATCTATGTAACATGCCTACCCAGGACACTCTGCAGTGACACGCATCTGCCTGACACACAGCACAGAAATGGCAGCACATTGCATCCATGACAGAGTCAGGTGGAGCACATGCATGCATGGATGTAGCCATGAGCAGCGGTGTGCCCACGGGATCCTGCCACATGCATGGACAACCAGCAGGCACCTGCAACTCCTCCATCCAGCTAGTGGCACAGAAGCTGTCACTGACACAGAGACCACACAGCAGTGACATGTCTGGACATGCGTGTCAGCCACTCATATGTGCCCAGTTTGCCAGCACACATGTGGCAGGGCACATACCCTGCAGCTCAGCAGTGTACCAGCCAGGGGCCCAGGGGAGCCCACAGGCCCTAAGCACACACCCACCTATGCACTTACATGTGCATGCACACAAAGAGTGGTGCAAATGTGCTCTATATGTGTGCAGACACATGCGTGAGCACTGCAGCTGCTTTGGTGTGTTTTCTGATGCTCCTCAAAGGCCTCTCCATAAGTCCCCCACTCCCATCTTCCTAAACCTCCTTGCTGCATCTTGCCTCCCCACTTGCCTCCTGCCACCATCTCTGTACTGTGGCACTGTGTTCCCCCTTCCCCAGCTCTCCCTCCACCTCATGCTGCCTGTTTTAGCTTAACCCTTCTGCTTAGAGCTGCTTGGGTGGGCCCCTGCCTTGTTTGCTCTGGAGCATCCGTCCCTCCCCACACTGCCTGCTGCCAGCCCAGGACCCTGCTCACAGCTCTGCTCCACTGCACTTTTCCCAGCCTGGGCAACAGGGCTGTGGTGGCCACAGCCCCACAGATGCCAGACCAGGGCTTGTTTGCACAGTGCCCCAGCCGGGCATCAGGATGATTTAAAAGGACTGTGAAAAATGTAGTTATTTTTCCTTCTTTCAGCTGCAAGTCAATACTTGGGGAAGGATGTTTAATTATCTTTGTCACCCTCCTAAATCTCTTTATGAGAGGGTTTGGCTGCAAATCTCCACATCATTTCAAAGTTATTGGCTAGCACTGTGCACAGTGGCACAGTAAATTAGCCGGTTGGAGCAGGCATGGGTGTCCCCCCAGTGCTGCCTGTGCTGTGCACGGCCGATCCTGCCGACCCTGGGGCTGTGCCAGGGCAGGTGGCAGCAGCAAAGCCCCCTGCTACCTTGGGGGTTAAGGCTGGTGTCGCCTCAGGCTTTGGCACTGCCCTGCCATCATGCACTGGTACATGCCCCATCCCTGGGGCCTTGCTGAGCAGGTAATGCCACAGGCTGGCAGCTCCTGTGTGGTCCAGGACCAGGCAGGATCCAGGGGACATGAAATGGCCAGGACCACCCCAGGGTGACCTCCTGCACCATGAGCTCCATCCTTCTCTCTGTGGCATGGTACTGCCACCGCAGCCTTGCTGCATGCCCTTCCAGATTCTCTCTCCAGCTATGGGGACACCCTCCCCAAATCCAGGCCTGTGGTTACCAGGTGCCCAGCACCCCCCTGACTGTCAGGATCCCCCCACAGTGACACAGTCTCACCCCTGGCTGAGGGATGGACCAGGATGGGGCTGAGGCATCTGCACACCAAAGATGCCAGGTCTAGCCAGCTTCTCTGAGCCCCCCAGACTCCCCAGCCCTCCACCTCACACCTCCTCAAAGGCAGACAGGATAGCAGGAGGGTGTGCTGAGATCCAGCGTGGTTGGTGCCAGGTGCTGCTGCCATCCCTGGGGCAGGAGATACCCTGCCCATGGGTGCAGGTCTGGGTGCTGCGTGACGGGTGGCTGCGGGCCAGCAAAGGCACAGGATGAAGAGCAGGCACTGACGTGCTCCCCAACCCCTCCTCTGCTCAGGGGCATAGAGAGTGGTGTGCAGCCCCCCCACCCAGCAGCATCCCTTGCAGGCAGCACCCAGCACCCAGTGTGCCCTAAGCCTTCCGTTCTCATGCAAAGCCAGCAGAGCAGGGGCTGGGCTGGAGGCCTGAGATACGCCATAAAAAAATGCCACCTTCCCGATAATGCCTTTTATTGGACTGTGTGACACGCAGGCTTTAGGGACTAGCAGGAGAATCCTCTCGGCTCATCCGCAGAACGGATTTCCACAGCCCTCCCGGCAGCTTGTCAGCGCTCGGCTGTGAGTCCCTGAAGACTTATTACCTCCTGATGCACGGCTGTGTCTGCTGGGATCTGAATGGCATCCCTGCCCCCTGTTTGCTGCTTAGAAAGATTATGCCGCCTTTGAATAAGCTCCGTGGAGCGCTGCTGCCGACGCATCAGACAGGGGCTAATCAGAAAATTAGCAGGGAAAGAAAACTTTGTGGCAGGAACTTATCTCTGGTGCAGGTGTGTGCTGCTCCAGTTGCTGCTGCCGCCACTGCTTCCACTCCCAGCCCTGTCCTTTACTCGGGCTTAAGCAAAACTTCCCCGTGATTGCAGTGATGAAACCTGCTACAAATGCATAGTATGTGGAGGGGTGTGTGTGTACACTACCTCCTCATACTATGTGTGAAAACACACTTGCATGCACAAGCAAACATGCACAGTCTTATACACATGTACATCTGTCTGTGTATCCTTGGCACAGGCATTTCTGTACATGAGTGCACGGTTATACACATGCACACACACACAGAGGCATGCCTACACTCATGCACATGCACGCACACACATGCAGATATACATATCATACATGTACACATATACAGATATGCACATGCATCCCTGTATACGCAGATGCATGATTACACACTTGCATGTGTACTCACTCACATGCACTTACAAGCATGGACTTGCACACACATGCACCTTCACACACATATTCCTACACATGTGAACATACATGTATATGTGCATATATGCACATCTGGCCACATATGGGCACTTTGGGACCTCTCCCATTGCTAGCTGAGAAGCGAGCGGGGGACAGATGCTGCACTGAGCCCACATTGCACCGCTGGTGCTGTGCCCACTCAGGACAGAGGTGTGTCCCACTTCTGCACTGGCGTGACATTAGTCCCCGTGCTGCAGTGCCATCCCAGGGGCAGCCCTGAAGAGCATTGCTGGACACCCTTGGGTGGTCCCCCAGCCATCCTGACCTGTGCCCAGGGAAGGGCATAGGATGGGGCCCGTGGCGTGCAGGGGGGCAGTGAGCAGTGCTGGGGGCAAGGAATAGCGCCTGGGAGTGGCATGTGGGGGTGATTAAAATGCATCGTTTGTTTTATTTGAGCACAACTGTCAGAGAGACTTTCAGGGCACTGAGCTAGAAAATAGCATTTACAGAAACTGCCTCCTGACACGCGGAGCCCTGACCTTTGCAAACTTCATTAGCACCATGTAGATATGTGCATGTCCAGCCCAGCCCAGGGCGCACACAGAGGGGGAGGGCAGGGATCCCTCCCTACCTCCCCCAGCCCTGGTAGCCCGCTGCCAGCACAGCCCCTCCATGGGACCCCCAAATGCAGCCATGTCCCAGCACGGTGCCTCTCTGGGATGCCTGAGCCCCATGTGACTCAGCACTGTGGCACAGTGGCATTGGTGGCACTGAGGGCGGTGGGAGACGGACTGTGCTGGGATCCCCATGCTCCTGGTGCTGCTTCCCCCAGGGCTGTGGGTGGTGCCAGGCAATACTGCCAGCCCCACTCTGCCACTGCCATATTTTAGGTATGGCCGGTCCAGCCATAGCAACAGTTGCTATGATTCCCTTTTCCCATTCCCTTTTCCCAACTCCAGCGACTTCCCATGGCAGCTCTGGCACTGCTGGGGATATGTTTACAGGCAATTAAAGCTCATTAATTGTGCAGAAGCAACAGAGGCCCTGCGGCAATGTGTGGGGGTGAGTCCCGCAGGGGAGAGAGCCAGACCTGGCTGTCTCTGGCACATCCAGGGTGGCATGGGGGGCAAGTGCACCTACTGCACCTACCTGGGGTGATGCAGGGCTGAGCTTGGCCTGGAGGGATCCCAGAGCTGGCAGCAAAACCTGGGGGATGGGGGACATGCATGGGCATTGTGATGGATCTCACCCACCCAGCAGCCCCACGTGGACATTAACTCCTGCTGGTGCTGAGTGCTGCCAACACCAAACTCTGAGTATTGGAAGGAGGTTCAAGCCCCCAGCTGCTTCCTCCCTTGGGGTTTGCCAGCCCCAGCTTCCCCACTACAGCTTGATGCTTTGCCATGGGGATGAAATCAGCTCTGCTCTCAGCAGGCGGGCGCTTGCTAGAGGATCTTGCCTGTATGTGTCTGAGCAGAGTTGGTGTGGGCAGGTGCCGAGCTGCTGCTCCCAAGCTGCTGCACCTTGGAAAAAGAATAGAATTTGGTAGCTATTGGGAAGGGGAGAAAAACCTTCTTCCAAATGGATTGAAATGATGCTTTGATTGGGAACAGATGCAAGAGATAAGCAGGGGGAGACAGGTACATGCACGGTTACGGCATGGGGCCAGCCGCCAGCCTGCTCGTGGTTCCTTGCTGCAGGGAAGGGAAGAGTCCCCAGAGGCGGCTGGTGCTCTGCTTCCCACTGTTCTGCCTGTTCCAGGGCTGCCGGGATGCATGCAGGCCTGCTCTGGCAGGCAGTGGTGACAGTGCTGGGCATGGGAGCAGGTGGAGGATGCACTGGTGCACAGAATGCTCCCAGCTGCACTGGCTGCTACCATGGTGGGGTGAGGGCAGGGGACCTCACGTCACTCCTGGGGGGACAAGCTGTCCCCTGGCTGGGTGGGGGGTCACTGGCAGTGGGGATTCATGGGGAGGGTGCTCTGGTATCCTGGGAGGAGCTGCAAATCTGGGACTTATCCTGCCATGAAGGATGTGGGACTGCCTGTGTGAGGCAGAGCTCTACACTCCACACACTGCTGCCCAAGCCCAGCTTGGTGTCCTGCAGGACTAGCACAAGAAGTACTGTGGGGAGCATGGTGTGGTCTCCCCCTCCTCTTCCTATTCCTCCTCCTGCAGGGCTAGCAGAGGGGCCCAGCAAGACAAGCCACAGCTCCCCCAGGCTGAGGTGGAGGCCACAGCTGAAAATAAAGACCATTCATACTGCTGCTGGAATTCAGTGCCCCCTGCCATCCTGTCTGCACAGAGGCTGGTGTGCATGGGTGCTGGCAGAGATGCTCGGGGGCATGCTGCTGTCAGTGGGAGATGGAGAGTGCCTTGACAGGGCCTGACCCCTGCCTGGCTTTCCCTCCATCCCCTCTGGCTCTCACACTCACCTGTGGGGCCATGGCCTCCTGGCTTCCCTCCGTGCCTGGCAGAGGCTTGTGTGGGGAGCAGGAGGGTGCAGGAGGGGCGTGGAGCTTCCCACTGGTGGGTCTGGGCTTGGATGGGCAAGGATGTACTGCCACATATGTTGGGGGAAGAGGGCACTCACCCGCTCTTTGGAGGCCCCCAGATTCACCAAGCAAGTGCCTGAGTGGCAGGCAGCACCAGTGATAGTGGAAGACACTTGGCCCATTTTAACCCCCACCATGGCACTGCTGCCTCTGCTGAATGACTGCCTCCGGTCTGGGTCCCCGCGCTCCCCGTCAGCTGCAGAAGATCCAGCGGGAGGCAATCTGCAGGCGCACGCTGCGGAGCGGCGCTTTTCTTCTCTAATCTTCTTATTTCATTTTAGCATTTACAATACACCCAGCCGGTAATCCTGACATCAAACACGCCACGCGCACTTTCAAGCTGCACCGACGCCAGGCTGTGTGAGCACTGGCAGGAGCTGGCAGCTCCGACGTCTTGAGATAACATGCAGAAGAAAGACAAGGAAAGCTGCTCTGCCAGTGCGACAAGCAGGCGTCGGATTCTGTGTCCTCCAGAGCCCTTTCCCAGGGGCCACTCACAAGGTGCCCCCTCAGGGCCACAGGGTCTCTCCATTAGGGTGCACTGGGTGCAGGACCCGTGGGGTGCCTCTGTAGCTGCTACAGCTGGGTTGAGATGGGTGTCCATGCTGTTCAGGGCAGGTTTTGTTTCTAGTGAGAGGTTGGAGTCAAAGTCATTCAAGCTGGCAGCCCAGGGGGCAGCGGCAGAGCTGGGTGACCCTGCTGGTGCCCACTCGGCAGTCTATCCTCTCCCCCCTCCCCCCCCGCAGCTGCACACACCTCTGGAGCAGTCCAGAATATCCTGGAGGCTCTTCCCAGCATTCCTCTTGCTGGGGCATCATTTGGTGACTGGGCATGGCAGCTGGACCTTGGCTGGGATACCTGGGTGATCCATCCCCAATGCAGGAATGCATCCCCTCCCCAGCGAGAGGGCAGGCAGGGGGCAGCTGCATGCTTTGGGTTGGGGGGGGACAGTGTCTGATATCTGCTATCCACAGGCATCACCAGCAATGGAGCTGTGCAGTGCGATGGCACCATGACCCACATGGGGCTGCACCAGAGCTGGCTGCGGAAACCCAAGGATCAGGCAGCCAGCGATGCTCATGAGTCCCTTTGCTCCCCTGTCACTGGCTCTTCTCTGTCAGACACCAGCTGTTGGGACAGAAATTTAGGCGGCAAACTGCCAGGGAAACATTTCCCTGCTCCTACCAGGTGCAGTGCAACACCCTTCTCGCTGTGGTAGACAGACCTGCCAGCGTTTGCTGAGTCCCTGGGGTGGCTTTTTTTCCCCAGCTTGGTGTCCAGCACTGAGTTTCCAGCTGCTGGGGAATTCCTAGAGGTTTCTGGGAGCTGAAAGTCTCAGTGGGTCTGGATCAGGGAGAGGGGGATGAAGGGCTGAGAGAAGCAGAAAAGCCTGAGAAACCATTTAATCCACCCTCAGGCCCCAGCAAGGATGGGATTCCTGCCCAGCTCCCTCTCATGGGTGGTTTCAGTGGGCACCCCGAGACCTAGGAGCTTTCACCATGACAGAGCATCCTAACACCCTGTGCCCATGCAGTGCCCTACACCCATGCAGCTTTACCATCACCTTCCTCAGCCCACACAGGAGGTATGAGCCCAGCTAACATGCGCTCTACCCGGCACTGGCACTGCCAGGGGACATGAGGAATGACAGCCCATCGAGGATGGCAATGGCTCGTGTCCCTGTGCAAACCTGTGCAAAAAAAAAAGAGGTCATGCCAGCCTCTTCCTCAGTGTGCCTGCACAGTGCCAGGCAGGCACTTGCTGGGAGCAGCCCTGGCCCTGCTCTGCATGGTGGGGGGCACCCCCCGAGGAATAGTCTCAGCTCTAATCCTTGTCTCAATATTTGGGATTTAATCAGCACTGAAGTAAGTAGCTTTTTTTTTTCTTCTAAGGCAGAGAAGAGCTGTGACTCAATAGGAATTAATTTGCCTAATTAGCGTCTTTGGGAAGCTCTCCTTCCTGCGCATGCCCCAGCAGGGGGATTTCAGGGCTTAGGGACCCATTGTGAAGACTGTGCCTGTGGTGTGCTGCCCAGCATGCTGCCATTGCCCCCCTGCCTGCCTGGCTGAGGCAGCATTGCCCCCATGTACCTGTAGGATCCAACCTGGTATGCAGCTGTAGAGCATCAGCTGGATGCCCAATGCCACGGCGACACCCAGCAGCCCCATGCAGTGCTTAGCCTGGCTGGCTGCGGCGGGCACAGGCAGTTTGGGGTGGGGGGCCAGCCAGAGGGGTGCGGGAGCGGGCAACTGACAGGGAAGATGAATGGTTTTAATCACACTGCTTACAGGGCACCATCTGAAGTTTTGTGTAAGTTATGATAGCGACAGTTTGCACGAAAATTGTATTTCCAGGCTTCATTGACTGGCTTAATGAGAATCTTTACGTGTCAGATATTAAATTAAGAAATTAAAGAGCTGTTTCGGTGTGTATAGACTCCTTCCCTCGCACTGAGCTGCTTCTTCCAGATCAATCAGGAACGCACCTCTAGAAAAGATGGGAGAAGCCTTTGATTTTCTGTCACTGGGGAGGTGAGTCTAATACACTTTGGCACCTAATTCATGTTTTATTAAAAGGCATGAGGTGGATGCTGCTGGCCCCTACCTCTGCCCACTGCCCTCTCTCCACCTGCACCATTCCAGGAGGAGGGACTATCCCTGTTCTACCATCTTTGGGTCTCCATGCCACCCAGCTGTCACACTGTGTCCCAAATGCCAGTATCCTGAGTCTCAGGTGATGCTGAGCACTGAGAAGGTGCAGGGCACTGTGTGCCTGGCTGGTGAGTTTTGCTCTGCTAGCCAGAGATGAGGGTCAGTTTGGAAAAAACCATGTTGGAATCACTAGGTTGGAAAATACTGCTGCTCTCCTGTGCTGCATCCCTGCTTTCATTTCTGTACTGGCTAAGTTTGACCTGAATTGTTTTGGTCTTCCCTCAGAATTTGCTGGAAATATGTACTTGGCCAACAACTCACCAGCTGGTGGGGAGCGGGGAAGATGTCACGGCCATAGGGAGGGACTTAAATGGCTGGGGGACATGGAGTGTGCTGTGTTCACCAGCAGGTTCTTGGGCATGGTGAGCAGGAGTCATGAACCAGAGCAAGATGGCAGCAGTGAATCACTTAATGCCACACCACAGGCACTGGAGATAAACACCAGGCCCAAGGATGCTAGAGAGTAACACCTGGGACAGGGACACCAAGGATAAATGCCCCAGGGTGAGGGCATCCAGGGACACCAAGGATAAATATCCCCATTCAGAAGCACCCAGGGTCACTGGAGATAACCCCTGGGGCAGGTACATGCTGGGACAGTGCAGATAAGCTGGGGACACCAGGCAGCTCAGTGTGGTCAGGGAGGGAGTCCAGCTGGGATGTCTCCCTCCTTCTTGATTCACCTGGTCCCTGCAACATGTCACAGAGGAGTCTGGGGGCACTGTGGCCCCTGCCACCATCTCAGATGTCCCCAGAAGGGTGACAGGGCATTGGGCTCTTTCTGGCTGGGAGGATGCTCAAGTGAGCCCCAAGCCCGGGCCATCAGCATACCTGGATGGGGTCCTGAGCCCCCTTGCCACATGTCCACCTTCTAAAGTTGAAGGCAAGAAGGGGAGGGTCATTGCTGTTGCAAACTATCTGTCATGGCAAGAGAAATCACACCTCCAGGCCCCTGAGCATGCTATCCATCTTTGACTACCTGCGTTAGCCCCGTCTTCTCCTTGTGTGGGGAAAGTTTGAGTAAACAGCTTAATTTGGCACTAATATGAGTGCAGACATTGTTTGCAGTGTCAACTATTGATTTGCGTCCTCGCGGCCCCATCAGTCATTTAGGCTTTTTCATTTTTTGATATTACAGTCGGAAGGGATAAACCTCCCAGCAGCCCTGGGCTGGCTCGCCATGTCCATCCCTGAGCCCAGTGGCCAGGGACCCCGTGTCATCACAGGAGGCTGGTCATGGTGCCATCAGCCCTCTCCCCACTGCTGCTCGCAGTGTTGCTCCCACGGGACATACATGGGTGCAAAAGGGGAAGTGGGGGGGAGCTGGTGCCATGGTGCTCCCTGCAACAAGGACTTGCTACTGGGATGCCAGCTGGGCTGGTGCCCAGAGGACCTTTGCCCAGCCAGGGTCAGGAGCAGGACAGGGATGGGGTCAGGACTGGGATCCACTGGTGTCATCCCTAAGCGATGGCCACGCTGGCCAAGAAACCCCATGCTGTCCCCACTTCCATCACCACTGTGGCGAGGCGTGGGTGCCAGCCCACCCTGGCAGCTGGGCACCCTGCAGGCCCTGCCTAAATGTCTCATTAAAGGGATTTGCGGGGCTTCCAAGCTAGGCTGTAATCTGGCGCTTACCGTTCATTTGTTCCACCGTCTCAGGCAGCCGGCAAAGGTCGTTGGATCTTTAATTACACAGAGGCAAACGGCGGGCGCAGCGGGGAGGAGGAACGGCTGCGGGCATCCGGCAGGCAGCCCGAGAACGGCAAGTGTGCTCTTGCTAAAGAGGAAAACACTTTCTGCCCCCGGGGGCCCTGGCAGATCCAACAAGACTTCCCTGTGCAGAGTTGTTGTGGTCAGCCAACCTATCCCTTGCTGCACAGTGACGGCCACCTCAGCTAGCATTGCCCCCTTCCTCCTCCTCCTTGGCAGTGCGTTGCCTGCCCTGCAGCCCCAACCCAGCCCAGCCCCACTCTCCTTCTTCCGGCTCCTCCTGTGCTGAGGGACATGGTGGGAGCCCAGCCTTGGGCTGGGCACACACCTGTGCACTCTTACGTATGCTCAGTGCATGCAGTGTGCATGTTTTGGGGGCACACACCCCCTCCCTGGGCAGGTTTTGGGGCCACAGCTGTGCCTGTGCCCTGCTGAGCAGGGTGGCTGGAGCTCAGCTAGGGCAAGTAAAGCCCCTGACTGGGAAGAACACTGGGATATGCTGGTACCTAGCATGCCCAACCAAGGGCGTGCATGTGCTCCCTGCCTGCAAATGCATGTAGGACGGAGGTGATGAGTGTAGGAGTGCTGCGTGGGTGTGTTTGTGTGCCTTGGTACTGAATATGAATATAGGCTGTGTGTGCATGTACCTATATCTCCCACATATGCATATATGTTTAATATGCATATGTGCATGTGCATACTGAACAGGCAGTGTGTTCGACCATGTGGGTGTGTTTCTTAGTGCTGAATGCCCCCAAAGTATATGTGTATGTTGTGCATGTGTGGGCAGTGACATGCATGCCAGATATAGCCTGTGTTTCCATGTGGATGTGCATGCACCTCACTGCTGTGTGCAGGCAGGCTAAGCAATATGTGTGCACACTGCGTGTTCATATATGTATGTGAGCTCCCATGTGTGAGCTCAATGCTTGCAGGATACAGTGTGCGTGTGTGTGTGTGTGTGTGCATGCCAAGCCATGTGGTGCTTGTTTGTGCTGTGGGAGGGGGCTGGAGGATGCTGCATGGTTGACAGGGCTCCAAAGACTAAGTGACAGCAGGATGGGAAGTAAAGAAAGTCAAACAATTATCCCTCCCCTGCGCACAGAGCCATCCTGCTCTGTGACGGTCATTAATGGACTGTCATCCTGCACTGACAGGTGGGGATCAGCACCTAACACAGATTGGCAGGCAACAAGGTACTCTAGGGTTGCCATCTTGGGGCAACAGGCAGGGACCATGGCAGCCACTGCTGCCTCCCACTGCCCACGTACTCTGCCTGGACCAGCCCCACCAGGTTCCCCACAGCCTGCAGGGCGACACGGTGCCTGGGTGCCCAAGGAGGCGTGCAACTCTCCCCGCTGTCCCCACACGATGCAAAGTGTGCTGGAGGGATGCAAAGCCTTTGTCACCTGCCCTATGCTGGTGGGGGTCCCTCTGGCCCCAGGTGTGCCCCAGGGTTGGCTGCAGCCTGAGTGACAGCCTGTCGGGTTAATGAGCCCTGATACCAGGCAGGATGGCTGACACCCGCGGCTGCCTCCTCAGGCCATCCCTTGGGGCTTGCCACGATCAGGCACTGCTGGAGGAGGTCTGGGGTGAGCAGGGGACTGGCACTGATACCATCGTTTCTCCTGAATGGCAGTGGAAAGCTGTGTGAGTTTGCCCGACCCCAGCAGTTTTGGGCCACCAATTGTCCTAGAAAACACAAGGGCTTCAGGAGGTGCAGCCATGCTGCCCATGCTCCACCCAGTGTGCAGGGTCACACTGCCTGCTGCCTGCCCAGACCCATGGTCCACGAGGACTGGTGGCACCCAGGATCCTCCCCTGACTGGCCCCAGCCGTTGTGGGCAGGTCAGAAGGGGATGGAGAAAGGATGAGCCTGGCCACGGCTGCAGACTATGGTGGGCACTGGGCACTCAGGACTGCTTCTGGAGCATCCTTGTCATGCTGCAGCATCATCCTCCTGCCACAGCACCATTTCTGGACCATCCTTCTGCTTCAGCACCAGTATTTCTGAAGCATCCTCCTGCCTCAGCCCTACCATTTCTAGAGCACCCCCGTTCCTAAGCACTAGCATTTCCGGAGCATCCTCCTGCCTTGGCCCATCATTTCTGGAGCATCCTTTGTCTCAGCAACACTGTTTCTGGAGCATCCTCTGCACAGTGCCTCTGCATCGCTGCAGCTGTGTCCCCCGTGCCAGCTCCAGCTCCTGGCTCTAGCCTTTGCAATAGCAAGGGGCCCTTATTCTACATTTGCCTATCTCCTATCTCTCTTCCTTCCTCCCACGCCTGTGCTCACTCACTCCCTTGAAGACACACACGCCTAATCCGCTTGTTAGCCTATCCCTTCATCTAAAACCAATATGCAGCTGAATGCCGGAGATAATTAATTGATCAATTAGATAGAGAACTGCCTGTGCTCATGGCACTGCACACACATGGTGGGGGAGGCTATGCCAGCACACCTGCCAGTGTGATTCCCCAGCACACGTCCTGTGCCTGTGCAAGCAGATGCTGCAATTCCCACCTAGTCGTGTTCAGTGTGTGCACACCCAGCTGCATTCAGCATGCACACCCAGCTATGCACACCCAGCCACACATACTATATGTCTGCACACTGCTGTTTGAAGGGTGCTGAGCACTGGTGCTGAGCTTGGGGTGGCACACACCACTCCTGCATTCCCTCCCATCTCCCACACCCTGCTTCCTGCACCAATTTGCTCAACAGCTGGAGGGGCACATCTGCAGGGGTACCACTGGAGGGGACAGGCCACCAGTCAAGGTGACCCCAGGGCAGCTCATGGGGCTGGGACCAGCCTGCCTGCCCCAGCTCAGGGACATAGTCAGTTAGTGAGTGCTGCCATGCAGTGGGGAGCCTGGGCTGCAGACCCACTGACCTGCACTTGTCCATCCTGGACGTGGGCAGGGGATGGGCCACCTTGTCACTATGCCATGTGCCCCAGAGCCATGTGACACTGCAATTCTGGGGGGTGCCTGCTCTGCTCCCTGGCAGGGTATGAGTGCTCCAAATCCTACCCAGGGGCTCCTGCCTGGCTGAGCAGGACACTCTGACTGCTGGGCACAGTGTCGGTGTCCCCCAAGCCCCGCCACTCCTCCTGGGTGCTGCTGTGCTTGGGTGCCCCCAACCACCCCAGAGCATGGGGTGGGATGCTGAGTAGTCGGGGGGTCCCAGCTAGCAGGGTGGGTGCCCCAGCATCCCGGGGGTAACAGGCAGGGCTGCTGGGGAGGCAGGGAGCTGCAGGGAAGTAAATAATGCAGCAAACCCATGTCTACCAACCCCCTCCTCCACAGGCTTTGAAAAGCAACACATTACCCTGATCTCCAGACATGAGTTTTTGTCACCAAACAGGGTGATGAGGAGACTTTGAAGCAAATACAAACACTGGGAAAGGGAATACATAAGAAGAGAATTGCGTGTTCTCTTCAGAAAACAATTGCAGTGTCAACTACATGGAGCAGCTCCGTGGAGGGGGAGCTGCTAACCAGGAACCTGACAGCCCCAAACGATGGGAAATTATCATCAAAATAAAGAAATCCTCTGTCCGCTGTCAGCACTTCAGTGCCTTCCCCACTTCCCCTCCTGCCCTTGCACCCTGCATTGCCCCAGGTACTGCCTGTGCCACTGCCCTGTGCCCCAGTGGGTCCCCTGTGGTGGCATCACCGTTCTACCTGGGGACACAGTGCCCTGAGCCCCTCTGCACCCACTTGTGCTTTGCACACATGCTTGTCACCTGCAAACACATGCCTTGCATGCATGCACCTGCCTTGCATGTGCACACTTGTGCCCTGCATGCAGATACTTTGCACACCTTGCATGAGTGTTCACACCCTGCACACACCTCCTGCTTTATGCGTGTGTTCACACCTTGCACAGGCATTCACACCTTGTACACACACTGCACACACATGCACATGTACTTGTGCCCCGCACATGTGTTCACACCTTGCACACCTTACACGCTTCACCCCTGCAGTCCTACACATGCCCTACCTGCGTGTTCCCCTTCTCCCTGACATCCTCCTTGAAGCAGCATAAATAAATATATATCTGTATAGGTATATAAAGGCAGCGCTATATATAGCAGGGAAGATGTTATCATTTTGTGGCAGGTCCCTCTCTGTGGCTGCCAGCTTCTGCCAGATTTCACTTGGGCATTTAAGGTGCCTCGGTAATTTGAGCAGAATGTGGTGGGGGTCTCCCTTTGAGCTGGGCCCTGCTGGCATGCCCTGTGAAGGAAGGGCCACCGGCCACGTGTCCTTGTGGAGCTCAGGGCAGCCCTAGGGAGTCTGGCGCATGTGCTGCCCCTGCACCCCCTCAGGTGCTGCCCCTGCACTCCCCCTCTTGCCACAAGGACCCCTGGGAGCTTGGGGGAAGGGGGGGGCATCTTCGTGCCACACAGAGTCACCCTCTCACTTTCAGATGAATGAGCACTAATGCTCTGCACGTGTACACCCACCCTGTGTACACTTGCAGCATGTGCACGCTCACCCCCTGCATGAGCACTTGCACCCTGCTCACCCTCATGTCCTTCGCAAGCACTCCTGCCCTGCTCATACTCACCCACCGCACAACTGCTCCCATCCTGTTTACACACACTGTGTACACACCCTACAGCTCTGCATGCTTTGTACACTTATTCATGCCTTGCACAGACACTGACCTTTCAGGCCTGCACTCATGGCCTGTGTGTGCACTCACACCCACCTTGCACTTTCAGACCCTGCACGTGTGCTCAGCCACTGCACATGTGATCACACCCTGCCCACAAACTCTCCCTCATGTTCCCACTTGTGCCTTGCACATGCGAATCCCGGTGCACGCTCAGGGGTGCCTCCCACGCATGACCACACTTCAACAGCCCCCAAACACACCTCTTCCCATCCCTGTGGCTCCAGGCACTCCTCACCCCTTCCTGCACACCAGACCCCAAACCTTGCTCATGCCCCTCCACTGTGGGGGCACACTGTAGACCTGGACATGCTGATGCACTCCCCCCACATCCCTGCAAACACCTCTCCTTGGTCCCTCTTTCCCACTCTGTTCATTCCCCATCCATCCGTCCATCCACCCCTCCATCCACCTGTCTGTCTGTCACCTTCTTGGGCTCAGTGCCGGGCACCCTTCTCCCTCTTTATCTCTGGCTCCCAGCTGCTTCTTGCTCCTCCCTGCCGCTCCCTCCATCCCTCCTTCTCCTCATCTCTCGCTCCTGCAGCCTCCTGCCACGGTTATCACTCTCTTGCACACATTCCTCCTCCCTCCCTCCCTTCTGCTCATCCTTTTGCCCCTCTCACACAGTCCCCTTCTTCCTTTTCATCTCCATTGTCCATCCCCTCCATCCCCAGATTTGTCTCCTTCCCATGCCTCCCTCCTTCCACCTCCGTGCCCAAGCACCTTGAGGTCCACACTCAGAGCCACAACCCCACCCGGCCGTGTGTGTTCCCCACATCCCCCTTGCTCACGTGCCCCCTGGGCCCTTCCACGTCCCCACGACGCCCAGTTTTATTTCGCTGCTGCAGCCTTTAAAGTTTCAATCAGCGCTTAGCTGGGAGAGGCGGGGAAGTCTGCGCCTCCCGCTCCCAGCCCCGCGACGCTGTGCTGCCACTCTGAGCGCTCCCGCCTTATAAATTTTACATTATTACCCTCTTTAAAGTATATAAAATAACTATTCATAAATTATTGAGGGGAAATTTAAAATACTACAAATGTTTATAAATGTTTATCAAGAGGTCTTCTGAAGTGAGCGAGCGGAGCCTGAGTGACTTCCCACGGCTGGCAAGAGCATGGCAGCTGCCCTGCCCCTGCCTGTGGGGGGATTTTTGTGGGACCGCCAGCAGGAGATCAGCTTGGGCTCCCACAACCTCTTTAATTCATGTCCCAATGGATGGCAAGGAACAAATTACCATCCGTGCACTGTCTCATTCTGCCAGCAGCACTCTGCGTTCGGGCATCCCCGGCCCTTCCCATCATCAGCTGCTGCTGTGTGACCCTGCTCTGGGGCTGCCACTGGGTAAGGGCAGATGGCCTGTCATGCTGGCGACACATCCTGCCCCTCTGGGGACATATCCTGCTCTACAGGGAGATGTCCTGTTCATCCTGGGGAGACGCCCTGTCCTGCTGTGGACTTGTCCTGTCCCCCAGCCAATGCCCTTTGTGTGTCCAAGTTCCAGTCTGGCTCGGGGTCCCCAGTGAGGGACTGAGCAGTGCATGCACACAAACACCTCTATGCACACATGCATGGACACATGTGCACGTGCATTGCCAGCTGGCTCAGCCTTGGCACAACTGCCAGCACTGCCTGGCCAGCACTGGTGCTTCCAGGGCTGCTGGAACCCCGCAGTGCTGTGGGAGCAGCAGTGTGGTGGCACCAAGCCATGCCAGGATGCTGGTGGCAGGCAGACAGGAGCGTGTTGGATGCAATGAGCAGGATCTGGCCAGGGCTGGCCGAGTTGTGTGGCAAACAGATGGACTATGGCTCAGACACTGGCTTCATCACCTGCCAATACGGCACCTGGCACTGACACACACACACACACACATGTGGTAGCTCCCTGGCAAGCACAGCACCTCCAAGACTGGGCAGCTGACATGGCATGACATGGCACAGCCCTGCAGGATTGGCACTGCCAAGCCTGGGCAGCCTGCTTGGCATGGCATGGCATGGCATGGCATGGCATGGCATGGCATGGCAGAGTGCTGCAGGGATGGCACAGCTGAGCCTGAGCAGGCTGCACAGCATGTCACAGCATGACACTGCAGGGATGGCATCAATAAGCCTGAGCAGCCTGCTTGTCATGGACAGCATGGCACAGCACATACCAGCAGAGAAGGCTCTGTTGAGCCCAGGCAGCTGGCATGGCACAGCCCTGGAATAGCCATGGCACAGTCTTAGCATGACAGCTGGTGCAGCGCAGCTGCAGCACAGTGATCCTGCACACCCTCTGCTCCTCTTCTCAAGGAGCTCCAGGAGCCAGGATTTGCCTGCAGGCAGGGTGTCACAGCCAGCTCGGTGCAGTGCAGGAGGGTGCTGGAGGTGGGATCTGCCAAACCACCTGCCCAGGGAAAGACCAGTGACCAGGACAGCTGCACTGCTGTGCAAGACACAAGTGTGTGCAACACGCATGCTGCAAGACATAGACACAATCGAGGCTTCTGGAAAGGCACAAGACTCTGGAGATGTCTGCTGTGGCCATGTCGGGAAGCCCAGCTTAGCATAAACACCATACCCACCACAATGGGAGCTGTGCCCACTGCAGGGTGGCAAAGGAGCTCTGCTGCAGCCCCAGTGAGTGGGTCTGCCAAGTGTGCACAACTTGTGCTTGGATGCTCAGTGATCCTATAGCTTCCAATAGGAGCTGCCTGCAGGGATTGTGTTTAAAGCGCTGGCTGATTGGGGTAATCATGGGAGCACAGAGTGCATTAGCTGTGAAGGTTTATAAAGGGAAATTAAAATAAAATTGGATGTGACAGAAAAGTACATGGAAAATTAGTATAAGAATATGAATATTTATGGCTGCAGGAGCATGCTCTGGGAAAATACTCCTCTCTGTTCCCTGCTACCCACCCTGCCAAGGGTCTTGGGCATGTCCCGGGGCAGCACCCAGCCATGGGGCCAGGCTGCGGGGCTGGGCCAGCTGCGGTGGGCATGCTATGCTCCCATCACTGCTGACCTGCCTTTGGGAGGACTTTGGGGATGATGGAGGCTGTGGTGTCCCAGCTGCATGCCCATGTGCCCCTGGCAGCCCAGCGGGTATTCACAGGGCTGGAGCGTCCCGGTGGCGGTGGTGGCACTGGTGCCAGGGCACATGGGTGCTTCCATCGCTGTGATGGCATGACGGCATAGGGATGGGGACAGGCACAGCTCGGGAACATCGCTGGTGGCAGGGAGGAGGGGGTTGGCACCATGCGCTGCTGGCATACGCTGGGGCCGCTCATGCAGGAATTAGGGCACTAGGACAGAGCTCAGCCTGCCAGGACTGCAGGGCACAGCTCTCCTTCTGCCCACTGGGGCTCTGCCTGCCCATTCGAGCTCCAGCAGGGTTCACACTGGAAGCTGGCAGCACTCGGCACTGGCAGCTCCTCAGCAGCGCACTGAAGATGCCACCACCCTGCTGGGGATGACATGCTTTCCCCCACATCACCCAGGGCAGGGGGCTGCCCACAGCACCCCTGCCTGCCTGCCCTGCTGGAGGCCCCATGCTGGACGTGGGGCAAGCCATCCCCCTGTCCCCTCCTGCTGTCACACTTAGAAGCCATTAAAGTAATTGAATGCTTTAAATATTCAGCGCTCAGCTTAAATATTCATCAGCAAAGTTATTCTGATTGCTAAACTGCATCAGCAAAGGCTGGGAAACAGTTCCTCTCAACAGAGCTCCCCCCATGTGTGTGCACAGCCATGTGCACCCCAACCCTCACGTACGCATGCACACACACACACGCACGTAGACATGTATGCACACATGTGTATGCATACGCATGCATGAGTACCTGAGTATGCCTCTGCATAGATCTGCATATGCATACATACATGCAGAAAGATGCACACAAACCCTCCCAAGAGTGGGTGGGTGTGGGCATTGGGAGTAGTGGGGGCACTGGGAGCACATTTAGGTGACTGGTTTGTACCCCGAACCTGAGCTATGCTCCCCTAGCAAGGCTGTGGGGAGGCTCCCAGGCCAGCACCACCTGCAGCATCCCCATCACTGTCCACCCTGGCACCAGCAGTCTAGATCCCACCCCAGGACCACTCAAGGGTTGTCCCCTGCACCACTGTGTCACCCAGGGTCCTGGCACGGTCTGTGCCCCTCCACCCCACAAAGGCTCTGGGTGGTGGTCTTGCAGTGGAGCATCCTTGAGCTGGTGCTTGCATTATTTACATATTTTTACAAGGGGAAAAGACAGATTAAGGATTGATTAATAAAAAAGTAGTAGTGAGAGACTGTCCTGAGATGAGCTCATGGGAAAGCATTGCTTTGAACACCCCCTGGCCAATCCTGCTGCTCCCCACCGGTACCCCAGCCATTGCGGTAGTGCCAGGCCATTGCAGTCTGGGAACAGGCAACAAAGAGGTGCCTTTGAACACAAAAGGAGGGTTTGATGCTATCTCTGCCAGGCTGATCCAGCCAACTGGGTCTGTTATAGCCACATATTATTCTTCTTAAGTGCCCGTTGCATAATCCTATCCCTTAGGCTGGCTCTTGGTGGGGATGATCTCCCCCAGCGTTGCAGATGCAGCACTGCATGTCGCTTGCCAGGTTGATGGCAAGATGTGCCCAGTCTCAGCCATACCACCCTGCCCTTGGCTCTGACAAGGAGGTGATACTCCACTTTACCTGCTGCTATGTATTTTCTTGGCCCTCAAACGCTGACCAGGATGGCCTGAACCAGGGTGTGAAGGAGAGCACCAGAGGAGCATCCCCTGCAGGACTGGGGGACAAGGCAGGACCTGCCAAGAGTCCTGAGACGGGCAAGAGCTCCCCACCATGCCAGGGCTCTAGAGCTCCTCTTGTCTTCTGCTGGCTTTGACAGCACTCTGGTATTTTCTTCCATTAGGAGACAAAATATCATTGCTCAACACCTTTGTTTCTGGAACAGAGCAACTTGGCTAAGAGAAGAGCAAGAGGAGGAGAATCAAAAGATTATATAACCCATGGCTGGGAGCAAAGGATGCCCTGAAAAGAGAAAAACAACTTGCCAGAAGTAGCGACCCTCTGCCACCCTCTGAAGGCAGGTGAAACCAGAACCAATACCAGCTTTTAAAAGGATTTTGCATCTTCACTGAGATGTGGCAGCATTGTGGGAGCCTGTAGGGATCCTGCATATCCCCGGCCAGGCAGGCACACTGGTGCTTTCTCCACTTTCCAATGTGGAGTCTTGCAAAAGGCAAGATCTGAGGTTCAACATCTGCAGGAACCAGGGAACAAGTTCATCATGTGAAGCCTCAGAACCACCAGGTCCTCTAGTGAATGTCTTCAGCCGCCTGGCACCTTCCTGGATGAAACCTGCCAGCAGACCTACGCCCACAGCCCTTGCCACAGGTGTCATCAGTCAATAAAGACCTTTTGCCTTTCACATGGAATGCATTTTTCCTCCAGCAACTGGCTGGCAGGGAGGGTATTACATGTCGGTGCTGGTGCACAAGTGCATTCCTGCATGCACAGGGGTGCTGGCATGTGCAGGCACATGAAGAGGTGGAAACAGCCTCAGCAAAGCTCTGCAAAAGGCACCGATAAAATTGTTTCTCAAATACCTAAAGCAGGCTTAGGTTTAAGCAATCTTGCTCCAAAGACGGCTCCTGCATACATTTCACACACTACAGCTTCATCTTTAATCTCGAGGAATCATGTACTTTGCATCCACATTTGCCATTCAGATTTGCACCACAGAAGGCTGTGCTGTCCTGTGCAGCTCCAGGGAGAGGGGGCTCAGTGCTCCACGCAGTGCCAGGGCTGCTGGTGTGCTGCCAGCCCCGGGTGGCTGGACCCTGCCCATGCCATGGCTCAGCCAGACTCAAAAGCAGAACAGAGGAGGGCTGTCTGCCTCCCTGCATGGCTGTTAAGCCCTGGGAAGGAGTCGCTGGTTTATCTGATACGATTTAATCAGCCCTATAATTAGATTAATTTGTTGATTTGATAGCAACCCATTTCTCGCCGTTAGATTTGTTTATGTGTGTTTTATGCTTCAGTTTGGCAATAAAATAGGAACCGAGGAGGTGGGAAAGTCCCTCTGTGTGCCTGTGCTCTGCACCTACAGAGTGCCCGGGCTGCCGACGCGTGTCCTGGGGCCCTGCCAGCTCCTTGTGTAGGGCAGGAACAGGCAGGATGGGCAGCTGCAGGGGCTGCTGGGAATAGCCTGCTACGGGGAGGGTGTATCCCTGCAGGGGCAGGCGGGGGGAATGGAGGCACCGGGGATGGTCCCTGCGGGAGGCACCACGTGCCCTGGTCTGGGCTCAGGGGAGCAGCTGCAGGAGCTGAGGGGCTGCAGCCCTTGGCTCACTCCCATCTGTCTGGGGTCTTTTGCACAGACCGGTTCTGGTTGCTGAAGCAGGTTACAATTCGTTTTGATGAATGGGCATGCAGCTGACCTGAACCTGCTGCATCATTTCCCCTCTGTTGGCAGAGGAGCTCTGGTCAGTCCCACCCCAGCCACCTCCCTGCATCTTAAAGCATCATCCCCTTAAAGGAAAAAAACTCCAAAACTTGCTTGTTCAATGGGGGAGTAGATCGCTGCAGAGTGTGTTGCAAAACAGTATGGTCATGCTGACTTGGTGAGGCAGAAGGAAGAGAAGCCTTTAGGAAGGCTTTGCTCACCCCTCTGGGCTCTGCTGCCAGCTCGTCCACCCAGGCAGCGCAGCATGGCAGCCAGCAGCTGCTGCTGATGGATGCAGATGGACGTGGCCCTTGCGATGCCTTCAGCTATGGGCTATGTACAGTCCTGAGCTGCCGTATGGCCTGCGTGCCCCCTGCCAGGCTTTTCCCATGAAGGAGCAAGCAGCTTAAATGGGATGGGAGCAGTATAAGGGTGTGCACGGGGGCAGGATCAGTCCCAAACCTCCTCCTCTTCCTCACTGCTTTCCCCATGGCTGCAGCAGGATGAGAGGTGCATCTTGTCACAGCACCCAAGGTGGCTGCTGGCATCTCTGCCAGACAGATGCAGCCTGCTCCCAGGGGTAGGACAGCCATGGCACCTGCTGCTACCAGCCCAGGGCCCACCTCTGCGGCAGGTCATTCCTTCACCTTGCTGGCAGCTAACATGGCATCACCATTTGCCAGGCTGGCAGCTGCCCCAGCAGCCCTTCCTGGACACTTCGCAAAGGGAATAGGCTGAATAATTAAAATTAAAAATAATTATTTCGGGGAGGGGTGTGGAAGGCTGGAGGAAGGCAGGCAGAGAAAGGAAGGCAGGAGAGACGTGGAGAGACGTGGAGCGAGCATGAAGGTTTGCTGGAGAAGCCAGTGCGAGGAGCTCTTTGATGGGCAGCTCCTTTGATCAGAGATCTGAATATAGCCCTCACGTTTCCCCTGTGTGAGCCCGCTGCCTAATTACCAAACGGCAGGGCTGCTTTGAGTCCTCGGCATGTTGCTGTAATAGATTTCACCACGTCCAGCCTGGAGAAGGACATTGATTCTCCCTGCAGCCGCAGCCTCATGCTAAACATCGCGTTATATCGATTTCCTACCCCCCCAGCTTTTTCCTTCTTATTTTTTTTTTAAGAATTTTCTTTATTTTCATTAAATCATTAATCAGGAAGAAATCTACATTTTTATCATTTCTATGGCTGGAGAGGAAGAGAGGAAAGTTATATTGCCATAGAAACCGTTCCCTACCATTCTCAGCCTCGGAGCAGTCCCTCTTGTGCTGTCTCTTGTCAAAAGGCGTAATTGTTGCTCCTGATCTTCACTGCTCAATTAGCAGTGATGTCTCCCTTCAAGTTAATTGCTGGAGATGGGAGGAAGTAGGACAAATGTAACCTTTTAGATGAAAAGATCTCTCCCCCCGCCTTCCCCGCCTTTCCTTGCCTGCATGTACTCGAGGGCCCCTCTGCAGCAAGCTGTGGCGGGGGGGAGCCCCACCAGCCCAGGCAGGAGTCTCTGCATGCTCCATCACTCCTGCACAGTGCTGGGCTGAGGACCCCTCCCCATCTTCCTCATTCCTTTATCCATGCCAGAACCGCTCTGTATCCCCCTTCAGTTCCCTCTGCCTCTTCCAGCAGCATCACTGCCAGCTCAGCCTCTCCCCAGTCACCTTCATGCTGCAGCTGTCACCCACCCCAGCATCTCCTGGGCTGGGGCAACCCTCATAGATGCTTCGGGATTGCTGATCCAGCTCTCATGGCATGGTCCCATGCTGCAGCAGAGCGAGGCTGGCCCCTCCACACCAGCAACAGTTCTTGGTGTGTTCATGGTGGTAAGGTGGCCGTGGTTTCAGGAGCAGGGTCACCCCTGCACATGATTCAGGACTAAAAGCTGCTGGAAAAACAGTGCTGAGTGTGGAGGGTATAGATGGGAAAACAAACGTGAGGCTTTCTTCCTGAAGAAATAAAACCGAGAACACCAGTGCAGCTCACAAATATGTTTGATGGAAGCAGTGACCCTGGGCAGGAAGAGAGCTCAGAAATGCTGTCTGGGCAGAGGGTTTTTTCAGCCTTGAGGGAAGACAGACAATCCAGACAATACATTAAGGAGTGGAGAAGTGTGGCAGCTGCTTCTACTTTCATAGTCCAAAGAAGAGCCCTTAAACAACTACTAGAGTGTTTGTAAGACACAAACCACCCTAACCAGGCATGATGTGGATGGCACAGACCCATGTGGTGCTGCCAAGCATGCGCAGAAGCCCAGGTGGGCAACAGGAGCAGCGGGGACAGGCAGGGATGCAGCCCCAAGGGTCACCCAAAGCTGGGACAAGACAACCTGGCCAAACCTGTGGCACTGGACCGCCTCCTCATGTACCAGCTCACAAAACAAATGAGCTCTTTAAGCTTAGGATGGTGGTGAAGGCAATGTGGACAGCTGGTTAACAGCAGCAGATGGAGGGCATCCAAAGAGTTGTCCAGCATCCAGGAGCTGGACGCAAAGAAAGAAGGTATCACCACCCACGGGGGATGCTGGGGCACCCTGTCAAACCCAGAAGACCACCAAGAAGGTCCAGGACAGATCCAGCTAGCAGAGGCTGACAGCAAGGAGAGCTGATACTGCCTCATGACAGTCCTTTGCCCTAGACTTGCTGTCCCCAGCTCCATGCTAAGACAAGGGGCATCTCCTGCAGACCATCTCCCCACAGGGACCGTGGCTGACTGTTTTGGGTAATAATCCCTTTGGATAATAATCCCTTGCAATGTTCCCAGCCCTCTTCACTCTGGGGTTTTCTTGGTGGTGGCAGGATTGCTACAGCTACATGTGCCTTTGAGGCCTTGGCCCCTTCTGTAGCAGTGACAGGGGAGATGTGTCACCGATGTCCTTGGGCACCTTTTTGCCTTTCTGTGACATCTCCCCTGCAAGGATACTGCTGCTCTGAGCAGTAAGAGCCCTCACATCCTGCACTGCCTCCACCTGAGCTGCACCACAGGAGGTCTTACCTAACCAAGAACCACGGCTGCGCAGCCAGGACAGAGGGGACTGGGTGGAAGGGGCTTTTTGTCCAACCTCTTTTTTAGTGCAGCTCTGTCTCCAGTGCTAGATCCAGACAGAACCACAGCTAGAAACTCCCCATGGATGCTCTAAGGAAGAGCCTGTGTCACTCCCAGAAGGTCGTGAGCTCAGCAGAGAGACACTCCCCTCCTTCAGCAAGCCCAGGGCAGCAGGAGACAAACCAAACCTTGCTCAGCATAATCAGCCCTTGTAAAAAGCAAAACCTTGCTCTCGCACAGCAAATCACTTGCAAGACGACCCTATGGAGAGGCAGATGAGTGCACTGTTCATCCCTGCTCCTGCTCTTGGGGTTACAGACAGCTTCAGGCTCATTACTATTTGGGTTGACTGGTTGGACAGCAGAAAGGTTGGGAGCAAGGTGTGACAGTGGTGAGGCCAGCAGACATCATGAAGCAAAGGGAGCTCTCACCTTGAGGTGATGGCAAGGGACATGAGCACCGCTGTTCACACCTTGAGCAGGGGCAAGAGGCACTTACCAGCCTGCAAAGTGATGGTCCTGACCGCTGGCAGGCTTGGCCCCTCTGGCTGATCTTCTCCTTTGCTGTTCTGCCGAGTCAGACAGTAATTACTTACTTTCATCTCCCAGAGTGGGGATTGGGGGAGCCAATCTCATAAAGCCAGAACTAGGTTACTCTCCTGGCTCCCGTCACTCACAGCACATATTGCTGAGCTGATCCATGCTCAGTCCCTGCTCCATGGCAATCTCCACCTTACTGACCCAAGGCCACGCATCTCTGCCTGGTTACTGCTAGCCTGAGCTCCTCCTGCTCCAGTGCCACGTGCCCTGGCTCCTCCTGGGCTTGGCTCCCAGGTCTGAGAAAAGGACCCACCCCATCACTATGCATCAGCCCTGGGGCCACCTTGCAAATGCTGCCCTGGCCACACATGCATCTTCTCTAATGCCTGGGGTGCTCCTTCTGTAACGCTTGGGATGCTCTGGAAGGTCTTTAAGCCAGAAAAAGATCAGCCACGTGAGGCTGAAAAGAGGCATTTTGGGGGCTGAGCACATAGAGGAATCACTCGAGGATGCTTCCCTGTGTGGATGAGCACTCCCCCAGCCGCTTGGCTCCGGAAGGCATGGAGGAGCAATTGGCAAGCTGGGGCTCAGCTCCCGCTTCCCTTCTGCTGGATGCAAACAAGCCCTTAACATTTAAGCAAGTGCCTCTGCTTGTGGAAACACGCGGGGTGCCGAGTGCTCACTTCAGTGTGCCTCGTGACTCATGCCCTCTGCAAGAAGGTCAGGGAGGAGGATGGCAGCACCCAAAGGCACCTGGCAGCTCTCCTCCCAGCAGTGGAGGTGGAGGAGGTGAGGGCGCCCGTCACCCTGCTGCCTGGGCTCTGCTGCCATCCCCTCGCTCTGCCACTCCTGCCACAGCTGCAATTAAAGCTCACCCTGAGCATTGCATTAATGTCAGGTTTGCATCTGATTTCCCCTGCGCCAGGTAAGGAGGGGCTGGCAGGCTTGGAGAAGGATCACACGTGGCAGCTTTTAATAGAAACCCGCCCGCCTGTCACTGGCTTCTCATCATTCCTCTTGAAATGTTTGCTAATTACCAACAAGCTGGTGTTTGTGTTTCAGGTGTGATGTTCCCCTCTGCAGCCCGACTCACCCTCACTCAAGCTGGCAGAAGCACTCGGGGGGCTTCAGGGAAGGTGGGATTTGCAGGGTGGGCTTCAGAAGAGTTGTAAGGACCTGGTTCCTCCTGGAGCTGAACCCAGGGGTGGGTAGAAAATGGCTCTCTCCAGTTGATCTCTCCTCTGGGGCACATCTCTTCCCATTTTCAGGGAAGGATACTTCCTCTGGAAGTGTCTGGAGAGCTAAACTTGATGAGTTAGGGCTTTGAGATCACACCAGCCACCCCCTCCCACCCTGGTGATGCTCTGCTGAACCAGGATGCCATTCCCACCAGTTCTGCCAGGGTAGGATGTGCACCCACGCGCCAGGGTCAGTCTGCCCTACGTAAAACCCCTTTAGGGTCTTACCATGGGTTGTGCCCAAGCTCCCAGGGACACTGGGATTTGAAAAATGGCACACGCACCAGCAGCATTGCATGGCTTTGCAAGGCTTTTCTAGCTGAGCTCCTGGGAGGCTGGAGCAGCTCTCATCTCCCAGCTGCTTCCCAGGGTCATGCAACCTTTCTCTCCCATGCTCGGGAGGGCTGGGGGAAGGCATGCATGGTGGGACAGGGATGGGATGGGGACCTGCTGCCAGTGACGCTCTGCAGTGACCGTGGGAGCCAGTCCTCAGGGGCTCCAACCCCATGTCCATCTCCTTCACCTCTCACCCTCTGTTTGGGATACCTTCTGGGGCAGTGTGAGCTAAGGGGCTGGGGAGAGGCACCAGAGGGGAATACAGGGTTGGAAAAGGGCTTGTTTAGAAGTGTGTCCCAGGGAGGTGCAATGCTGGTCCCCCTGAACAGCCTCCTGCCCCTCTGTTACCCCAGGTACTGGGTCTCGTGTGCTTCCCCATGCCAGCCGCCCCTTCCTCATGCCCGGTTTGCCGTGGCAGTGAGTGCTCAAATATCGCTGCATTGTATGCACAGCCCGGAGAGGGGGAATATTTTCTGAGCCCAGTTCCAGCCATTCCTAGTGCACAGATGCCACCCAGAACCGACTGATGTGGGAGACCCCTGCGAGGGCTCCTTCTGGTCCCTGCCAGCCCTGGCAGCTCTCTGCTACCCAACATGTCCCAGCTGCACACAGAGCCCTGCGTTTCTCCAGTGGGTCACTATACATGGGGTCTCTGGTGGCTCAGAAATGCTCCTTTTACCCTGGTGCAATCAGTTTCCCTCCTCTTGCTGGTACTGGGGATGTTAGCAGAGAGGGAGAAGCAGGAGAGCTGTACTGGAAACCCTACCATACCCACCTACTGAATGTTGAGGATGCTGTGGTTTCAGTGGTTGGGAAGGGGCCAAGACAGGTCCCTCACTGGCTGGGGAGTCCACCCAGCATGGAGAGAGGCATCCCAAGGCACCCAGATCCCTGGGGGCTGACTGGCTCCTGCTGCTACCTAGGTGAGTGACAGCTCCCAGCCCTCCAGCCCACCTCCCACCTTGTCAATCCACTGGGGAATTATTTATCCTGACAATAGCAATTGTCTGCATGGGCCCTTCCCCCTCCCTAGCACCTACCCCAACAAAGGAAATCATCCTGATATGAAAGGGAAAATTAAATTACCCCAATAAAGACTTAGTGCTGCTTTAATGACATCACTAGACTCAGGCGCTAATTAGCTGAGTACAAAGGAAGCTAAATGTGAAAACGTGAATTTTTGTTCCCTTTTCTCCTGTCGTAGAGTCTCAGGAGTGGGAGTCCTGGCAGGCATGCCAGGAGGAGATGCTCCCGCCCAGCTGGGCAGCTGCAAGCGCGTGCCGGGCTCCAGCAGCCAGGTGCTGCCACTGCCGAGTGGCACCAGAGGGAAGAGCTCCCTAAGGTTTTGTGAGACGAGAATAGCAGCTGGAGCCCCTCTGGATCCAGCCAGAGATCCCCGGGGTGCCAATTCTTGAATCCTGCTCTGTGCCATTCCTGGCCACTGCACTCTGCCCCTCTGCCTTGGGCATGCAGCCACACACCGTGCTCCTCTTGCCACATTCATGCATCCATGCGCCTCTCACGGCATACTGCACTGCACAGCTCACACCTCCCACAGTGAGCATAGACGACTTGCACGCACCTCCCTGCATTGCACAGCTCGCACCTCCCAAGGCGAGCATGCACTGCACACACACACCTCGCATTGCATGCTGCCGTAGATGCAGCTCACTGCGTACATGCAACACTGCAGGCATGCACATGCACCACATTACACACACAAACTGCACGGCTGTACACCGCTCACCCTGTACCTGTGCTGAATGCACACACATCTCATGCTTAGTGCACCCACATCTCCCACGCACTTTGCACGTCCACACACCTTCACTGCACACCTGCACTGCATGAACAGACCTCTCACTGCACATACTATGTGTACACATCTCACACCACGTGCAAGGCACAGCCTGTTGCCCCAGGTCCATGTCCGCTTGCTCTGGGCAAGCATCTGCCAGGGGACCATGTCCTTGAGCCCTGCCTGCATGATCCTGACACCCAGGACAGTGCCGGCACCTCCCTCTGAGCCATGCCGAAGCCGGCTGCCCTCATTCCTCCCCACACCCCATCAAGGCATCATTTCTTTTTGCAGCTTGCAGGCTTGGCTGCCTCCTGTGCAGGCAGCATGCACTGCGATGTCCCCCCCGTTGCTGCAGACCCCTGCCCTGGGCACCCTGGCCTGCAGCACTTGCAGCCACCTTGGCACCCAGCATCCTCCTGGACATTGACTTACCACCGCAGCTATGCCGGTTTTCTTCCAGTCCCATCTGAACAGCAGCAGCGCTGAGCAGCACGACAGCCCTGGGGAGAGCTAGCAGCATCACAGAGCTGCTCAACCTCAGGGTGCTGGTGCTGTATGGGACCCCGCAAAGGGCCAAGGGATGGCTGGCCAAGGGGAACTACAGCAAACACTCAGCAAGCAGTGAACCCTGGCCCTAGGGCTGCCCGATGGGACCAGAGCACGCCTGAACGCCCTCCTGGGCAGGAGGAGTGAGGAGGGGTGGGGCATCTTTCCATCCCTTTATTTGCCTCCATATTTGGGGCTGTTTTTTCCTGTTGGGAGTGCTGCTACATCTAACACCCCCCTGGACAGCTTCTCCCTCATGTGAACAGCTGGTGGGGCTGTGGCAATGTGGAGGGGACTCCAGCAGAGGCACCAGAGCTGCCCACAGGTGCCAGGAGGCCAAGAAGCAGCACTCCTGCTCCTGCTGGTTGCGGGGAAGGGGGGCTGCTAATATGTAAAGCCTCATTTTAATTAAATCTTAAATTATCTAGAAAGCCAGGATATTGGTGCCTTCACCCTGAACCTCACCCCAACCCCTTGGTCGGCAATTGCAGCCCCTCCCCAGCACATGGGACCATCTCAGGAAAATTTGGCAGGGGCACGTATTGACCTTTGCTCCTTGCAGGCTGTTCCCTGTCGCCTGCTCAGGCTGGGCTGGCAGCAGAGTAACTCTGCCCCGGTGCCACCAGTTGCTGCCATCTGTCCCTGAGAGAGGCTGGCCCCTGGGCACATCCTGTGCAGGCAACCCTGCCAGCAGTCTCTCTGCTGGCTCCAGCATGGGGTGGTGCTGCTGGGGACCAGCTGACCCACCTGGGATTTAAGGGGATGCTGGTCACTACTACCCTGCTCCCCTTACCTGTCACTGCTGGGGTTCATCCAAGAGCGATGGGCACGAATGCCTCCGTGCCACCTTAAAATGACATAGCTGGTCTCCATGGCAACTCTTCTCTGCCTTTTGCCTCAGACCAAGAGCATCATCTGCTCCATCATCCCTGCAGGCCAGGGTCTGGCCTCCCCTGAAAGGGGCTGAAGAGGTGCTGAGGCTGTGGGACCCACACCTGCCCCATGCCTCTGCCCTGCTGGCAGTGCCAGCTTGTGTGGTTCCCTGGCATCTGGTCTGTGGCTGGCTGGAGGGGACCCACCTGGCTGCAGCACCCCTGGTCCCCAGCTGCCTCCACCCTCCTCCAGCAACTGCCTCCACCCCTTCCCATTGCGGCCAGTGCCGTGGGATGACCGGTACAGCGATGGCACAGCCTGACAGGGCTGCAGGAGCAGCGGGGCTGTGTCTGGATGGAGCTGGGACCACTAGTGAACCTGTGTGACCCCTGCCCACCCCAAAAGCTTGCAATATCACAGCAAAGCCCCTTGCACCATGTCCACTTCCTCCTGCGAACAAGCAGGCACACGCCGGGCAGGATGGGACGCAGGCAAGCATCACTGGAGGAGCAGAGGGGGACTGTGCCAGTGATACCAACCTGCCCATCAACCACTCAGACCCCACCGTGAAAATGAGAGGGCAGAGCAGAGCGGCAGGGAAATTGCCCAGCATTCCAGCAAATCCTACCACCCCCCGCCTGGCGCAGTGGGGCTGGCCTCAGCCTCTGACCTGGCATGTCCCCGCCTTTCCCTTAAAGCTCTCTAAGCCGTGGTGTGACAGCAGCCAACCGGGAGAAGCCGGGCTGGCAGAACTGTTGGTGGCACAGATCCAGATCTTCTGCCCCAGGGAGGAAGGGCCCCAGGGACATGGGCTGCCAGCCCTGGGCACTGTGAGGGTGATATTTGGTGAGAATACACATGGGGAGGAGGGAGAGGCATGCATGCAGAGGTGCACAAGTGCTAAGACATGTGCAGGAGGGATGGAGGTGTGTGTGCATGGGCCACACAAGTGAGGGTGCGTGTTCATTGGGGGGACATGGCAGGTTGAAGTGGCATGCACACACCGGGGTGAATGCAGAGGTAAAGGGGAGTTTGCATGCAGGGTTGGAGGTGTGTGTGTGCACTGACATGGTGGGGATGTACGTGTGCATGTGCGCGTGTGTGTGTGTGTGCAGTGGGGTGCGGAGGCGTGCATGTCCCCTAATGGCACATTTTCCCCTCCGGACTGCACAGGCATTGTTACTTCAGACACCCTCCTGCCGGGGGGCTCCAGGGCCGCCCCAGCCCTGCCCATGCCCTGCAGAGCAGGCAGCATACTCGGCTCCCCTGGGGACCTGCCTTCCTCCCTGTCGCTCCTTTGGCAGGTGGCGTTTCCTAATGCCTGCATGGCATTTCCCCGTGCTTGGTCTTGTCCCATTACTCCCCACTGCCCACCAGGAGCCGCACGCAATTGCCTTCCTTCAGCATCCCGGCGTGTGTGCCGCGGCATGTAGGTGTGTTTATTTATAGGGCTGCTGCAGAGACAGCGTGCCGCGTGGGGGCTCACCGCCCCCCCAGCCTGGCTGGGCTCCCTTCCCTGCTACCCAGGCTGGGCACATGCCTGCTGTGATGCCCCATGCCTGCTGGTGTGCAAATCTACTTGCAGAGGGAGTTTATAATTAGGGCCAGGCTGGCTCCAGCGCTCTCTGCAATGCTCTTTTCTGGCAGCACCATCCTCACCCATCAACCTGCTTTTCTGGACCTTGTTTCCAGCTTGCTAGGCCCCCTTGCAGCCTCCAGCCTTGCCTGAGGCCCTGCTGTAGGGTTAAACTTCCCTCTCCAGAGGCACATGTATCCTGAGGTCGTCTTCTGCAGCTCTTCCTCAAGACTCACTGAGGTTTTCGGAGCACACCCAGTGCTCCCAACTTGTCCTGGCCACCCTGCACATCCAGTTCCCTGCTCTAACAAGGGAACCTGCCTGTGCCCAGGGGCTCAGGGTACAGGGATGTGCTGCTGCAGACTGCTGCATGCTCAACCCAGGACACTGGTCTGTTTGCTGTTAGATTACAGGGAGACATGGAAGAGTCACATGGGGATCTTGAAGACAGTGTGTTGCAAACACACTCCCTGCCTGCGCACGGACTTTAAAGTACCCGAGCAAGTACTTTTGAGTCCTGTGGTGCAGCTGGGTTGGTGCTGCCAGGGCAAGGGTATGGAGGTGGCAATCCACATGCCATGGGATGCCCCATGGGGCACTGGCAGCTATCGAACTGATGAGAAGGTAACTGGAGGATCAGTCTATGCAGGCAGATCCACCTGGTGTCAAGCTCCCCTCTTTGCAACGAGGTGGGTGATGGGGCAGATGGCAGGGTAGGGCAGGACCTTGCTTTAGAGGCACACCGCAGTGATGGAGCACCAAGACCGAGCTCCTAAGAGGAGTCGGTGAAGGGGCAAAGGGATGGGGTTGGGTCAGGGGCTGCCAGGAGGGTGCATGCAGGGTGGTACCCGGTGCCCTGCTGGATGCAGTCTTCTGCAGATGGGTGTGGTGGGGCCAGGCAAACTCTGCTCTGATGCCAGGACTCCCGAGCACAGGGGACTGAGCTGCTGCAGCACCCCCCCATGCCCCAATGAGAGCGGCCACCGGATCTCTGAGGGCACCGGCCCAGAGCCAGCATGTGGGACAGGGTCCGGATGCTGTGGCCCAGGCCCACACTGGATGGCCTCTCATTTGTTCTCATTAAAGTCTGGCAGGGTGTCTAATTAGGCGGTGTGAGTGCCAGCGCCCTGCTGACAGACACCTGTGCAGACAGACCTCCTCCTCAGCCTGCCTCGTAATTAGCTTGCAGGATGCTGCCGTGCCGCCCGGCAGGACCTGCTCAGGCACCGGGAAACAAAGCTCTTCTTTGCTGGGACATGGCATGGCTCCAAGCCCCACCAACTGCTGCCAGGGCTGACAGCATGTCTGACGCTGCAGCCCCACGGCATGCAAACCCCGTGGCCGTGGCATCCTCAGGGGCATCCCCCTGCATTCCACTTCTACAGGCACACCAGTCACATGCCAGCACCTCCGGATGCCCAAAACACAGGGCAGAGTCAGCCCACCATAAGCACCCAGCTTTTTTGCCCCTGTATTCATTCCAGGGCAGTGCCTCAGGGCATCTTGGATCCATGGAGAGAGAGAGCCATGGCTCTCTGCGCCCACCCGTATGCACCCGTATGCACCTACCGGAGCAGCTTGTGGGTGGGGTGTGGTGAGGATAGGGCGCCTTTGTAGCATTGTGAACTATGCAGGGATAACGAGCCAGCGGCCACTTTAATTAGATTAATTGGCTCCCATTCGACTCCAGAAGAGCTGTCAGGCTGCAAGTGTGTTCCTGCTGTACCTGGCTAATTATGGCACCACGGCCGCCACTCTGCAGTGCTTACAGCCACAGAGAGCCAGCACTGGGCAAAACTGTGCTGGGGAGATGCCGCCAGGCAAGGAGCGCTTGGGGAGGTATGGTTACTAAAGTAAATTGGAGAACAAGAGGAGGAGGAACATCAGGGGGTCCTGAGGATGCTCCAGGCCCTGGGGAAGGGGCAGAGCTGCAGGAGAGCAAGGGTTCAGGGAGCCCAGGAGCAAAGAATGGGGATCAGGGCTGGGGAAGGTGTTGGGACAGGAGCCAGGATGCAGGGGCAGCAGCCAGAGGATGAGTGCCCCAGGTGGGGGGACAGTGTCTGGAGCACCTAGGTGAGCACAGGTGATGGGGGGAATCTGTGCCTGAGCCCCAAGGGCTGGCAGGGAAGGGTGAGTGATGGGATTGGACTCTGCCCCTGCCTGGAGGTAGAGGAGGCAGGCTGATGGCCGCAAGCAGGCAGGGCTGGGCAGTCGATGGGCATGTGAGGCAGGGTCTTTCCCAGCTCTGCTGGGCATGGGCACATCAAGCTCCTGCCCAGCCCTGGAGCTACTCAGAGGCACCAGCTATTTAAAAAAGCAACCCACGAGAGAAGCAAGGAGGTGACAGACTGAAAATAACCACCTGGGCTGGGGTGGCAAGGTGCCACCTCCCCACAGACTGGAGAGTGGGAGGCAGTACCAGGGGCTATTTTTATCCCTCTTGTCCTCAGCCTGTTATTAAAGTGCTGGCCTGCAGTGCCCACTGCAGCTGGAGCTGCAGCCTTTGTCCACACGGATGGCCTGTGCTCCAGGACACTGCATTTTCCTGGAGTCACAACCCACCAATGGCCAACGCTGGGAGTGCAAAAAGGCTGATGAGCAGGACCTTAGCAGCAAATAGCATGCCAGACACCCCTACACATCTCCAACAGACACTCCACAACCCCTTTGGGGACCAGGGCTACTGAAGGTGGGTGGTACCCTGAGGATTTGCCCAGCCATGGGATGCCAGCAGCTCCCCAGCGTGTCTCCCAGGAGAGAGGCAGCAACTGTGCAGATGGGTTGGGAAGGCACACCTGCACACATGTATGTGCAGAGCATCCAGCTGATCCTACACACTGCCTCGCGCTGCAACACCAGTGCATGGCATAGGGACAGACAGGTCCCTGCATGCGCCAGGGACACCCACCCGCTGCAGAGGAGGGGAAGAGCTTGCAGGTACAGGTGGCTACCCCTGTCTGCCTGCTGTGCATGCCACCTGCGCCAGAGCTGTCCTGGTATCCTGGCATGGAGGGCACACATTGCCCACATCCATGGGGGATTGTGTGTGTGTGTGGTTCATCACGCAGCTCAGCAACGAGCCCCCAAGCGCCATCATAGCTCCCCAGGATACTCTGAGCACTTGTATGGATACCAAGCCCCCAAACCCCGTGTGGCCCTATAAGATACCAACCTCCAAACCTCCTAACCACAAAGCAGGTCACCACCCGTCCCTGACTGTCAGTGCAATACCCCGGGATGCCTGCCCAGCCTCTGAGCCCCAGCACACATTCTCATCATGCCTGCATGTCCCCAGGTAATGCCTGCACAGACCCCATGCACCAGCACTGGTCCCCACATGGGGTGGCTGGAGGAGGTGATGGCACTGTCAGGAGATGGGCAGAGGACAGTAGCTGGGAGAAGGGCGGGGAGGAGGCAAAGGTGGCTGTCTCCATCCTCAGGTGTGCATAGGACACATTCAGCTGGGAGCTTGTTAGCCAAGACATTAGCAGCCCTTGCAAAGAGCTGACGCAGCTGCAGCACACACATCCCCGGGGCTCCCAGGGGAGCCTGCTCTTCGATTCGTGCCGCACACAAGGCCCCCAGAACAGACGCAGCTTGGATGGAGTTATTTTTTCACTGGTGAATGTTAATCCCGGCTCAGCTAATGCCTCTGCAGCAGCTTGCCTGGGCCCCCCTCCAGGCTGGCTGCCACCCGCGCTTGCTGGCAGGCAGGCGAGTGGGGATGAGTGGGGCAGCCTCATCCTGTGGCTCACTCCGGGATGCTGCTGTGCCATGCCCAGCATGGGGGACAAAGGGAGGAGGGTGGGTGAGCTGCCCACGCCCGGCACCTAAGGGGCTGGTGTGTCCCCAGGCCTGCCATGCATTGGGAGATACTCTCAGTATGGGGCCAACGGGGTGTCCCCAGGGCTTCTCTGTACCCAGCCTGGTACCCCAGGTACCAGGTACAGGGGTCTGGTACCCCCAGCTCTGGTCCCATGGGGGATGCAGAAAAGAGCGGGCTGGTGGGAGTGGAGAAAGGGCTTCCCCAGCTGGCGAGGAGGATGTAATTGTACGGTACAGATTGAGCCTGTCAGGCGTCCCTCCGATAGCACATCCCGGGGCGCCTTCACCATAAATAATAAATAACAGGCCAGAGTGGAGGGGATTAACAAGGACAGGCAAGGCAGTTATTTCCTAATTGATGGTTTTGCATTCCTGTGGAGGCTGGAACCACAGCCACCCTGATGCCATCACGGGGAGCAGGTACCTCCTCCCCACAGCTGCACCAGGGGAATGCAGGCAGGGGAAACACAGGCAGCTCTAGGGCAGAGAGGGCTGCTGGGGTGCAGCACAGCCAGGCGGAGGAGTAGCAGCAGCCCATTCCTGCAGGACCCACCTTCCCGTGATGGGAGAAAGACTCGGGGTCCAGCCAGGGCTCATGCTTTTCCTCTCATCCTCTATTTAATTTCATTTCTACTAAACTTTTAAAGGAAGGACCAAAATCCCAGTGTACTGCCCCAACCTCTGCTAAGAGAGGCTGGGATGCAGGTTGTTCCATCTCCTGCCTTGCCCAGGATTTGGGGCTTCCCAGCCGGGCAGGAGAGGGGAGAGGGATGGGGTCCCTGGGCATCCCAGACAGCTTGAATTTCCATGTGGGTTTAACCATGCTAAAACCAGATCTGGGAGGAGGCTGGGCCAGTTTTGGAGATATAATTATGTATAAAAAAAGCTTGGCCTTGTCCCTGTGGGGAGGAGCTGCATCCAGCTCTGCTGCTCAGGACATGCTGGGACCCAACGGGACCATGCCAGCCTTTGGGGACTCCACACCCTAGCTTGGCCACGGTGGGGGTCTTTCCCCTCTGCCCAGCCACCCTGTGGACAGGGGGATGCCTGGCCACTGCCATACACAAGGCTGGTGGCTGACTCCTGCAGCATGGCCTGGTTCCCGTCCCAGATTACCCTCTCCTCACTGACAGGAGAGGGAAGAGCTCACGGAGTGTCAGATGGTGCCATTTTTTTTTTTTCTGGGTGAGGCTTGAAACTGTTTGTGCCTGTAAGCAGGACCCTGGGAGACCGATGCAGGCAGCACCAGGCTGAGAGTCCTCCTGCCTTTGAGCGCAGCTATTTTTTGTCTAGAAACAGGAGCTTTGCAGCAAGGACCATTCCCCGGATCATCTTCCAAGGCTTTTCAATACTTAGCAAACATCCCTTGCTGTACAGGGCAGTGCAGCCATGGAGACCCCAGCCCCCTTCAGGGTGATTTTGCCCAGTGATTCAGGCTTCCCCTTCCTGGAGTCTTGCCATCTTGCCTGCCTTTCCCAAGAGCCAAGGAACCAGGTTGGCTTGAGGGACCTGAGGAAGAGGGGGTGAGAAAGGCAGGGAGATGTCTGCGGAGGCAGCACTTTCTCCAGTGCTGGGGTGGCACCATAGGTGCTGCCTGCCAGATTGCTGCCCATGGCCTCTGCTCAGCTACAATTATCTGGGGTAATGGCAGGGGAGGGTGACCCAGGTAGCATGGGGAGGAGGATAATAAGAAAGATGTAAGTGAGGCTTTGGGAATGGGAAATAGGGGTGGGAAAGAGAGAGAGTAAAGGAGCTCCAGGATGAACCCTGAACTGGGATGTTGACCCAGCACAGCCCAGAGCATCGCTGTGGTGCGTGTCATCCCTGATCTAGGCAATACACCCTTGGTAACCTAAAAGGTCCCCTCCTGAATCTATGACCCTGTATGGTTTGGGGTGAAAAAAGGGGTAGGCAGAGGACAGGACTGCCAGCAGTGTCTCCCAAAAAAATTTTCCTTTCCTGGTGAGCACTCCTGGCTGGGATGAGCAGAGAGGCTCAGAGAAAGCTCTGCTAGAGGGGCTGCACATCACCATGCTGCCATAATGAGCTCTGCTTGGCTTGCAGAAGGGGTAAGGCTCCTGACATGGGGCTATCCACTGTCCCCTGGGCCAGGTGTTGCACAACTATGGGGACTTTGCTGGAGGGCACCTTGCAGGAGAACACAATACTTTGTTATAAATTTCTCAGCCCTCTCCCATCATCTCTTCTCCTTGAGGAGCTGAGGAAGCAGAGGTCCGAGCCAGTGCTCATCCATCACCACGGAGAGGTGTCCCGTGCTGCCACCACCTGCTCCAGCCACCTTGGCAATCAGCTGTGGCCACTTCCCTGGGGGAAATGCTGCCTTTTTGCTGCCTCTGGGCTGCAGCTCCTCTCTGTGACTTGCCTTCCCCTCTGGCCCACCCTGAGCAGGGGGAAAGCTCATGTCTGTCCTCTCCAGTTGGGCTTCGAGGCTGATTTTCTGAGTCCAGCAATGAAGAGGACCAAAAGTGGGGACCACCCATCTGAGCAGGATGATGATGACTTGCTAGAAGTGCAGGGCTCTTGATTTAAAATAAAGGAAGCCGGGAGTGGTGTTGGGGTCAGGCCAGCACTCCTAGATCCCATGGTGGGAGGACAACCCCTGAGCTGCCCCAGCCAGGGGCGCTTGTCTCCAGCCTGGTGGCCAGCCATGCTTGAAGTGAAAGCCAAGGGTCTTTGTCCCAGCACAGTGAGCATGTCCTGGTGGTGACATGTCCACAGCACAGAGCAAGGGTTCAGGTTCAGTTGGTGCTTGGCTCTGAGTTGCTGACCTCAGCAGGGCACAGCGTCTCATTCAAGGCTTTACTTGGGGGAGCAGAGTTTGCCCTGACCCTGCAGCGGGTGCAGGAGGAGTAGTCCCAGGGTGGGGGGAGCTGCAGAAAAGGGACGTTCTGCTCCATCAGTGGGTTGTGGGGGTGCTGCCAGGTGACCCCACATGAACATTTTGGCCAGGAGGATGTTTGCTGTTGAAGGAGAGCAATGCTCTGGGCACTGGCAAGGAGCCAGGGAACAAGACCCAGTGGAGCAGCACCAGTATTTCCAAGCAATCCTGGCTCATTGTAGCATGATATTTTAAGTGGCAGAAAAGAAAATAAAACAGACAAGGGAGGGTGGGAGAGAGGATGTGCTGGAGGGAGGGGAGGAGCTGCCCCTCTTCCTTCCCACACAGCCCCACGGCTTCAGGGGACCAGGTGGGCTGGGGAGATGCTGGCAGGGGGCCGGGGTGTGGGGCTTTTTACAAGCTGGGTTTTGATGGGGAGGCTTGCTGGCAAAGTGAGCACGACATCTTCCGTGACAGGCTCGAACGTGACTCAACATCACCTACTTTCACCACGACGACTTCTGCCGCTTCATCTTCTCAATGCAAATCTGGGGCTCAGGGTGCTCAAAATGTGGCTGTGGAGGGGGTCTAAGGGGAGGAGGCCATGGTGATGAGGAGGATGCACTTCTTCCTTCTTTGCTCCCCTCCCAAGCTGTTCCCAAGGGTGCCTCCATCCCAGGGAAGGGAGCACCGAGAGCCCTACAAAGCCATTCTTTCATTAATTGAATATTCAATTTTCAAAATAACCTTGAGGAACTAAATGAAGAGGCTGCGAAGAGATAGCTAATTGTCAGCTGCACCTGCTTGGCACACAACCACAAAAATGCTGCTTCTAGCTTCCTTCCAGCCCACTCACACAATTTGTATTTTTTTTTCCCCAAGCTGTTACGTCAATGCAGAGGGCACGGCAGTCTTGCAGGACACAAGAAGTATGCTGGTCCCCGGCATGTGGGGTGTGACAGGGGGATCGGGGCTGTAAAAGCTCAGCGCCTGGCCCCCGTCCATCACTGCCCGTAGTGCTGATGCTGGCTTCTCTCTCCTTCCTTCAGGCAACCCCCTGCCCCTGCATCAGAGCCACATTTTGCGCCTGCTCTCACCTTGGAAAAGCCCCAGTGCCCCTCTGTGCCAGCTTCCCCTCTCCATGGACCATTTTACCCAGCAGGAGCAGGATGACTTACTTTTCCCAGGGGTGCTGAGCCCCTCAGCTTGGGCATCCTGGGGCAGAGGCTGTCCTGCATATTTGAGCCAGGAGCTGTAGGTGCAGGCAGGAGCATGGGGCACTTCTGCAGCAGTGGCTGCCTGCATGCATGAGGGGCAGGCAGGGCTCTGCTATTACCATGGCAGGGAGTAGGCAGCATCCTGCAGGCAGCGACCTCACCACAGGGGCAGCCAGACTGGGCCATATGCTGCCTTTCACCAGCACTAGCCGGGCCCATCTCTCCAAATTGCTTGCTGCCTCCACACTTGGCTGCATTAATAATCAGCCGGCTGATGGGGAAGGATTTACCAGCTGTTTTTCATGACTCCATTGGCCTCAGATAAATCAGGGAGGGGGTGTCACATGGCGTTTGCCAGGGGCCTGATGGATGGTGCTGAGCGAGTGGATCGCTCACATGCCGACACTTACAGACTCTGTCAGGTTGGTGGAGAGTGCAGGATTAATGGCCCCAATCAAGCAGGAAGGAATCGCTGGGGTGGTACCCAGCACAGCCCCCACTGCAGCATCACAGCTGCCCTGGCCCTGTGCTGCACAGGGGCTGCCGATGGGGCCCCCTCCCCTTCCCCAGCTTCCCTGCCAGCCAGGGTAGCATGGCCAACTCCCCCAGCCTGGCTGCAGATTAGAGATTAGCTCTGAAGAGCTGAACACACACAGTATTTCCAAAGCAATTGCAAGTGAAGCAGGGAGCAGATGTGGGCTGAGCAGCCTGCCTCCCACAATACTGGCAACATCTGGACGTGGCAGCTGTGCAGGCAAGTGAAACCTGTTTGGGGCGAGGGGGAAGGGCATGGGACGGCATTGCTCCACGTGGTGTGTGCTGCAGGGCTGGTGATGAGAAAGTTTCCTCCAGCTTCAGGTCACTGCTCATGGGCTAATTCTCTGGAGGCAGCATCCCTGCCCTTTACCGTAGGGCAGGGTGCTGGGGCCCCCCCCGTGCACCCACTGCCCTGGGAGGGCACTCATCCCAATTCCCTGGGGTATAGGGGAGCCTTTTCCCTAGGACCATGGCACGTTGCAGAGTGCTACTCCCCATCACCCTGCTGGTGGTCCCTGTTGTGCAGGACCCCTCCATAGCATGGGTGCCTGGGAACATGTGTGCCCCAGGAGGGGCTGGGTGCCTGAGTGGGGACCCCAGCTCTGCTCCAACCATCTTGGCAGAATTGCTAGAGCTGGAGCATATTTTAAAAGCGAGGTTTCAACTGAGCCAAAACCCTAGGGGGCTGTAGCTTGGGGGTTGCAGTTGGCTACTAGGGGCTGCTGTAACCCACTCTGGGGAGTGAGGGAGGCCCCAGCAAGCAGGGTCCCCAGCACAGCCCTCCCTGCCCATGGGGGTCTGCTGTCCCCTTGCGCTGCTACCTGGCCCACTGCTGACACACACAGTCCCACCGCACATACAGCCCCGCTGCACACACACAGCTCTGCACAGCCCTACAGCTCCAATGGACACACACACAGAGCAGCCCTGGAAACACCTGCCAACACAAAGATGCGTGCATGCACAGCCTGTGTCACCCTACCACTGCCCCCAGCACACTCTCCCCACCTGGCCGCCCTTTACCACCCACCTTCTGGCTTCAACACATGAGACCCTATGGGCCATGTGAGAACCACAGGAGCAGCGGGATGGGGTGAGCATGGTGGCACTGAGGGCACTCAGCAGCCCTGTTGGCACTGGGTCCCTGGTGCAAGGGAGAGCTCCTGCATGCCAGGGCTGCTAGGAAAGCGTGCCACCGGGGATGTGACAGCACATCCTGGCTGCAGCCCTTTTGTGTCAGTGCTGGTGGGACCATGCAGCAGTGTCAGGTGCCAGTGCTGGTCGGCATGGTTTGGAGCACTGCTGGGAACTCCCTGCCCCCTTTCCTCCTGGCCAAGAAGATGAGGGAGCCAACAGCTTTGTATTGTTAGTGGGAATACTGAAATGTAAGCACTGGGTGGCTGGTGCCACCTCCCAGCCCCATGTGGTTGTGGGAATGGTCAGGGCAAGCTGCTGGCACACAGGGTACTTCCCCTGCCATCCCTCCACCCTGGGCTGGCCTGGGGATGGAGCACTGGGAGGCAGCTCCCCATCCCCAATGAGCCCCACTGCCCTCCTGGGGACAGTCCTGAGGACAAGAGACCATCTCCTGGAGACACCCCTCCTGTCCATGCCACCCATGCCAGGAAACAGCATGGCAGCAGGCCCTGGGCATACTTCACAGGACTTCCAGTACGTGCCTTTTTGAAGCCAAAGCAAATGAATTATTCCATTTAATTTGGGGGCATGAACAGCAGCGCAAGTGGCAGCGCTGCCTCTCCTGGTGCAACAGCTCCCAGCTCTGCAGCACCCCATGGCACCCTGTGCCCCACAGCACCCAGGGCCTGGGGGCAGTGCACGCTGCAAGGATTCTGTCTGTGCCCGTGGGGCGTGCCAGCCCTCTGGGCTGTGATGATGGCTGCAAAGCAGGGCAGGACAGGAGGTGGAGGCAAGCCTTTCGCCCAGACGTTGATACTGGAGAGGATCAGGGTGCTGCAAGGGGACAGCTTCAAGCAAGCAGCCCTGTGCCCACCTGTGGTTGCTTGGCTGGGCAGCAGCTCCCTCAGGGCTGGGAACATGGGCTGCAGCTCCTCGGTGTCCACAGCTGTGGGCAGACGGTGCCAGCACCTGGACAGATGGGCTGAAGGAGGCCACAGGCTGTTCCCAGGTCTGTGCATCCTTCCCTCAGGAGGGCAGCCGGGTATGCTGGCCAGGTGAGCTCCTGGATGGTCTTTGATCTCCCTTCTCTGCCTGCTCTGAGTGGACATGCCCAACTCTAATTGCCACTGCCTCTTTGCTCTGCACAGAGCCTAGTGAAATATTTACACGGTGCTCCCCTTTGAAGTCTGGCATGATCGCCAGCCCTGGCTCACTGCCGCTTGCTCCCCTCTCTGCTCAGCACCTTGCGGGCACTGAGCTCAGCCCTGTGCACCCACCCATGTGACAAGGAAGGGCTCATGGCTGGGACAAGCCACTCTACCTCCCACTGAGCCCCACTGGCCTTGCTCCCTGTCTCCCATGCTGCTCAGCCTCCTGGCACAGGGTAAAAAGGATGTCACAGTGCAACCCAGAAGTTTCTTCCTTTATTGGAGTGTTGCCTGGCTGGATGTGCCTGTATCTGCAGACAAGCATCCCTGTTGCATCTCAGGGCTTACTGTGCCATGATGCCCTCCTGCCCTCATCCCGTGGCGGTGGCAATCATCCCTGGACTTTGTAGCTAGCTGGGAGAAGCACGGCTGTGTGCTGGCTGGCTGGGGAAGGCACGCCTGTGCTGTCAGCCTGCCTGCTGCTCCAGCAGAAAGGCTAACAAAGTGGAAAATGGGAGCTCACTGTGGGCTGCTGAGCTGGAAACAGAGCCACCTCCCGCTCACTCCAAAGGCAGTGCGGGGGCAGCCCCGGGGCAGCAAGTGAGGTGCCACTCCCTGCCTGCACTGCGCCCTCCCTGCACTGGCCATGGACCATTTGCTGCCGGCTGTGCTTTGTGGAGGCAGCCATCCTTGTCCTCGAGGTGCCACGAAGAGATTTGCTACCAGGGGTGCCCCTGGCACTGTCCTCCAACCCTGAGCATGGGAATGGGGTCTGACGTGTGCTGGGTTTGCCATCTGTGGTGCAGTGCAGGGGCCATGCAGCAGACCCTGGATGTACCTTGCACACACCACCATGTGTTGGGCAGCCTCCTTGCTGCAGGGCTGACTGGAAGCCATGTCCTCGTAGTGGGAAATCCTCTACCTTCCCTCTCCCTGAGGTGCAGGGGGGATTTTACTGAGCCTGGATGCTCTCCATGAGACCCTCACCTCTCTCTTTGCAAAGCGACCAAGCACACACTGACACGGTGGGGACAGAGTGCTCCAGCTTTTGGCTTTTGCTATGCTTTGGTGCAGGCACCTTTGGGGCTGGCCAGCCACATCCCCAATCTCCCTTTAGCTCCAGCTCCCTGACAGGGGTGTTTCTGCTGGAACACCATCTCCCTCTTCAGCAAGAAGGAATATTGGACTTGGTGAGAAGCTGGATTTGGAAGATGCAGGTGTCAAATCAGGGGTCTGCCCCCCTACCTGACTGCCAGAGCTCTGCCAGCATTGGAGACCCTCACCTTCTCTGTGGAGGCCAGTGCTGCCTTCAAACATGAGAACCAGCATCCTCTGCCCTGGAAGCCCCAGTGATACTTTTCACGGGGCAGCAATTCTCCCCTGCTCTCACTTCAGGTCAGAAAACACAAATGGAGACCCCCCTATTCATTTAGGGTGCTTTGGCTGTACTTGGGGGCGGTGCTGGTGCAGGGCAGAGGGAACACTCAGGGCTATCCCATGCTCACCTCATGCCCCATGGGTGGCCGTGGCTTTGCTAACCTTCTGGCATGCTGCGATAAGGGGTGCTTCCCAGCTTCAGCTTCACCCCTTCAGCCCAAGCCTCTAGATTTTGGGGATGCTCTCCCAGTACTCCCTTGGGGTGCAGAAGGTTCCTGCCAGCCCTCATGCTCCCCTGGGGTGGGGAGGGCATCCTGCTCAGGGTCAAGCACAGAGTGGGAGAGCTGCTAATTGCAGTCCCCTGGCATTTGAGAGGAGTGAAACTCCCTGATTTATGAGTTGGCAGCAATAAAGCTTTGCATCACTGCAAAGGGAATTCACCCGCCTCCAAAATAAGGTTAAACAAATAGCTAATAGGAGCGCTCAGTAATCCTGCCACACACACACACATGGGGTGGCATTCACCTTGTGTCACACTCGCGATGACACAGTAGCACACGCAGCCACGCTCAGTGTCCCTTCCACCCCAGCAGTGATGTGCACACGCAGGGACGTACACAGAGCGATGCACCAAGACTCATGGTGATGCTTGCACACCCTGTGACACCCCTGGTCACAAGGGCACCCTGTGCCCTGTGCAGGTGGCAGGGGTCCCCCAGAATCCCCGTGCCCATGCGCAGGCAGCACCATCCCAACGCACTCACCTTTGGCTTCTTTTAAAAGGCCAGAAATAATGCTTTAGTGAGAGCCCTGTATCTGCCTGGATCAGCAGAGGATGGAGATGTTACGGGATGACTGAAAACCATCTGAAAAGATCCTGCCAGCATGCATTGAGCGTAATGTCAGGGACGCTGAGCCGCGCCAGAGCTGTTCTGCCTGAGGCAAGACGCTGGCTGATGTCCCAGGGGCACGGAGCTGAGCAGCGGCACGGCACAGTGCATGCAGCAGCGGCTCCCAGTGCTGGCTCTGGTCAGCCCCAGCTCCAGACATGTCTTGCAGGGATGGGGTGGTGGTGGCCCTGGTGCTGTCCCATCTGTATGAGGATGGAGAGGGTGGGCGCAGGGAAGGATGTAGCCAGGGTTAGCGTGCCTCTGCAAGTCATTGGCTGCTCAACCCTGCCTGCTGTTGTGCAGTACAGCCGCTGCCTGCTCCATGCCTGGGGCTGCAGCAGGAGGATTTTGAGAGAAAAGGAACTTGCCTGCACGGTGCGGGGGTTTACAGAGCATTCCAGCCCTGCATCAGCATTGCTGGGTGGGGGGGAAGCCTTGAGATCCCCCCCTCCGGATCAGCTTGGCCAGCTCTTGCAAAGGGAACACCAGCAAGTGCCTGCTTGTCAGCGGGACCTGAAGCACTCATGGGAGGAGCCCCAAAAGAAGCAAAGGTGCCCTGGGAAGATGTTGACCAGGGCAGAAAGCCAGGCTGGTGCAGCTGCACATCAGTGCGGTGCTGGAGTGGGCAGGAAGAGGGTGGCATTCTGTGGCGTGCACCTCTGAGCCGGCTCCGGAGACCCAGCAAGCATCTCTGCTGGCTGTGCATGAAGAGCTTTCCCATCAGGCTGGGAGTGCTGGCACATTTTTAGACCTTTTGTTCTCTGTATAAATCGTCTCTGGGAATGAGCGCAGTCGATTGATTTTGTGCTATGTTGTGCCGGCAGCCACCTGCTCGCACTCTGTGAGCAGGGAGCCTGTCCCCGCCATCATGCCTGCAAAACCCTCTGGCACCTGGGGAGGTGGCAGGCAGGGAATGGGGGTTTATGGGACCTCTGTGCTGGCACCTGAGCAGGCTGGCATGCCCTGCAAAGCATGGTGCTCCCCTGGATGGATGGAGGAGAGGGGAGGGGGGTAGGAAGGAGGTGTTGAGGGTTTATATTCAGGAATGGGGGTATGGATGCTTCCCATATCTGTAGCTGAGCCACACCATAGGGACAAAACAAGTGTCCCCAGCAGAAGGAAGGGAGAAGGGACCAGGAATTACAACTGCCCTGAGCTGAAGCTGGGGATAGGGATCAGCTCCTGGAGCTGGCTAGAACCTGTGGGCTGGGCAGGATGGGGATGGAGCTGAGTGATACAGGAGAGGGGTTGCAGGTGACCGAGCCAGCATGATGAGGATGCTGTCCCCCCTCGTACAGGGCCACCACCCAGCTCAGCATCCACCTCCTACCTCCTCTGGCCCAGCGGGTGATGGTTCTTGGCGGGCGGTATGAGGCAGGTGAGAGCCTGGCGACATTTACACTGCACAAAAGGCTGTATCAATAAAGGCGGGTGCACGGCTCTGCGGCGAACATCGCGGTGATGCTGGGGAGCTTTTCCCCCGTAATTGTGGTGTGTTTGCTGCGCTCCCACTTTGCCATGGCAACGCTTGCCTGGCGCGCGAATGTGCCTTGCAGCACATATTGTTTCGGAAAGGTCACTGCCGAGTGTTGGTGGGCTCAGCAGAGTGCACTGCTTTTATTTCTACATATTTATGAAGGGGGAGATGGAAGGTAATTACAGCCCCTTCTCGAGAATTAATTTCACAATGGGCCAGTGCGTTGCTGGGGATGAGCCCTCTGGGGCGGATGCAGGTGGCTGAGCCTTGCCTGCAGGCAGATGCTGTGGCTGGGCACAGCACTGCAGGAAAACTGGGCACTGGCACACACTGGGCACCGGACATGGCATGGCATGGCAGTGGGGTGTAGCACTGTGGGGCACCCCAGGGTGTGGGGCACCACGTGGGGCATCCTGCGGGACTGTAGGGCACTGTGGGTTACCATGGGATGTAACACCATGGGGTACTACAGGATGTGGCATCGTGGGTTACTGTTGCACAGGGACAGCCACAAGCAGTACCAAACCCCAGCCCTGCACTCCTGGCTTGCCTGCAGCTGCGAATTAGATATTGGCCAATACAGCATTGCCTGGATGGGTAGCATGCCACTGGTGCCCCTGTTTCCTCCAGGGACCCTGTGACTTTGTCCCTGTCCCCAGGGATGGACCTGCCAGAGTCCTGGATCCCAGTACAGGCACAACCGGAGATGGAGTGGCATTCCTGTGCCCATTCCCATCCCAGCACTGGCAAAACAGGGCCTGAACAGGCTTGGGAGGGATATTCCAGCCCAAACCCAAGTGTCACCCAGGCTTAAGAACCAGCCTGCCCCATGCAGGCATGACTTTGGGTCAGAGAGCTCAGCACCAATCCTGCCAGCCCAGCATGACTGCCAATGTTCAGGTGCCCAGCTGGGGAGGAGAGAGAGGAGGAGGGGCCTCCCCATCTGCCAAGGTCCTTGCATTCCCTTTTCCAGGATCCCCTCCATGTCCCTTGCAGCCTCCCCAGTACCCAGGGAGCCATTGGGGTTAAATATTCAGGAGCACTCACTGCACACATTTTGTAAAGGTCAAGTGGGCTTCCAGGTCTGCGAGAGTTACTCACAATTCACTTCCACTGCTGCTGGGGATGCAGGCACACTCCTAAATTGGTGTGAAGAAAGATATGTTTTAAAAGTCATTATGCTGGGACATGTTCAAAGTTACAGCATTTACTCCGCTCCAGTTGCGCAGGCAGCCACCCCAGTGTGCTCCCCCCTTGAGGACTTGCACCGGGCCAAGGTGTCATGGAGGAGGTCCCCGATGGGACGGACACTGCTGTCTCCTCCCTGCCCTGCTGCAGGTCTCTGGCGGTCCCTGTGGTCACTGGAGGTCCCTGTGGTCACTGATCCCTGCCCTGCCTGGGGACATGGGGACACTGATCCCTGCCTTTCTTAAGGGTATAGGGGCATGGATCCCTGCCCTGTCTAGTGGCAATGGAGATAGAGATTCCTGTCCTTCCTGGGGCCATGGGGACACAGATCCCTTCCCTGCCTGGGGACATGGGGACTGTGATCTGTGCCCTGCCTGGGGGCAGTGCAGGCAGCACAGGCATGACAGCAGCAGCTCACATCCCCCTTGGCATGCTGCATGCAGACAGGTACAGAGAGGCAGGGCCCTGAGCACTCCCGCAGAGTTGGTGTGCCCGCCAGCAACAGCCCCGTGGTAATTGTGGGTCTGCCTGAGCTTAATCACAGCCTTCGGAGCAGACAAAGAAGCAACAGGAAAGTGCCATGGAAACCACCCTAGTGCTTCACCCAGGGCTAGGAACAGTCTCCCAGTACCCTTTTGGGGCTGTACCTCCCACGCGTGGCTCTGCCCTGGGTCCACTGCTTGGGGTCCGCCATCAGCCCTTCCTCTTCTCCTCTGCAGCTCATCCTGCCCAGCCCGCTGCCTACTGCATCCCTTCCCAATACACCATCCTACTTTCCCAGCACAGCACCCCTGCTCCCAGCCCTTCTCCACTCTCCAGTGTACCCTCTTTCTCCTGCCCCTCCCTTGCTCCAGCTCCTGGTGCCTCCTTGGGAACAAGTATTTTTTCAGGTTTCAAGAGATATTTCAGCTTTGAGAGGACAGGGGCTTTCCACTGACGTACAGGGCACTGGGTCTTTGATACATCAGCTGGGAATGAAACTTGGCATAGAAGTTTGGGGACTGGTGATGCATGGAGAACGTGCTGCCCTTGATGCCCCAGTGTGCTGTCCTCCTCATGCTCCTGCAATGTGTGCCTTTGCTGTGCCACCCACATGTGTCCCAAGCCTGTCCCAAGTCCTCACCCTCCACCCAGATGTGGGCAGCTGCCCCTTGGCCACAAGCTTTGTGCTGGCAGGTTTGCTCCATGGCAGGCTCTGCCTGTGAGCTTCCACATGGCCTTGGGACCCGCATCCAGGGAGGACCCTGGGGGGAACCAGGCACCCATGATGCCAACTTAGATGCTGGGTGATGGCTGACTCCTGCAGACTCACCTCTGTGCTGTAAGACATGGTGTACCTGGGATAGGTACCCCTACTCTCCCACATGGCACAGGAACCCCATGGGGCTGAGGTGGTGGGCACAGGAGCCAGGTGCCTGTCTGGAGCTGCATGCAGGGGTGAGGATGCTGTCAGGGAGGTGAAGGCAGGCAATCCTGGGGACCACCACCTTCTCCCTCCCTGCTGCCTGCCTTGGCCAGTGAAGGGATCCTGGGGAGGGGGAGCAAACCATCAAGTGCTGCTGTGCTGGGACAGGGCTCTGTGAAAAGTAGTGGCACTATCTTACCAGCATACAGCTTTTAGGGACATTTCTCAGTTTCTTCATGGCCTTGGAAGCTGCCGGATCTGTAGCTTTCCCCACGTGGAGTCTGGCAACTTTGGAGGAGGTTGTTGTGGGCATGAGGATCTTTGTAGCCAGCTTACCTGCCTTCCCTCTAGCCCAGAGAGGGGACCTGGGTGCTCCCACATTCTTGCCATTTGCAACTCCATGCAGGGTGTCCCCACACCTGGTCATCAAAGTGGGAGTGCAAGAATGACCTGCTAGGTGCTAACAAACACCAGACCTCTGTGGGAAGCTCTTCTGCATTGATTGTTTCTGGTGGCTGTGACCTGGGACACACCAGTGGCATGGCCAACTGATTCAGCAGTCCAAGTGAGCAGAGGATGACAGATCTTGCTCATGGCAGGCTATGAGATCAAACTGTACCTGGTCAGACCCAGAGGGAGAGAGTGACCTGGAAGGGTGGTGGGTAGAACACAGGCTATCTAATGGCAGACCCAGGGGAGATGATGACTTGGAAGGGTGGTGGGTAGCAGAGCTTGCCTGGGTTTCCCATGTGGCTACTCAACACCCATGCAGGGCAGCTGGGAGATGCCTGGGCTCCACTATGCACCCCAAAACCGATCAGCTCCATCAGCACAGGTGGCAAGTGAGGAGGCTGATGCTTTCCTGAGTATGCCTAGAGGGAGCTTGGAATGCATTCTTTCTCTCAGCAGCTGCCAGCAGGAGCATCCTAATGCTGTCACTGCCTGGACACCTTGGTGTGGCTCTGGAGGGGCATGGGTAGGTGAAGTCCATCACGTGGGGGCTCTCTTCTCTCACATATTTGGGTCCCTGCACCACTGCATGTTGTCTTGGACCTGGCTTTGTCAGGACACTCAGGCTGGGGTGTTGAGTGAGGTACATCAGGAAGGCTCTGCAGCCAAATCGCTAAACTGCCTGCCTTTCGATGGAGAGATAACTCAGGTGCTTCCAGGTCCTTGGTTCATTATCTCGCCTGTATGTTCATTAATCAGCCATTCTTATGTAAACAGACACATCCCCGTCCCTCTGCTTCCCATCACCCTGGCAACAGCAGAGCAGAGCCCACCTTCCTCTTAGGATGCGCTCTGGGGTCCCACCTGCTCTGCAGCCCTGCCTGTAACTTTTTGCCTGCCTTCTTTGCTCCGCACCTTTTCCTCTCACAGGGCTTGAATGATCAAGCCTTCAAGCTCCTCTTGCCCAGCACTGGGGCCTGGACCTCCCCATCTCCAGCTGAGGCAAGGAGTGGGGAAGCAGCAGCATGATGGGGACTGGACTTGACTGCCATCCTCCCTGGTTGGTCCATGACCAGGATCCGGTGAATGCAGCCTGCAAGGATGAGTACTGGCTACAGGCATCATGGCAAGGGCCAGCCAGACCCACTGCAATGGCAAAAAAGCCAAAGCCGGGCTCCCACAGAGCTGTGGGTCATGGGGTGTGGCCAGCCACCCATCGTGGGTTCCAGCTGAGCTGCACAGGGTGCGGTGTGTGCCAGGGCAGGGAGAGGTGATGGGTGTCTGGGGAAAGGTTCAGAGATACCTCCCCTATTCCAGTGCAAGTGGTCTCTCTGGGAAGCTGTCACAATGCAATGAGCAAGTACCCTGTCCTGCTGACTCAATCAGGACCCTCTGCCAGGGCAACAACAAGTCCTGGAGCTCCTTCAGGATCCAGCCAGGAGCTGCCCGAGTGTGCTGCAGGCAGGGGCCCACTGCCTCCCGGGGGCTGCCCTACCGCAGGACAGCTCTGGTGTGGAAGAGAAAAGCTGTGTACAGAAGCCAAGAGAAGCAGGAGGACCCCATGTCATTTAAGGTTGAAGAGAAAAGTTAAAGACAGCAGGAAAAGCAAACATTAGTGGTACCCATGCGGCTAAAGGGAATAGGAAGGGCTTTTACAAATATATCAAGAGGAAAAGGAAATACTGGAGAGTCAAGACAAAGTAGGCCCATTAATAAATGAGGAAGGATATTAAATTAATGATGATTCTCAAATGGCTGAGTTAGTGAACTACTTATTGAGATCTGCCTTTAACAAGAACAACAAGGGAAAGTGGCTGAGACAATCAGAAAGCAATGAAGGATGCTGAAATTGTCCTAGATGGAGCAAGGGGAAGGAGACTGCTGGGCTATGAGCCACAGATGGCAAGTGCCCGGGGTTGAGCAGTGCTAGTGGAATCCACCCTGTCCATCTCTTCCCTGGCAGGAGCTGCATAATTTGGAGCAGGCCAATGCTTGGCAAAAAGGGCCAGAGCAAATAAGACGTCTGGGGGGACCATGGCTCCTTGCCATGGAGAAGGACAGGACCTTGGCAGAGCTGGAAGGGAGACTCCTGAGAGCCCCATGGCTCAGGAGTGCAGCCCATGCTGCATGGATCCAGCACCTGTTGGGAGGCTTGGGGACTGATGGGGAATAGCAAGTATGGAGCCTGTATTTAAAAAGGAGGGGGAAAAGGTCCAGCTAGCTGGGCTTTAGTCCCCTTAGTTCATTAATGTTTGCCCTTGTAAAATAAGAGCCTCTGTCACTGACCTGCCTCTGTTTATCCTCCTATATAATTTGCACTGAATTAACTAGTGATATCTCAGCCCAAGGTTGCTCCAGTGCCCAGCTCTCCTCCACTGAAAGGAAAAGCTCTGTAAGGAGGTTTTCTGTCCCTCTGGGAAGCTTGAGAAACCCCCAAAGACACTTCGGCTGCTGCTGGCTGGAAAGGGCTGGTTGGACCCCTGGGATCAAATCAAGGCAGCATTGACCCCTGATCGAGCATCCCCTGGGCACTGCAGGAGCCAGTGTGGCTCAGTGTCCGGGGCTGTGCCTGCTGCTGGGGCAGCAAGAGCTGATGCAGCCTGAGTGATGGCTGGAAAGTGTCCCACATGTGGGACATGTCCTCGTGTGTGATGCATGTCCCATACACAGGGAAAGGTGTCTAGTGTCCACCTGGGGGTGCTAGGCTAGGTCCTGCAGGATGGGATGGGATGGGATGGGTGAACTTCCTTCAGTGGGGCTGGGCAGAGATGTGGGGCAGAGCCTACACTCCTGAGGGGACTCAGCACAGCCCCACTCAACCGCTCCTGCCCCTGCCTCAACGAGGTGCTGCACTGGTGTAAGGTCCCCAGGGCTGCACAGGGTGGGCACACTCAGGGGTAAAGGGAGACCCTTCTCTTTCCCCATCACACCAGGAGCCAGGGCTGCATTGTGGTAGTGCCCATCCTTGTCCAGATGGGAGCACGCAGCCTGTGGATATGCCATCTGACAAAGGGGTCTGTGGGGGACAATGTCCAGTAAATGAGGGCCCTTGTCAATATTTTATGGGCCCAGGCATCCCCAGGGTGTGTTTACGGGGCAGTAAATTAAAGCACTCAGCCAAGTGACATTTGTGTTCTGCAAATGCGATTATTATGCATGATTAGCAGCCAAGTGCACTGAAAAACCCACACTCACAGCACGTGGGAGCGGGACACTCGCTTGGCCTGCCTGCGGCTCCTCATTCCAAAGACGCACTCCTAGGCAGGCACCTTCTCCATGGAAAAGCCTCCCCAGGGGACAGCATGCAAAGATGAGCCTGGTGCCAGCATGGGCAGGGACCCCCAGCACTACCACCCTGCCCCTGGCCCCACCACCTTCCCTGGTCCCTTCGCACTGGAGATGGCCTGTACCTGCAAAGGAGTTAAAAGATTTTTTTCCAGCTGCTGACCTGACTTTCCATAGGAATGCATCCAAACCCACTTTTTAGTTTTAATTATTTATCTGTAACCAATTTGGCAGGAAAACCAATTAAACGAGTGGGTGATTAATGACCAGCTGATTTGCACAGGTACCTAATTTAAATGTCTATGTAATATATAAGCACATTTTGGAGATGCTTCGATGGCTCCGTTCAGTCCCTACCTGTTCAGATGTGAGTGCAGGTGATATTGGGAGGATCACTCCTTGGTGAGCCAGTGCCACCACTGTGCTGGAGCTTCTCATGCCTCCTGCTGTCTCAGGGAGTACAGGGGTGCTGTTTGCCCCAGGGATCCCACCATGCTTGCTCCATGGTCAGAGATGTGCTTGCCAAGTGTCTCCCTTGCCAGTATTTCTCACCAGGGAAGATCTGATGCAGATGGAAAGGAGGCGCCAGGACAGAGGAGGGTGCTATCTCCTGGGCAAAGTGCTGTGTGCCTAAGCCAGGGAGAGACAGGCTGGAAAGGCCCACCTAGCACAGACTGTAGCTGGTGTCAGACTGGCGCCTCGGCCTCCAGGATGCTGGGCAGGGGTTTCTGCAATGTCCAAATTCCAGTGCTCACAGCTCAGGTGGACAGAGATTTTGGTTGTCACTAACTGGGGTGCAAAGCAGAGACAGCCAGGCTCTTCCTTCCTGGTCAGTGGCTCAGAGCATCCCCGTTCTCCCCCAGATCATCGATCCTTCCCACCACTTGACTGTGCTACATCCAGGCATTGTCTGCAAGGTGGATGGGTTTGTACACAGACTCCTTGGCATCCGACAGTGGCCTGATGCCACTGGGCTGGGAACATGCCTATGCAACACCTTGGAGCCCTTAGCCGCGGCTCCCAGGACAGATGCCCTGTGGGTGGACAACAGGGACTGTGGTTTCTCCATGGCTACTCCCCACTGCAGCCTGGGACTGGGTCCAGTCAGAGCCGAGGCCAAGGGCTGCCAGATCCTGAAGCCTCTCCATGTGCCTGTAAAGCAGGGGTGTGCCATTGGCTGAGACACCTTGGGGATGGAGGCAGGGGGATGCGCCTCACAGTAGTGGGGAGGAGTGGGGAATGGGACCATTGTTGAGATAGAAATGGTAAATCCATTAATCTTTAGAAATACAATTCACCGTGCAAAACAGAAGAGGAAAAGAGACACCTCATTTGTTATCAGGTGCATTGTAAGAGTCAGGTTCTTTAATTATCTCACCAAATTCTACAGCCCATTCATCAAGTTGCCACCACCAGCCTGCCGAGATTACCACCCACAGACCATCTGCGGAGCTGCAGAGGGACCTGAGGCGCTGCCGACCCCCAGGCATGCATGCATGCTGCAGCGCAGGCTCACTTGCTGCTGCGGCTGCTCCTCACCCTGTAGGCCCCACTCAGGGCAGTGCCCCATGGGCTGTGGTGGTAGAACAGGCCCTTTCCCTGCCTGGGAATTCAGCTCCTCAGAAGCACTGGACAACCCAGCACTGCCCGGCATGTTGTCCCCTCCATGGAGAGATGGCAACCAGTCCAGTGAGATGGCAGCATCCCCAGGGGAGAAGCCAGAGGCTAGGGAGGCAGGTCATTGGGAGTGATGTCCTGTGCTTCACTGTCTTAGTAATTGCTGTGGGCTGAGGAAATCATCTCCTAGCCTGGGGTAGAGCCTGGGACTTGCACATGCTGGGACTGGCATTGCTGCAAGTCCCTTACAGCTCCTGGTGCTTCGGTTTGGCTTTATCCAAGTTAGGGCTGAAGATTCACCGCCTTCCTGCCTGGGTCCCAAGGTCTAACAGCTTTCTGTCAGGGTGTCAGTCACAAGCCTGAACCAGCAAGACCCTTTCCAATGCACCAGCCTGGGTGTGCACACAGGAGCATCACGAAGGGACAAAGGCAGCCAGGGCATATATTGCTTCATCCTGGCTGAGGTCCTTGGGAATTCCCTTCTGGTATGCTCTGGTGGCTTGGAGCTGTCTGTTGCAGGGATGGAGGGGACTACAGGAGGGGAAGGATGAGCCCGATCCCCCTCCTTAGGTGTCTATTAAGTCTGCCACACTGGGTGGAAATGCCCAAAAGAAGAGGCCGTGTCAGGTGTTGGATAGGAGCAGGGCTCTGCAACAGAGACAGCCCCAGCTTCTGTCTCTGCCGAGCTGGGGAACTGGACTTTGACTACAAATACCCACTATGCACAGCAGAGCTTGCAGGCTCCCAGGTTTTGGGGGACCATTGACTTGCTCTGGCACAGTTGCATCCAGGCCTGGCTCAGCATCCCCTGCTACAGGCACAGTGATAGAAGACCTGGTCAGGACTTCTGTGCCTCTTAGCTCCTGCTGTCTCCCCTCACATGAGGCTGTCCAGACAGAGGGTGAGGACTCCTGCCCAGCCTGGACAGCCACCCGTGGGTTGGGAGGGGATGCTCATGGGATGGACACAGGGAAGCAGAGGATCGTCTTGGCAGCAGGCTCATGAGAAAGAAAGATGGAAAGGAAAGGAACCTGAGATGCTGAGAGATTGGAAACCTCTCTGGGATACAGTACCTGCCATTAAAAGCAGAGTCCGAGTGTTTTTTATCAGAGCGGAGACAGCTGGGCACCCATAGGAGATGCCTGTCTGGATAAAGCCAGAAAGGCAAGAGGTGGCTGCACTGCACCTTGCTCCTGGACCCCTGCTCTAAGCCCAGCCCCAGGTGCCTCGGTGCAGTGGGGGGTACACAGCCCTGTGCCCCACTCTTCCTAAGCAGGACTGCTCCTCCTCCACCCTCTGCTACTGCCCTCCAGAAACACCCTGGACTGGGGAGTGCCCTAGTTCCTGGAGGCTGAGGATGGAACTGAGCAAGCTGGTCTGGGAGTTCCCGGGGTGCACCAGTCCTGTGGAGGGCTGGACCAGGCTCCTGGCCCCCTGCCACCTTCCTCCAAATCTCCTGTGAAGAAAACCAGTTCCGGCCCATCTGGAGTCCCGATTGGCTCTGGTGAGTAATAAGGGAGTGGGAGGGAAGGCAGACATCTCCCTGCTCTCCCCGGCAGTGTGGAGGAGAGAACAGACTATCCTGGGAGTGCAGATGCAGTGGCATGGCACAGCATGATGTGCGGGTGTGCTTAACCCTGTCATGGCTGGGACAAGCAGGGAAGAGCTGGCCATGATGGCCAGACCTCAGCCTTCACCTCCCATCGCTTTTCCATGAGGGCAGGGAGAACACCTTCCACCCTGGGCACCCCAGGAGAGGTCACAGTGATGGCCATGGGGCACAGTGCACAGTCCTCCAGCCTGGGCGACCTCCCATGCCCACAGCCCGCAAGCTGTGGCTCTGTGGTTGCCCTTTAGTTCAAGATGTGTCTGGGGACAAAAGAGGTAAAAAGCATTGTGGATGCCCTCAGAAAACACTTCCTTTAGTGTGAAGTCTCAAGCATAAGCAACCTCGCAAAGGCCACAAGAGCCATCATGAGAAGAGATGTTTAGGCAGCGCTGTCACTGAAATCACCTCCTTTTTCCCCAAGGTGCCAAGTGAGTTTATTTTAAGGCCTGACAGAAAGCCAAGCTTCCCCTGTGTACAGTGATCATGCTGCAGCTGTGCCAGGTCCCAGCAGCATGGGGACCCTGGAGCAGGAGCAGGATGCTTCCTCTTCAGAATGTTGGGGCACCTCAGCCCTCCATCAGCATTGCTTGCTCCGGGGCACTGCCCTCCAACCACATGCTTGCTGCCTCTGGGACAGGGACCCCACCAGGGCCCCAGGGCTGCCACATGGTGTGTTCAACTCAGACAGGACCTTGCATGGCTCCTGAGGCTGCGATACCCCGAGTGGGATGCCCATATCCAAGCACTGTCTCCTCCACTCTAGGATGGAGAGGCAGCATGATGCAGAAGCCAAGTGTCTTTTGCTATGAATATTTGTTCTTTTTTTTTTTGGTCAAACGAAAACATTTCTTCAGGGAATGAGTGTGACTGATTACATTTGTCAGGGCTTTTATCAAGCAATTGAAAGAGCTGGAGACTTTTGGAAACCAAATAAGTGAAATATTTTGGCTGGTCAAAATTGTTTCCAGTAAAAATCCCCAGAAAACGCAGAAAGAAACTGTTTTAGAAAATTTGCAGCACAAATTAAAATGTGTTTTTCCAAGGGAAAACAGCTACAGGGAAAATAAATTTCTTAGCACTGTTGCTGGAAGGATGCTCCGTGCTGAAGGCATTGCCCTGTAAGAGCACCCCAGGGAGCAGGTCCTGGATGCCCCATGAGTACTGGGCCCGGGGAGCACAGCACCAGCCCAGGGACAATGGGTCTTGCTTTTGCCCTTGCTTAACTGGAAAATGGCTACACAGGTTTTACTCACATTTTCCCCGAAATATCACCTTTAAGCCACAGTGAGGAGAGGAGGATTTCAGGCTGACCATGCTGCATCTGACAGAAGTGGTCTCTGTGCACGGGGACTGGCAGGGGAGCGGGAGGAGGGCACATGGAGAGGACATCCTTGGTCTATCCACTGCTGATGCTGTAGGAAAGCTCAGGAGATGCCTTAGGAAGGGCATTTACAGAAGCCAGGATGCTGAAGGGATCCTTCTAAAAACGTCCTAAGAAAGTCCAAGTGGAGGGATAGGCAGAGAAGGATAACAATGGGAAGGATGCTGGCAGTGAAAATATGTTCATGCCTTCTCTTGCCCCTTTGGCTTAGAGACTGGCCCTTTCTCCACTGCCAGTCTCCACTGATGGATTTGTGCCCTGAAAAGGGAGAGGGCAGCGCCTTCTCCAGGCAGGAGTTCTGCCGGGGCTGTCTCCGGGGCTGCAAAAGGCCTCCTGCAAAGCTAGAGCCTTTTACAAAGAAAGCCAAACACCTCCCTGCTCCTGGATCACGGCGTGATCCCTGGGGCTTTGGCTGGGGCTGGTGCTCAGGGAAACCTGGCACAGTCAGGTTGGGTGGCTGTGCTGTGTGCTGGGGACATTGCACCATCCCACCACAGGGCTGTGCCATGCCCTGGGGACCCTCTGCCACCCTGCAATGGGGCTATGACATTCCAGCTGCACCTCATCTTGGCTGTCCAGAAAATACGGGGTAGTCGAACAGGGTTAAAGTATTTGGCAGAGTCAGGCTTGAGCCTGTGGGAGACGAACTCAGGCCAGGAGGCAGCATGAACACGCTGGGGGCAGAATTCACAGCCTTGCTGAGACTGTTGTGAGCTGTGGTTTGGGACCTCTGCATCTGTGCATGTTTCCTATTGCTCCTGATGCTGTCCCAGCAGCTTTGTGGCCATAAGGAGCCTCCTCTTTAAACCCTGTGCATCCCCAGTGTGGCACAGTACGGTCTGATCCCTGACCTCAGAGCAGGCTGAGCTCTGTGCTGAACGAGCTGAGCTCCCAGGTTATAAATAGCTCATGACCATGCAAATCACTGGCTGGATATTAATGCAGATGCAAATAGGCCCTGGCAAAGCTGGCAGAGACGCCCGGCCCAGACATTCTTACCTTGAATTTGCAATGTACAGGCTTTTAACATCTGCTGCTAGGGGTAATTTGTTAGGCTGGGTGACAGAGGCTCCGAAAGCCCTGATGTTTGGGCAACAGCAGTGAGGGGCTGCAGATCCCCTATAGATTGCTACTGCCCTGGGCTCAACTGGTGGTTGGGAAACCTCCCATGGGGCAAATGGAAGGAGAGGGGTCTGGGAAAGGCTGACCACCCCTCCCAGCATTGGTTCCTGTTCGTGCTGGTGGTCGGCATGCCTGAAACTGCCAGCATGGGGATGGGTGAATAACAGAGCCCTAGGTTGTGCTTCTGGGTGCTATGTGCACCGTGCTGCACATTGCAGCTGCCATAGTTCTGGCCCCTGGGGCAATTTGACCACCCCAAAAATGCCAGCCCAGTAGTGGGAAAAGCAGCTGTTTCGAGCAAGCTGGGTTCTCCACCCCTGAAACGCCTTGGCAGTCTGCACCCCTGAGAAAAAGCCATTTGCCATCTCTGTTGAAACACTGTGCATGTCAGATGTACTGCTCCTGCGGGCACAGCAATAGTCAAGAAGAGCCAGAGCACTCCATGGGCAGAGAGAGTCATGTGAAAAATGCTCTTGTTCCCTCTTAAGATGCTTGGAAGCAGCCTGAGGGCTTTAGCACTGTGCCGCTTTGGTTTAAGTTTCCCTAATGAGGTTTGCCTTCTATTACTGTCAGGGAACATTTTTCATTGTTGAAGCCACTGTAAATGCAAAGCCTTAAAAATGAGTTTCCATTTCAGATCTGACAGCTCAGCTGCTAATGTAAAATAGAGAAAAACCACAGATCAGGCTGCCTTTTAGTGCAATTAGCCCTCCAAATGGAGCAATTTACATTGGCACACTTGTGTATCTTCCTGCATAAGAAAAAAAAAAACCTCATTACTTAAGCTCAGACCTTTATGAACAGAAATGAGAGGAAGAGAGAAAAAACACACCAGGGACTGGAGCTCTGGGATGTGCACTCCTGTCCTTGCACTGCCACGCTGCTTTCTGCGTGCCAATGAGCTGCTGGGTTTGTCAATGAGCACCGGGCTGGGTTTGCACATGGTACCTGCCTCCCCGGCTGTGCTCCCTGGTGTGCTTTCACCAGTACCTCTCCTGATGCATGTGCTCGTCACAGTGACGTTGGCATGTCCCCCTTGGCACCTGCAGTGGGCAGGGTGGCTGCGGTGCGCTGGCATTTGTCAGCATGCAGGAACACAAGCATTCCATGTGCCAAATGCTCCACTGTCCCTCCTCTGCCAGAAGGGTTTACAGATTAGAGGCTTTCATCAATTTTTCAGTCCCTGCAAAAGCCCATAGCACTCCAATGCCATCGCTCTTTCTGTCATGTGCGAGGTGGACCAGCAGCATGCCCACCGAGGGCCATGGTGCAGATCCTCCCAAAATGCACCTCCAGAGGAGCTGCCATTTGCTTGTCAACACCTGCCCAGCTTGCAACCTCACTCCCCTTGCCGGCTCTGTGCCTGCATCCTTAATATCCACTCAAGGCCATGGCCCCGCAGCCCAGCCTTTCTCAGAATAAAATAAGGTTTCTTTGAGGTCTCAGTGCTCTGATTCACGCATTGCTCTTGCCTCCTCCTCCCCTCCCCACTCCATCTGTCTGGCTAATGAGGCCGGAGTGGCTTTGTCCAGAAGGTCTGCCTGCAACCCCTTGCCTGCGAGAGACGCGGGGAGAGAGGAGACCATGAGACTCAATCCGGATGCAGCCAACTCCAGTGGCCCCTCTGTGCATTTATTAATATCATTTGCAAGGACAAAATGCAGCTGCCTCGGGAGGAGGAGGCAGGCAGGACTCTGCTGGGGAAGCCCATCCCCACAGCGGCCAGGGGACCAACCCTCCTCACAGGCAGAGGTAGGGATGAGCTAGAGCTGGCTCAGCAATGCCATGCAGGCTGGATGTGCCACAGCTCTGGGCAGCGATAAACCAGCATTAGCTGAGCAGCTTATGAGCTGCTTTGAACTTCTGGACAGTCTCACTGCAGTGGGGTGGTCTCTACCCACCAGCCCCACAGAGGACAGGGCTGAGCCTGGCATGCTGCAGCCCAGCATGGTTGCTGAGCTCAGGACTCCAGCCTTTCTACTCCATCTGATCATCTGACCTCTCTTCCCAGGCATCCTGCACCCAAATTCATTGCTGTTCTCACCCTTCCAGCCATCAGCAGAGGGTTTTGATCCACAGGTCTTTGTGCTAAACTGGCTGGGGTTGCAGCAACCATGCCGGTGTGAACGCAGGCTGTATGGCTGAGGACCTTAGCAGGATCAACCCTTCAGATCAGGGATTTCAGCATCTCCTGGGGTGGATGCAGTGGCCTGGGGCCTCTCCCCAGATCCCCTGTGTTCCCTTTGGGGACCGAGGAGCTGTGCTTGTGCCTCAGCTGCTGGGGGGCATGGAGGGGTGGAGGAAGGATGGGTAATGACTCTCTGGTTCATAAGCAAGGAGAAGTAACCCCAGAGCCTTCACTGTTCCTGATGGTGATCAAACCTGTCTCACACCCCTCAAATGATTCTGTCAAGCTGACACCACGCGTTTCCCACAAACCTATGTTGACTGGCACTGATTACACTGCCTTCCACTACATCCCCCATAATCAAGCCCTGCACAAGCCACTTTGTGGCACCGCCCAGGACAGATGTCAGGCCGACCTTTTCAAACATCACTGTGACACCAGCCTGCTTCACTCACCTGAAACCTCCCTGCTACTCCTCTGCTCATGGAGCAGCTGCATGACAGGGCGCAGAGCTCCGCTCTTTTTCCAACCTCCCTGCTCTGTATCCTCTACCTCTGTCTCCCCCCACCAACAGTAAAGCGTCTCCTCATTTCACCCAGCTGGAACCCTGTGGGAGGGCACAGAGGATCCTGAGCTGCCCTGATCGAACCCAAGTGAGCTGCTGATGCTGGATGTACGGGATGCTGCAGGTGTCCAAACTGCTTCCCATTGTCTCCCACAGTTGTTTTGTCACTTTGCAAGGTTGGAAATGATCAGCTTCCTGTTCCACCGATTTCTGTGTATTGCTGCTTTCATTCTCTACAGCTGGTTTCACTTTTGTCTAACACTGCCCGCTTTTCTTAACAGGCCTCTGCTCTCCTGATTGAGGGATTGTCTTTTCGGGTAGCTGGTAAAGTATTCTTTACAGCTTGGAATTATGATTCAAATTTTTCAGATTAAATGTGCTCTTCCAGCTGATTCAGCTCAAAATTGTTTTTAGCTTTGTGGAACTGGTCTACTCAATGCTGCATGCATGTTTGGCGTAGGGGGGGCTCAATGTGAGCCACACCATGGTCGCTTGCACCTAAGCAACCACTGCTTTTTTAGCTCGGAGATCAATTCCTCTTTATCTGCCAAGATTGGTCTGATACAGACTTCCCTGTGGTGCATGAAACTTTTTTTTTTATTGAGGATATTGATTTATGAATCTGCTGCCCCTTTGGATACCAGCAAGTGTGAGATGCCTGGAGGACACTAAATTTTAAGTACTCTCATGCCGTCCTTCCCCTACTGTGCAAGAAGCATTTAAGGAGTGGGTTGTTCAGCTCCTGGTGCACCCAGATTTGCTGCCTGGTGCAGCCTGGTCTGCTGTGTACAGCCAGGTTCTCTGCTCCCTGCACTCAGTGTGGGCCAGGCGGCCAAAAACAGGGGGAGAGAAAGGTGCATCACCCAGCTGGGACCGAGCATAGGCTGGCTGCAGTCCCATGGTGTGGCCCATACCTTGGGGAATGGTGCTTCTGTCTGCACCCTTGAGTCCTGTGAAAGTTGGTGCCGGGAGGCTGGGCTGGCCTGTGCTGCGCTGCCCCTGGGGACTTTCAGCCATGGGAAGGCATGGGTCTGTCCTGCAGCGCTGATGGTGTCTGGCAGGTAGGATCTCCCCAAAATCCAAGGAGAGGAACTGGGCAGCTAGTGCTACCTTCTGAACCCAGCGTCTGAGGGTTGTGCCTGTATAGCCCTTCCCTGCTAGGCATTTGGAAGTGTCTAGGTGCTGTTGCATCTGGCAATGGCTGCTTTTCCTGAGACTGATGTTTTATTGATGCCCTGAGGTGCTAGAAATGAGCATATGTGTCTGTGCATCCAGATGGGAGTTGCTGCCCCTGTAGCAGGTGAGCTGAGTGGGAGCAGGTGCTGCTTCTCCTTGCCTTGGGGACCGTGGCACTGGTTCGTCTGCCCCATGGGTGAGCACTGAGGGCTGCACAGTCCCAGGGTACCTGGGAACAGGGACTACCTCACTCCGCACTGCTGTCCTCTCTGCTTCAAGCACTGAGCAGGTCACTGCTTTCCCCTATCCCATCCCATCCAACCCATCCCACCCCAGGCACTCATGCCTTGGTGGACCCCAGTGCTGAGCCCCCACTCAGGTCTGGAAATGGCCTGGAAGATGAAGACTGCCACTTGGCTCCATTAGTGTGATCCTCAGCCTTTTCTGCCAATGCACAGAGCTCCCAGCCCCGGGATGTGCTGATCTAGGAGATTTACCTGGTTTTGGACCCAATCTGAGGTCTCTGGCACCAGCCCCAGCCCCAGGACCATGTCCCCAGGAGAAGGACCAGGGACACACCATGCCTTCATGGGAGGACAGGGCACTCACCCCATCCATACACTCACAGGCACTCACTTGGGACCATGCTGAGGCTCCCATTTCCCCAGCATTCACCCCAGAGGCTTCAGAAAAGCTGTTTACTGATGTGGCTCATCTACATGTGTACCAGATCTCAACCAAACCAGCACACAGGTTTGCTCCAGCTCTGCCCAGGGGCTTTGCAGCTCCTTGATGCTCCTCAGCCTAGGGGCATTTAGCTGCCAGTAGGCCCCAGCTGACATTTGGGTCAGCATCCCCTGTCTGCTGGTTACCTGCTGTGGGTCAGACAGGCATAGAAAGCCAACCGGCTTTGCCTTCCCAGCACTGACTCTGCTCTGCACTGGTCCTCCCCTTCCTCTGGCCCCATGAGCTTCCCGTTGCCTGTGGTTACTGTCAAATCCCAACTGCACTCTTCAACTTGAGTGTTTTTGCTCTTTCCTTTTTCAAATCCATCCCTGTCCTCCCCAGGCTGAAGCGCTCCACATGCTGCAGCTATTTGCCTCAGCCCCTGCCTCCTTCAACCAGCGCTGCTCTGTGCCATGGGCACTGACTGAAAACCTTCCTGGCAGCTTCAGCATCCTGCCAGGAGCCAGGAGGGGCTGCTGCCATCCCTTTCTCAAAACTCCGGGATCCAGGGGCTGAAGAGGGCAGGCAAGCAGGCAGGCAGTGGTGGTGGCAACATGTGTGCAGGCATGTCCCTGTGTGACAGAGCTGGCGTGGCTCTGGAAAGTACTTCCTGTGCCTTTTCCATTATTTATGAGGGCTTCTCCAGCAGCATTGCACCCTTGCCCAGGAGGAGGCTGGAAATGGGATGAGGCACAAGGCTTATCCCCGATTTGTCCGCTGTAGCACTGGCAGGGCTGGGACAGGGTGGAGGGCACGAGGGTGGGAGATGGGGCAGAGAGTTTGGCTGGGGGAACCTAACCCCCCTGTGCCTTTGCGCAGAGCTGGCTGAGGACAGATCTGTCCCTCTCCTGGCACCAAACCTGAGAATTCAGAGCTAAAACCAATTCCATGTACAAGGCAATGGGTGGCTGCATTTTTCATGAGACAGATGACTGCAAACAAAACAAAACTTTTCCAAACAGGGGTATAGCTGGGCCTGTGTTCAGCGGCTGCTGCTGGTCAGTCACTAAGCAAATGAGCGAGGAGCATACATGACACGCCATCATGTTCCCGCGATCCACTGACAGGATCCATCCTCGTTCCCCAGCCTCCAGCCAGCTTTTCAAACTGGCAGCCAGCAGCGGTGGATGTGCTAGGCTCCCCAGGGATGCAGTAGGGCCACTGACACTGGTGCACATGTGAACAGCTATCGACACATCCCTTTGCTTGACACCCTCCTCACCTCATCGCCCATTCCCCCCAAACCAGCTCCAGCACCAGGCTGGGCTGCCCCATGAGAAGAGCTGCATTTCTTGTTGCTGTTTTTTTAAAGGCTTTTTAAAATTATTTTTAACATCATTAATTAAAAACCAGGAATTGTCCCCTAAAAGACGTTGTGGAAAAGCTTAAACCCAGAAGTGGCCAGGCTGCCAGGTGGCTCAGGGATGCTCCTCTGTTTCACTGTGCCAGGGCGTACGGGCGGAGGGGCTGCCAAGTGCACCTCTGGGGTGGGCATCGCTCGCCCATGCACACATATACCCTGCTGGCATCCTCTCAGTCCTGGTGCAGGATACAGCTGGGTCCCAGAGCTGCCCCCCAGCCCAGGCTGGGTCTCTCCACATCAGCAGAACTTTGCAGAAGTCTCCAGCTATGCCTTTTCCCAGCAGTGCTGAACATCCAGGACCATCCCTCTGGAGCCAGTGGTGAGTGTGGGGATGCAGCAGCGGCTGAGTGCACTGCAGCAAGGCCATCGACTGTGAGTAACCAAGCCTCCACCACGTCCACAAGCCTCCAGGCCTTTGATTTTGGTGCCGTCTAGACGGGCGCATATATCAAAGCAAAGAAGCTAAGTGCATTTGTGAGAAGGACCTGAAAAGAGCATACAGCACACCCCCTGTTCTTTCAGAGCTGGTGTCAAAAGCCTTTTGACTCAGAAACTAATGAGCAGGTTCCCTAATGACTTCCAGAAATTTTGCCAGAGCCCAAAGTGAAGTTCTGGGAGTCTGCAAAGGGACCTGGTGCGTTATTTTTTCCTGCAGAAGAGGTGTTTTGAGCTGACGTCTCCATGGATATGTTGGAGATGTTCTCCTGGGTGGATGGGATGAGGTGTCACAGGGACATAGGGCACAGGGTGGGTGGGATGTGCTGCATGGTTGGTGGTCTTTAAACAGGGACTGGGTTGTGGTCTGACTTTACAACCTGTCCAGAGGGGTCATCAGAGAGCGTGGGTAACTTCATCCTGCCTTGTTCCCCCACTTCTTTGAAAGTGATATCTGAATCAGTATTTTAATGATAAATAGGTACAGGGCCACAGAGCCAGCAGTGAGTGATGAGCTCCCATCCATCGTCTGCATGGTGCCAGCCCCAATATGTGGCTGTCATACAACCTGGGAAACCAGTGAGGCAGGATGCCCTCGGAGCCAGCGTGCCAGATCTTCTCCCACCCAGCCTGTGGGGGTCCGGGAATACCCAAACCTGTCTTGTGCCAAGCATCACCAGCATCACCTGTGGGGAGACCAGGCACATCCCACCATGGCTCAGATGCTGCTGTGTGCTTTCTGGGTCTCCTGCCAGCACCTGACCCATTTAAAGGAGTGGAAAGAGTGCAGCTAAGCTTGGGTGTGGGGTTAGATTTATTTCTTTCCAGACAGAGTCTTCCTGATGTAAAATCAATGCTGGCAGGCGGGCAATGGCTCCGCGCCTGCAATGGGAATGGCTTAAGCCCCAGGGCTGGATCTGGGACCCTGGAGATGACAAACAACACGTCCCCAACTGACAGCACCTCCAGGGTGCACCCCTGGGTAGGGCACAACCACTGTGGACACCCCCAGCTTTGGGTGCCTTGTCTTCATCCCAGGGGCAGTGGGGCACCCTGAGACAGGGGTGGATGGGAAGGCTTTCCAGCAACATGTACCCAGTGAGCCAGCCCTCCTCTAAAGACTGTGATGATGCTAAATTTGGGGCTACTCTGCTGTCAACTCCTCACCAGGGGACAATCCCTCTCAGCCTGCTGTCCCCAGTGCAGCAGCACTGTGTTCCTCATGCAGAAAGACTTTTAGGGCTCTGCTGGGCTGGGAAGGTTTGCAATGGTTTTGGGGAGCCGTGGGAGGTTTTGGGGGATGCAATGTTTTCGGGGAGCAGCAGCTGTGGATGAGTGCCCGCAGCCATGGGTGGGTGCAGTGCAACAGCCAGTGCATGGAGTGTCATATGTGCCCTGGACATGCACCTGGGCATTGCAGGGGGTGCTGGAGCAAGGCTGGGTGTCAGTGCAGGGCTGGGAAGCAGCTCAGTGTGTGCTTGTCTGTGCCTTGCACAAGCAGGGGACACTCCGCATCTGTGACATCCCCTTGGGCACCCATTACAGCTGCAGGAGCCATCCTGATGGGTGTCCCAGGAGCCTGAAGTCTTCTCCTGCCCTTTTCTGGAGCAGTGCCTTGACATTTCCCACGGTGCACAGGTGCCACCAGACCGATGGGGTGCTGTGCTCAGGAACCTGGGGGCTGCTCTCAGTGCTGGCCCAGCAGGTCTGTGGAGGCCTTAGCAACAAGCAGACAACTTTGTGCCTATTCAGAGGGAAATGGAGCTGCCGGAGTTGGAGTAAATAATTAAAGCTGTTAACTGTGGAGGAGAAAGCAGAGATAACAGGGGGAGCTGAAGCAGAAAAGCTGGGATTTGCTGCCGCTAGCTCTCCTGGACACATTTGCCCCATTACCCTGCTCCCCCAGTGCCCAGTGTCCCCAGGTGCCATCCCTTCTGCCTCCCCCTTGTCCTCCCACCAAGCATGGCTTTGCCATCTCCCACCCGTCTTCACAACTCGGATGCCAGCTTTCACACTGTGGTTTCATTCTAGCACTGGCACAGCTCACTCCATCTGCCCACCACTGCTTGTCCTTCTCCTCCTCCTGGCCGGGGTGTCTGCTGTCAGCCCCCTACTACCCTCCCAGCGCCTGGCCCCATCACACAGGGAACCCCTCTTCTCACGTGCAAACCTATTGATTTGTCTTGTTTTGCTGCTCCCTCTTGTGCTTCATAAATGTCAACTTTTTTCTCTGACAAAGAAATTTTGTGGTAATGACTCTTTGTGCCGCTTCTAAATCCCCAATTACATAAGGAGCAGCAGCACAAAGCCATTCCCTTTGGTGGAAATCTCCGCGTAATCCCTTTTCCAGAGAAGCAGCCCGCCAGTGACACGCTTCTAACTCTTTGTTTGTTCTTTTGGATCAAATCTAACTGATTGCCGTGACTAATTAACTTTCCCTTTCTTCGGGCCTCTGTTGTCTTAATTAATTTCACAAATACTTCATTCCCAGCTCCCAGCCAACAGGCTCAGTGGTGCAAATCACCGGTGAGTAGCAGAGTGGGGAGGCAGGAGCCTCTGGCAGGGCTCACAGCATGCCAGTGCTCGGGGCTAGGCTGACTATGTGGGCAGCATGGCTTCACAGCAGAGACATCCACCCGGCTGTGCCCCCTGTGCCACTGAGCCAGGCTGTGGGGTGGATCCACCAGGCAGCAATGCTGGTCCGGGTGCACACAACGTGGCAGGGCAGGAGGTGGATCATCGGAGGTGTACCTAGGTGCATCATCGCCTGCTGCTGCCTCTGGGGCTGGTCCCTGTGCAGGGCTTAATTTAGGTCCTCCTAGCACCTGCTGTATCCTAACCTTCACCCAAGGTGTTTTCTCATGACCCGCAAGCCCCTCCTGTGTCAACATCCAAGCATGGAGAAATTCAGCCCTTGCACAGCAAAATTCAGTGAAGTCTTGCTGCAAAGTATGAGCTTTGTAAGAGCTTGCCCCATTCCCTTCCTGCTGGATCCTGGCAGAGTGGCCACCACCACTGTTCCCCCCAGCTGCCACTGCAGGACCCCCGATGCCTGTGGCAAACCCCCAGCATCACGCCCGGAAGAGCAGCAGGGGACGCGGCCTATGTTCTGCAGTGACAGGCATGTAGGTGTCAGGGCTAGTTCTTCTGTGGTATGGATGTGCATCTCTCTGTGGTCATCCCCCAGGCCGGGTTTTTCCGGACAAGGGCTGGGTTGAGTTCAGCATTAAAATATGTCCTAGCCAGCGCTGCACAGTGGAGCTGCATATTCATGAATACAGTGCATTACGTAGTGGCTAATGCCTTGTGTGTACAGCAATCTTTGAGATCCTATCTGCTTTTTCAAGCAGCCCATTCTGTTTGTTATCAGTCCATTGGTATCTCGGGTCTGCCCTGGATGAATAAACATCGGAGCTCTTCCACTCAAAGGCACTCAATCTGTGGAGTGCAGCAATAGATGCTCACTGGAGATAAAGGGCAGGCAGCCTGGCAGCTGGCAGGAATGGGATGCAGAGCGGCTGCAGCCTGAGCTGAGATTGCTGGCAGCCTTTCTCTGCAGAAAGTGGAGCTGATTACCCTTGTCACCCCTTGGGGAGGGCTTTGCTCTGTGGGGAGGTCGTGAGTCTTGGGGCAACCTGGGACAGGAAAGTGGGCGCACACACCTTGGAGACTGCTGCAGCCCTTGATGTGGCAGAGTTGTGTGGCCATGCCCCATGTGGCAGGGGACGATGGGGTCATGAGCATGGCAGGTGCTGGAGGACCCCTTTGGCTTGCAGGATCTGTTGGAGGTGTTCCTGGCATAGGCTAGCAAAACTGGCATATCTTCAGCATCCTGAAGTCAATAGCAGCATTATGCAGGGTGGTGAGAAAGGGCAGACAGAAAGCTGTGAGCTCTGAATCTGCATTGAAAGGGGTAATCTTCTCTGCCATCGAGGCCTTTGGTAGCAAATGAAAAAGCTGGAGGAAGTCCAGGAGCTTGGAGGGGGTTCTGGGGAGGTAACCTATCACCCCAGCAGGTTCTGGGATCTCTGAGGGACCTGCACTTTGGAAAGCATGAGGCGTTACTGGAAGAGAAGATGGCTTCGTCCTAAGGCTGCCAGGAGAAATCAGATCCTTTGCAGAGGGTGGACTGAAATCCATTTGCAATTAAGCAAAGGCAGTGCTGCTGCATTTCCTCCTGGGTTGGCCAGCCTTTGCATATCAAGGAGTACAATTGCTGGCTGTGCTGTCATATCCGGCAGCTGCATTTCACCTGGGGCAGCAACCGCCCCATGCCTTGTGAGCAATGAGACATCCACTTCCACTCCCAGGAATCCTGTTTCTCTGTTGCAGTGCTTGTAGCTAAAAAGCTTATATCGCTAGATAGAAGGGTACTTGGCCTCTGGAGACAGACACTTCGGCACTATGGCTTGGCCGGCCCGCTGGCAAACGGTGGGTAGAACTTCAGAGAAAAGGGCTAAGGAGAAATTTTAAAAGATTTGGTCTCCCTTTGTAAAAACCTTTGATTAAACTGTGGCAGCTGGGATTGAGCTGGTGCTCATCTCCCTGGCCTCCCACCCCCTCCTACTTCTTCATCTCCCTCTCTTCCGGCTTTTCTTCTTTTCTCTTTTCTCCCTTTACTTTGGAAGGGAGCAGATCAATAAATAAATAAACCAACAGAAATGTTATTTCCCTGGTGAGAGGCTCCTTGAAGTTCATCAGAAATAACAATCCCAACCCCTTGTGCATGTGTAAGCAAGGGAGAAGGGATGCGATAAGCCCCTGGGAAAAAAAAACACCAGTGCAACATATTGGGCCTCATTTGGAGGGCGGCAGACTGACAATTTAACAGCAGTGTTCAAGGTCTTACTCAGTGGCTCAAAGATTTTGACATGAAAGGGACACCAGTCAAATGAATGGAAGGATCATCTTTCAGGATTAAATGTCCTTGTCACTAACCCATCAAAACACGGCGTTATTTTGAAGGGACAAATTGTGCTGAGCAGTTTACAGTAGATTAAACCTGAAATTCCAGGGGATATTTGGCAGATAAAGCTGCCACAGGTGGCATCAGCATTGCAGGAGCACAGGGTGACTGCATGCCAACTCTTGAGACAACTCATCCCCAGGGGGCTAAGGATCTGCCTGGCCCTGCAGGGAGCCCCAGCTGTTCATCTGCCATGCAGAGGAGTATGCAAAGCCCTGGAGTTGCTCCCAAATCGACCCAAAGCTTTCTCCAGAGGATGGGTGAATTTGAAATCCAAAGTTTACATAATGCAGTGAGTCAGGATCCAAAGGCTGCCTTCAGGCTTGACCACAGTCAGAAGTGCCCCAGACTGCCACCAGTAAGTTTGCAAAGGAAACACTCTTGCAGACATCCCCAGGCTAATGCATGTGTCTATACAAAGACATGCAGCAAAAACTGTCTGGGTGCATTCCTGATATTAGGCATGTCCCTGTGTCCCACCAGCAAGGGCAGGGTCCCCAGAGCACAAGCCTGCACACTGAAGCCAGAGGATGAAGGGTATGTGTGGGACACAGCCACAGCCCCTCAGCCTTCCTCCATCCCCTTCTCAGGGAAGGGTAGGAGTCAGGGTGAAGGTGGAAGGACCCTCCTGGTCTTTGCCATGCTACAGCACTGCCACAAGTGAGTTCTGGTTGCATTTGACTGAATGAGGGAGCAGGTTTAGGGAGGAGGCATCCAGGGGAGTTCATGAGAGGTGTCTGCCAGGACAACCTGCATGTGGAGGAACCATGGGTCAGTGCTGTGTGTCCTGGGACAAGGTAGAAACAAGGGATATCCCTGCCTCTGACGTGTTAAACCATCTCCTCTCCAGGTGCACATGTTAATGGGAGCTTGGCTTCAATACCAGCTGTAGGATAAAAGAGAGTCTTGCATGAAAGATAGGAAGCTAATCTATGAGTTATTGGTTATGGGTCAGCAGCACTAGCAGTAGCTGAGAAGAATGAAACCCGGTGTCAGAGAAGCTGGGGTTTCTGACTCTAAAGCAGGCCGTAACAGATAAATGTTATGAATTCCTCTGCTGCACGCGATCCTTCCTGGTTTACAGCAATAACAACCCTCAGACATACCTCTTCACCCTGCAAAGCTGAGTGATGCAGCGTGGTGCGCTGGTGGGCTTAGCTGGCTTTAATGTCCCAGTTAAGTAGCATTTGTGGAAATGCGAGGACAGATGCTCCATCCAGAGTGCTCTTCCATATGGAAAAATCACAAGGATACACTGCAGAGGGAATATGAACACTGTCTTCCAGTCCTTGCGTACAGAAGGAAACAGCAAGATATCTCAGTTAGCAGTTATTGCTGTCAGTTAGCTGACAAGAAAATACTTGTGTGCAAAGCCTACCCCATATCCTATTCCATGGGAAGATGCTGGCAGCTTGAAAGAGAGCTACAGCAATTGCTAAATGTCTTCCATGAGGATTTTCACAGCCCAACATAAGCAAGGGGGTGCATGGGAATAGACAGTATAAGCACTCCTGTGTCAGCATTGAAATATTGGCTATGTTTGGGTAAAGGGGGACTGAAGGATGGGTAAAGCAAGTCAGAAAACTGGCATCACCTACCTGGAAAATTCAAAATATGTAAAAAGTCACAGTGAAGGGACAGTAGATGTGAAATGCAATCAGCCTGGTGGGATAAAGACATGAACATGGTGTTGCCTGAGCCTGTCAAGCAGAACCCCACAGCCAACAGCAGCATCTCTCATATGGCTCCTGGAAAGTTCTGGAGCTTGTACCCATCAGCTTTGTGCAGCAAGGCAGCAGCATGGAGAGATGGAGGGTGTCAGAGGTGACTGTTTTGCTGGCTTTGTCCAAGCCTGCCGTCACTCTGGGAAACCAGTCAGAGGGGTGGGGTGGCAAGCGGCATCTTCAGTTTATTGTGTTTTAAAATTCTGCCTTTGTAGAAATTCAGTGTGACCAGGCCAGCCGGTTTTCTAATCACTTACCCTGAGGTAACTTACTCCAGGAGCACTGCAGAACAAGCACGTCTCTCCTGTCCCCTCCCCAAGCCACCTGCTCCGTACAGAGCACTCAAAAGCCAGCACATGTAGGGCAGAAAGAACCAGAATCACAGGACACTGGTGGGGATGGGTCTTCTGCAACTGTCCTAGGTACACCTGTATTCACGGGTGCTGCAGGACACCTACATTTGTCCTCTGCCATATAAACATGTTGCTAGAGAGGCTGCCTTTGGTCTGCCCGCAACTCCTGCCTGCACCCTGCAATACAAACAGCTGAGGAGGCGAGCCCGGGGATGCCCCTGTGGCTCTGGAGTACCTGGGGAGGCTCATGTCCACACAGCGGGGCAGCCAGCGGCTGTGAAGGCAGACAAGCAGCTCAAAAGGCAAAGAAAGGGACACTTGATGAGCAGCTAGGCCTGCTCTGCTGGGCTTGTGAAGTGAGGCAGGGTGAGCAGGTCTGACCAGCATGGGGAGAGACAGCAGCAGAGGGGCATGCAGGCAGCAAGGCTGCTCTGGCTCTGTGCTCAAGGCAGGCAGTTCTCCTGCCTGCTTCCCCAGATAACCCACAGCACAAGAGCGCAGTTGCTACAGCCCCACAATGGGCATACAAGCTGAACTGCTGAACTGATCTGGTTTGAAGGAAAAAAGGGCTGAAGAGAGAGAGTTAAAGCTGCTGAATACTTTACAGCATCAAAGGGTGGCCTAAACTTCTCTCCACTCCCTCTCTGTCCTGCCCAGCTTGTTTTGGTGCCTCAGGGATAATCACATCCCCCTCCTCCTCAGTATCTCTTTTTAAACAGCTTTTTGGCCCATCACTCCAGGGGGTTCATCACTAAATGCTCAAGCCTGGTGTTTGCTGCCTCCACATCTCCAGAAACTTGGCTCTTGCAGGGATGCTGTGCCGCGGCCATGGAGGAATGATGCTTCTGGAGAAACAAGGGGTTGTGAAAGACCCTGGACCTCCCATCCCTCTCATCCAGGCCAGGCTTCAACCCATTTCCATGAGTAGAAACAGCAACTACAAAAAAAGTGGGAGGTGTAAGATGTGCAGGGTACATATAACCAGATTACAAAGTATTCTTCCATTTTCCACACTCTGACAAGGAGAGGGAAGAGCAACAGCATTTCATGCTGATAGGCGATGCTGTCCATGGCACAAACATCTTATCTGCGCCTGGAAAATGAGGATGTGGAACCTGCAAATGAGAAAACTGCCCATTAGGCTAATGTGACACTAATGCTCCACATCTCGGAGACTGGAGTGCCCGTGGTGAGCCTGCCAAGAGGAGGGACTGCCACAGCATCCCTGCTCATGAATGGAGCTGATGGGCAGCCCAGGGACACCCCTGGGTTGTGGCAGCCTCACTCCCCTCCTAAACATACACACGTTTGGGGTAGCCTATGCTGCCTACCTAAAATCTCTGTTCCTTTGCAAGGTTGCTGTTGTAGCAGTAAATGAAATGCTATTGCCCTATTACAGTCAGGATATCGCTCTAAATTGACTGTTTTATAGTCTTGGGTAATTTAATTTTTTTATTTAGTGAATGGCTTGCCATATGCCCACTGAATGAGTGATACAGCTATAACATGGATCATATCAGAGCTGCTGTTTAAGAGCTCCCATTGCCGGTCCAGGTCTCCATCATGTTCAGCCCCTGTTGCTGGCTGGTATGGAGGTTTGCTGCAGGAAATCCCTGCCTGAGCATGCAGAAGAGCCATCCAGAGACTCTCAAGGGAGACCAAGATGAAGCAGCAACCTGTGGGTGGATGGTCCAGCAGCAAGGTATGTGGGTCTGAGACTGGGATTGGCCTGGCAAAGATTCATGTGGTGTGTGCACCCCAGCTGCTGCCCGGCTGGGTGTGCAATGACCAGGTGGCTGGGGCTGCCGATGTACACCCGGGACACGGATCTCCAGCACAATGCTGGGAGCCCAGGACACTGGGACAGAGGCTGTATTTTGGGCTGTGTATGCTTAATAAAGCTCCTGATTAGGCAATCATCCTACCTTATCTTCCCATAAGCAGTTGCCACCTTCCCCTGGGGTGGCAGCATCCCCAGGGCTCATGGGCAGACGGCTTGGCTTAAAATACTCTGTGAACAGCAGAAGGATTTCCCAGACAGACTCTGATCCTCTGAAAATGTAGGATAGATGATGAGAAAAGAAAACAGTGGTGTGGTGAGACCCCCCTCAATAGCAGTGATAAGTCTTGCTCAGCCTCACTGTACCACAGGGCTCCCCCTCCCAGTGACTCAGACCGTGATTCGGATCATTTTCTCCTAAATGGCCTGGCTGTGTTTTTCCAAGTGGATCACATTCTGCCTCTGACTGCCTGCAGTCTCAGCAGGACCCACTCGGTGTGTCCTCTATCCTCTTTGGTATTTTGATCTCTTCTCCAATTTAGTTTCATCTGCAAATTTCAGGAATGTGTTATTTAGGAGACCTGTGTGTCTTACTCATTTAAATGAATACTGCTTGGTAATATTGCTCTTGTTTCTCCTTTTAAATAATTTTTGCTAGCTTTCTGCAAAACTGAATTTTTCTGATTATTTTTTCAGTTAAATTAGGAGAACACGTTCCATATGACGCTAGTCATAGTGCATGTTCACAGGGTGATTTTGCTTTGCTCCATCCATCATGGGATGCTGCAAGACCCAACATAGGATGCCCTGAGACCCAGAGCCACTGAAAGCATTATGGGACATCTCATGTAAAAAGGTTTTTCTTTATTATATGACTTTCTCCATGTCCTGTATGAAAGCAGACAGGACATGGCACCTCTTATATTTTCCCAGCAAATATCAGCCATGGGCTCAGTGGTCCAGGGCACTGCAAACACACATATAACCCCATCCCCAGCACAGGTCCAGTTTAAGGCAGGTTGAGCTCAGTGCAAATGTGCCCATCTACATGTCTGCAGAGCAGCACTTTGTGCAAAATGTCTGTCGGTGATGGGAGCTGTTCCCTGTATACATGGGAGGCCTGACCTTTGCACGCGTCCATGGCCTCCAGGGCCCTCCAGGAAGCCTTCTGGTGATGTCTTCTAAGTCAGAGAAGAAAATGCAATGAGTATAATTCTTGTCTTAAAATTGTGAAGACCTTTAGGACTCAAAGCCATTTTTGCAAGTACCCTGAGGGCTGTGAAAAATTCAACCCCAGCAAAATACTGTTTTCACACTGGAAAGTACCTGCGAATCCCTCACAGTTGGTTCTTCTGTTTACTCGCTCTGTCAAGATTATTAACGAAGGTGTTAAACAAGCAGACGTAGCACTGGTCCCTGTAGTTCCCCCGACACTGCCTGATTTTTATAATTGTCCTTTGTCCTCAGCTTTGAGGATGGTTAGAGCGCCTTGCTGGCACAGAGGTATTGGCAATTTCACGATCAAAGACTTCCCAGTGGAGATGCAGATTTTGTTGCTACAATGTGGGCAAAGTTTCTGCAGTAACTGTGGCTTTGCTAGGTAGGATGACCATCCGTGTACCAGTGTCTCCATCCCTGGGGCTGTCTGGAGGAGAGCACTGCCTTGCACTGTCGTTGTCTAAAGGATGGTGTTCACGTGGCACCTTTCTGGATCTCTCTGCTGAGTGGAGTCATCACATCACTGTGTCCTGTGAGAAGATAAGCCCTACATCTGCCCTTCTATATGTATCCATGCAGGACACGAGGAGGTGGTGCCACATGGAGTGGGGCAGAAGCTGAGGAGGAGTGAAGGGTGTCCTTTCCTGAAAGTGACTCTCTACGGCAGCTCTGGGGCAGAGAGGGACCAAGCTTGAGGTCTTCTGGGAATGAGAGAAGTCAAGCGGCTGTGGGCATGCATCAGAAGACTGGGAGATAAATTCAGCTGCGTTCCCATGGCATGATCCCTGGCTAGACTGGCTGCCCAACACCTGGGAGTCAGCACCTCTCCATCCCAGGCAGTAGCTCTTTGCCTGCATTCTTGGCTCCAGCAATCAGCTGTGATCTTGGGAGCAGGAGGGGAAATCCAGGATGTGCTTGTTCCACATTCCTGGTGCATTTGCTATGGGATGGAAGCTGGAGACCTCCATCATGTCTCCACCATCGATGTCCTCCTTGTGGATTTGCCCTCCCTTCCCTGCTCAGGTCCTCCAGCCACCATGGGAGTCACTGAGCAGCTACAACGTACTCTAAGGGGGAAAGAATGCATCTCTCCCCAGGGGTGCCAACACCCCATCCCTGCTTCCCCGTACCACTGCAGCCTGAGTGCCAGGGCAGTGCTGGGAAGCTGCAGCCAGCTCCTGGGCTCATTAATGTGGAGAGCATGCGTGCCCTGCTCCCCGTGCATCGATCTGATAAATGAAGAGCCGCCAATGATATTTTCTACCCTTTTAAGTGTTAAAATAACATTTTAGTGAAATATGAGCAGGTCAGAGTCGAGCTGCCCCCTTTCATTTCACAGCACAAAAGCAGGCTGCCTTGGGGAGGGGTGTCTGTGCATGTGGGTGTATGCGTGCTCACACATCTGTGGAGGAGGTTCCCAGGTCCTGAGGGTAGATGCATATGCAGCTGTGCACAGTGCCCTCTAGTCTGTGGGAGAGGATGAGAAGTAAATGTAGGTGTGCAGGTGTCAGTGAAGGCAGGATGCTGCACATGGACAAGTGCAGATGTCAGGCTGTGCATAACACTTGGCCACAGGACAATGAGGAAGACCCATACCCATACATACCATAGTGCAAACTTTCACAGGTGCAACGTTCTTACGGGTGCAGAGTTTTCTGGAAACTTTAGCAACTCATGGCTGCTCCTTGAATCTTTCTGGGTCTCCTTTTTGCAATTCCTTTGTGGAAACGCAATGATGTGTTGGGGATTGGGCAAATGAAATGACATTGTCCTTGAGTTTGGCTCTACTCGAAGGGGCCCCTGTGCACTCAGCCTCCAGCCACCACAATCCCTGCCTGGCCAAGGAGATGAGGGCTGAATGCAAGGGAAACCAAACCCCACATGAAAAATGTGGGTTTCCAGCCTAGTTAAACTAATCTATAAAATGGATTGGATGGCGGGGGGGAACAAATGCTCACTGGACTGTGAAATGATACGCTGAAAATTGGAGTATGATACTGACAGTTGCTCATGATGGAGTCCAATGTGTCAGGAAAGGAAGTGGTAGTGGTAGCAGGTTTGGCAGGTCCTGGTGGATCCTGCCCTGTTCCTGGAGGAGTGACAGCCTGACCCACCTCATCTGGGCTAGCCCGCCCTTTCCTGGCCTGAGGATCAGCTGGACCTGGTGACTGCAGGGCGTGAATGCCATTTTCACACCCTCAATCTGAGTGGCTCCTTCAATGCCCAGGATTTCTGTGCATGCCCTGGGGCCTGGCTGGAGTTGCCTTGTGCATTCTTTCCCTGCCCATCTCAGGCATCCATCCCCTGTCCATCGCCCCTCATGGCCCTTTGGTTTCCCCTCCTTCCCCTACCTGAGGGGAGCAATTCTTCACGAGGTCTTGCTTCCCTTCTCCCCAGCCAGCTCATCCTCAGGCCCCAGCCCCCCTTTCCACCCTGTTGCCCAATGTCTTCCTTCGCCACATCTCTGGAGTATGATTACACGCCCTGGGTGAGAGCAAGAGAAATATATGCTGAGATGACATTTTGGTTATACATGATGCTATTAAAATATGATAAGAATGCTATTAACATTAATAATCCTTTTCATTGTATCATTTAGGGAGCAAAACAAGCCATTAAATATTACGGAGTCATTGGTGCTTTGATGGCTTCAGGGAGGGGAACATTTGGCCGTATTTGTCTACATGCACTCTGAAAATATAACATTATCTCTGGGAAATGGGTTTCTCTGGGCTCATCACTTCCCTGTGGCTCAGTGGATCCAGGGCAGTATCTGATGTGTTGGGATGGGCAGGTGTTGCAGAAGGGGCAGAGGAATAATTTGAATTGCCCAACGTTAACCATGTGGTCCAGGCCAGAAGCTCTCAGGCAGGGCTCAGCTCTTGGAGCAGGCTGTTCCATTTGCACACTGAGTCTGCTGCTTGGTGCTCCCAGCCCTGTCAAACAACCTTCAAGCTCACTACAATTTGCCAAAACCTCAGCATAAATCTACCTACTCTCACTGATGCCTTGCTCAGCCCCAAAGTTCATCCATGTGGGAGTTCCCTGGACACTGAAGCATTAGCTCTTAAATGCTCTGAAAGGCACCTCACTCCCAGACAAATCCCCAGAGAAGACCTGTCTCTGCATGCCTAATGCTCTGCCTACACTGGTTATGTTCAGTCGGAAGCCTGGCAGCCAGAGCTGGTGACAGCAGTATCCCCTTTCTGCACAGTCATCCTCTGGTGAGAGGGCAGTGGGGCTTTTTTAGCCCTCTCTTTGGGACAGGTATCAAACGCCCAATCTACCAGCTCCACTGAATGCCTAATGCTGGACAGGAACCAGTGCCAGCTCCTTGCCCAGCCTGTCCCCAGGATCAGTCCACGTGAAATTCAGGCTGAGAAGTGGCACCATGGCACAGGGCCAGCGTCATGCCCTGGTCTCAAGCGCTGGGCAGCACTTTGATACCCACAGGCTCATTAGTGATGCTGCTGCACAGGGCTACACCAGGGCAGTGGGGCAGACAGACAGACTGTGCTGGGCTCAGGAGGCAGCCATGCATCCCCGGGCTCACCAGTGACCACTTGCTGTGCTAGGCAGGGACGTTGCAGCCAAGCCAAGGCCCCTGAGCTACTCAGATGCCACCAGGGTCATTGTTATCTGGATGTTTCCCCATGGTGACAGCAGCAAATGAGGGAGAGAGCTAAAAAATGTGCAGAAGCTTTTGACAGGACTGTCAGAGCACCGAGTGAACGCTAACAAGGACAAGTGTGGGCTCTTTAAACAAATCACTGTCATGTTGCAGGCATATCATTATTTAACACAGTCACCACAAGTCACCAGAAAAGGTTAAAGCAAGAATGGAAGACTTAGTCCTAGGGAATGTGTCACAGCCAGGCTGTCCTCAGGACTGATCGCTTCCTCCCTGTACCCCAGCTGGCTTCAGGTCTGGAGCCCACAGTCCTTGGAGCATCCTTGGGATGGACCTGCCACAGTGCTCGTTGTTGGAAAGACTCCCCTGTGCAGGTGTGGTGCTCACAGAGGGCATACCAGCAAAAGCAGCTGTGCTACACCTATTCCCTCTGCCCTGCACTGGTGAGGGGCTGGGGAAGAGGCTTGGTCCCGTGCAATGACAGCCAAAAGCAAGCATGTACCTGTAGCAACACTCCCAAGGTGCTCCAGTGATGTGACCCAGACAGCTCTGGGAAGGACACGCTCTCAAAGGCTCAGAGCCCCCAAGGTTTGCCTGAAGAGTCCTCTTTGGTATGTCTGACTTGCAGTTGTTCAGGAAGCCTTAGGTGGCTTCAACATCATGGGCTAGCTGGCTTCTCCATGGGGACCAGTGCCCTGCTCACAGCTGTGCATGGCTCTGCAGGACCAAGGTCTTAGGTGTGTGACAGTGGGATCCTGTTGGCAGCTGGCAACAGTCCTGCTCCATCTGTCCTATCTGTGGGGAAAGGAAGGGAAGATGTGTGAAATGGGCAGGGGGATCCCTAGCGAGATGAGCTGCTGCAAACCCAGTCCAGGAACAAACCCTGCTGCATTTCCCCCCCGACACAGCAGTTCAGTGGGAGATATGAAGGTGTGTCAGTCCTTGGAGACTTTCATGGCTTAGCTAGGTGTAACCATGGTCTGAGCTAGTGTTGGATATAGTCCCAAGAGAGGATCCGGGACTTCTAAAAAGCCTTCCCACCCACTGTTCTAGGATTCTGTGCAGGGGAAATATCCCAGTAATATGGGCCATAACACTTTTTAAAGTGTAAGAAATGAAATAACTGAGGTTGCTCACTGACACCCAGGGTCACTGCATGCAATTCGTGAGAAGCCACTCACTGCGCAGAACCAAATGTTCCTGTATATGAAAATCATATGCCAAGGTCACATAAGCAATCCGGACACCGACCTTAGCACTCTGCTCACGCACAAACCATTAGACATGGAAATATATAACAAACAGCCCCCAAAGATCCTAAAGGTCCTACACAGCTCCTACGATGCCTAGCAAGCCTGCTCTATCCATCACGTAGCATCTCCCAGAGCAGTGCATCAAACTTTAATATCTTACTCTTAGTCACACAAAGGCTGTAACAAGCCTGGCCTTTCATGCTACACAATCCACCAAATCAAAGGCTCTCTGACAGAACAGAGCACCTGAATATAATCTTTCTCTCTCATCTAAATCTCATCTATTTCAGGGCTCTGCATACCCCCTCGTCGCTGTGATACACATCAGCATTGCCAAAAAGCCCATTTTCCTACTGTGTAAAACAATTGGACATATTTCTAATTAGACAAATATCATTAGACATAAGGCTATTGTACAGAGATGAAGGAAACCCCTATGTGAAATCAGAGCCAAGCCCGCTGTGCTCCAACAGCAATCACTTCTTCCTCCATCCCTCCTTAAATGTGATGCTATGGGACACTTTGCCCATACTTCCAAAGATAAAAAACACAAAAAGCCCACTCCTAGGGGTGAAAAATGTTATAGGGAATCCAGGCTAAAAAAAAGAATGCAAATAGAAAGATGTGAAGGAAATGTCTTCAAAACGGCTGCAAGATAACAACGCTAAGACCAATTCCTGGCAGGCAGGGAATTCACAGCTTAAAGGAGATTTTATAGAGGAAAATTTGGCAGAGTGGCAATGACAAGTATGTTTCCCTACAAGAAGGAGTGGTGTGGGTATGTGTGTTGCTGCCGTGGCTGGTCACTGCGCACCCATGCTGGGTGGTGAGGTGCTGCTGGGTACCCCCGTGCCATGTGGAGACTGAGGCAAGCAGCCCAACCCCTGATGTCAGGATTTTCCCCTTGGACAAAGTGTCCAGAGTGAGAAGATGTGACTCAAACAGGTTATGACCTAGTGAGGGGCTTTCCAGGCTGTCAGCTGCTTTTGTGCAAAGACATGTCCTGTCCTGTAATCCCTGGGGCAGGAGCAGAGAAAGGGATGAAGTGGGATTGGTGTGTTGGCTGGGGTCAGGGCATCCCACTGCAGAAGGCATGTGCTGTATGGTACAGTTTCCAGTAGCCTGGAGATGCTTCCAGCTCCTTGCCTGCCCCTGTTGTGCCCACAGTTGCATGGGTGAAGCTGGCTCAGAAGCAAGATGCAAAGAGGGTGTTGCACAGATCTTGAAGGGTGTGCCTGGCAGAACAGAGCATCCCCTGCCCTTGGTGTTGGGTCTGGAGTTTGGTGGAGCTGCCTGGCCCTGTTTTCCATCCCACAGACAGGACACCCCATGGCTGGGGATGTCCTGGAGCCCACACACAACCTGTGTCCATGTACATCCATCCCCTATACATAAGTCAGTGTGGATCAGCTCTGGCCAGGAGGCTCTGCTTCCCATCCTGGTCTCCAGAGGGATGTCTGGGCTCTGTGCTCTGCCACAGGAACCTGGGGGTTTCGTGTTATGTGGGCATCTTTGCCTGTGTAGTGCTATGGCTTTACTTTCCTGGGCTCTTTGCTGGGTTCTGGGGTCCAGGGAGGGAAGCGGCAGGACTGGGGCAGTAGCGGAGAGCAGAAAGACATCTTTAAGATTCACTATCTGCATCCATTCCCATTTAGGTCCCCGCACAGAAGCAAAGTGTCTGGATTTGTGCAGTTGGCAGAGCAATCCCATGATTGCACTGAATCAGAGATTATCAAGGGGGGAAAACTCAAGGCTTAGGTGGGATCAGGAAGAGAAGAGGAGGATTTGGAGCTGGTCTGATGGGTTAAGTCATTTGTACTGGCTGAGATTAGGCAAAGGAGGAGTCTGATTTAGATGTGAAATCTGCTGCCACCTCCTCTGAGCCTTGCCCATGCATTCCAGCATCTTGTGGTGCAAGAGGGTGACAGCTTGTCCCAAAACAACAGCTCAAAGGGCAAGAGTGGGACCTGGAGGCTCTCCTGTGACCTCTCCAAGGCTCCTGTGAGTGGTTAGAAGTGTTCCTTGCTGTACTGCCATCCTCAGTGATCCCTTGTCTGCTATTGGTCTTGATGTCTGCCCATCAGGTTCTGCCTCTCCTCTGCTCTGCCCCTCTCCCCTCTGGACAAGCCCCTTGCTAAGCCTGCAGGAGAGAAATGCAAATAACTGGCATTTAGTGCTTTCCTTTCCTGCAGGGTTCCATCACCAGTAACATCACAGTTTTCTTTTTCATGTCTCCAGCCTTGTCCAAGAAAAGGTCACCTCCATGCCTGCTTCCCTCTTACCCAGGATGGTTCCCTGCTCCAATGGGGTCCAATTCACTTCTTGCCTTAAGTACTGCCTGTCTGAAAGGATGGGAAGCACTGAATTAATCTGGGAGCCCTGGGTCCCACAGAGATGCTCTGCTGTCCAGGGTTGCTACTGTTTGCCATGACCTCCAGTCTCTTCTTGCCTGGTTGCTTGGCCAGCGGTTGTTTCTAAAGCCCTCAGTCCCTCAGATTTGTTCTGCCATGGGATCTCTGCTGGGACCTGGGTGCTGCCACACACACCTCTGCACCTTGGCATTTGGCTGCTGGGGCACAGCATGGCACCCTGCTGGCTTTGGATCAGAGACAGGGCTGGCATGTGCCCTCCATTCCAATGGGTGGCAAGACCTTGGAGATTTTCAAGGGTGAAGATAGGATGAAGGAAACCTAAAAAGAGCCAGTGATGTGAAACAGCCGCTGAAAGCAAAAAGAGCAGTCAGTAATGACAACACCTCCTGGCGCATTCCTTTCCATGGTGCTTCCAAGCAGTGTCCCCCCAGGCTGCTGTGCAGACACTTCTGGGAGTGGGTCCCAGGTGCCGGGAGCATGCAGCAGCTTCCTGTGGGTGCTGGGAGAGGAAAGCAAAAGGGACTTTGTGTAGCTGTGAGAGGCAGCCTGGAAAGGAGACACAAAATCAGTCTCTGCAAGCAGTCCTTGTGCCTGGTGGTGGCCAAGGGTGGCAACACAGCCCTGCACATAGCCACCATCTTCAGTCACTGATGAGCACAGTCAGGAGACAGCCTGAACCCTGGGCTCACCCCTGCAAACTCTCTGGAGAGGCAGGAACCAACATAAGAGACCTCAGCATGCCACTATAGGAGGCTCTGGGCGGCAAATCACAAGTGCATCCCTTGGCCTCCTTTTGGACTTCCTTTGCATTCCACTGCTCCTGGAGGGTGGTGAACGCCCTTGTCCTGGCACACTGGCACTGCCTGGCAGCAGGGCTCTCATGAGCATGTGGAGGAGTGCAAAGAGAGCCAGGGGGGGTAAAGAGTCTGATTTTAGTTGTAATGAAGCCCCAGGAGTGCAAGATAAAAGTGCCAGCAGCCCTGAATGTGCCGCTGGTTCCCATGCAGTAAGTGGGACCGCATGGGTAAAGGAGGGCAGGTGATGGGCATGGGGTAATGCTGGTCCTGGTGGCTTTGCATCATGCTTGCCCCCTCTGTATACCCTGGGCATGGAGAGCTGTCCTGCAGGAACTGGGGGCTATAGGGCACTTGGGCGGGACAGTGCTGGGATAAATACCATCCAACCACAAGTTACCAGCCCAGAGCAGCACCCCACTGGTGACATCTCCAGCCATCAGCTGCGTCCTGAGAAGAAAATTAATGTCTCCTTATGGGGAGCAAGAGCACCAGCAAGATCCAGTAGTAGGAGCTGCATGCTTTTATAGGAAGGAGACCTAATGAGGTGCTTTATTAATTGCAGTGTGAACTTTTCCTTTAATGATTTTCCCCGCAACTCCCTCTAGTTAAAGCTAATGGCCTGTAGCATGTTCAGCAGACGGATTACTCATAGGTGCCCAGGCAGCTGGGCCCAGCTGATAGAGGGGTGTGTGGGGGCTGCCAGCAAGGCAGACACATCACCTGCTGCTCCCTGGCTTCCCAGGGCCCCAAGGTAATGCAGGGGCATTGCTGGACCCCAGGGGTAGAGGGGCTGCTAGGGCACCCTGTCCTTGCCCATGCATCCAGTGCAGCAGCCTGTGGCAGTGATGCTGGTAGCAGGATCTCCCTTGAGCCCTTGGTGGTTGAATGAGCAGGCAGCAAGACAGGCTTCCCCGTTGCTGCAGGTCATGGTGTTGGGGGTTGCTAGGCTTCATTGCCCCATGGCCTGAGTGTGGCTCTGTTTGGGCCAGCTCGGTCTGTGCTGCAATACAGCTTTCCCTTCTTTGCTTCTGCACAAGGCAGAGCTTGGCCTGGAGATGGCAGGAAGAGCCCCATCTGGGAGCTTGCAAACTTGGGTGCACAAGGGCAGCAGGGTGGTACTTAGTGGGCAGCAGCTAGCCACCTCCACTCATCCCGGGATACTGGTGTGGGGTCTTCACAGAGCCTGTTTGGGTTTAAAGTGGGGACTCAGCCTCATTATTTAAATTAAACTATAGTGGATGCTCCCTGGAAATTACCATATGCCACCAGATGATGCTGATGCCGTGCCATTGAGAACAGTGTGGGCAAATGGTTTGTGCTGCCCCATCCCATGCTGACCCTGCAGAGCATGATGGCCTTTCCAGTAAGTCAGCAGTCCACATGCTACCACACAGATTATACAGTGCCTTGTGAGAAGATATTGATTTCCATCGCCTGTGGGCTGTAGGGGTCACAGCAACCAGCTGCATTAAGCACTGTGCATTAATGAAACGTGGCCAGCCGGCTGCCTGCTGTGAAAGCAGAAAGCTGTGTTCCATAAAAACTCCCATGGGTGCCATGGCCAAGTTCATGATCCAGGAAAGGGCCACAGCAGTGTAGTGTGGCCCCATGTGCCTGCCCAAGCCCTGTGTGGTTTAACCAGGGGCCGTTCTTCCCTGAACCTTCCTCGGGTACCTCTCCATCAGATAACCCTGTGTTTTAGAGTTGCATCCTGCCCTGCATCCCTCCACAGGTGTTTAGCTCTTTCCATGCTCTCCCCTTTTCCCCTGCCCCTTCTTGCCACACTCTCCTGGCATCAGGGCTCTTTCCATGGCATTCAGTAGAGTTAAGGGTGGGCATGGGCAGCACTGGAGCTGGCTGCTGGGGCTCATCACACATGCTGGGGCATGTCTGCAGGCTGAGCAGCAGGAAGGGGAATAAATTAGCAGCTTCAAGTGGAGCTGGAGGTTTCCACGTGGGAGTTTTCTTCATTTTTAAAGCAAGTTCTGGTGAAGGATCTGCATTTCAGCCTGTCCACGTCCCATTAGCGAGTAACATGGATGTGTTTGTATTTAGTGTTGGCATTAATTAGTGATAGGAGATGGGGTGAGTGTGAGCTCTAGCTCTGCGCAGATGAGGTGACTCATCGATCCCCTCTTCTTCACCACGACTTTCTGCTGTAGCTCCATTAGCCTCAGCTGCCCCCCTGCACCTGGGGAACCTCTGCAGAGCAGCTCACACATGCCCACTGCTCCCCTGTGGACCATGCTATGGTGAGTGCCTGATGCAAATTCCCTTTCCAGATCCAGCTGTTGCTACATGATGAGCCTGTTGCTTTGCTGCCTGAGTCTGCACTGAAAGGTGAGAGTATTTTTAGCCTTTGACCGATTTTGCACAAACGCACCAGCCTATGCTGTGGGCCTCATGTAGCACCAGGTCACTCTCCTGTGTCTAGGGCTCTCCTCCGGCTGTGTCAGGGTGTTGAGGACTGCAGAGGTCCCCAAAGCAACGCCCCCTTTGAGCCAGGAGCCCTGCAACCAGCAGGAGCCTGACATGCTGCTGCTCCCCAGGTGCTGAGTGGTTTGCCCCTAAGTCTGTACTGCCACAATGCGCACCCTGGTGTTTCATGCAGGCACACAGGGCAAGGCATAGTTCAGATGGCTGTGGAGATGCTGTGGGATGTCTGGGCACTGCCAGGGTCATGTCAACCCCCCTGTAACCATCCAGCCTGCAGCAGCCCATGGTCTCTGCTAAGCACCCAGATTGTAAGTGTGGGCTGGGTATAGGGAAGGGATGGGCAGGATCGCTCAGGCTGGGGGAACTTGTGGCATGGTGGGTCTGGGGGCTGCTTGGAGGGGCAGGGAGCCAGCAGGGAGCTGAGGGGGGTCTGCCTTGGTGCAAGGGAAGTGACATTTGTTGAGATGGAGTTACAGGGCCACAGCAGATGGGGTAGAGGGGCACTTTATAAAACAGTATTTCTTCTGTTCTGCCTCTCCGTGAGGTCTCTGTGCCTGAAGCCAACCTAATTTCTGTTGAAATGAAGCCTGGCATTGAAGTTTAGAAGCTCTCTTGGTCATGGAGGTGGACAGACCCACTGCCTGGGTGCTGCAGGGCAGGGAAGGGCTGAAGGATGGCTGCAGGGCAGCAGGACGGCCAGGCTGTGGGTGTGGGCTGGCATCCACGCCACTGTCCAGGGGATGAGCCAGGAGTGGACTGAAAGCAGGCTTGGAGAGTGCCCTCGGTGGAGGCCACCATCCAGGGTCCTGTGCAGGTCTGCTACAGAAGCTACCCAGAGCCAATGTGAATGGGGACCCCTAAACTCCCCATGGTTTCCCAGAGACCCCCTCCAGAATCCTTGTCTGCCATCCACTTGCCCCTTTTGTGTCCCCACCACCCCTTTTTAGTGGTTGGGGGAGGCTGTAGGACAGCCCAGCAGCTCCAGGTGGCCATGGTGAGAGAGACCACCTCTCTGCAGTGGACACTGCGAAGCACTTCCCCAGACCAGCTTTTTGCTTGGGCCACATCCTCAGAAGGAGCCAGCATGCCTTAATGACACACAGCTTGTTGCACACAAGGACATCCATGGTGACCAATGCCATGTCCTCTGGTGTGAAGCTCTTCCACAGTGCAGAGCTCGTCTAGGCTCAAGCTCCCAGCCATCAGCAAATGCAGAGCTGCAGAGGATGCTTAGCTATGCCCTGCCAGGGAAGACCACCAGCCCAGAGGAGCTGTCTGTTGCTAGCCCAGGAAAGCCAAACCCTCCTGGCTCAGTGCTTGGCAGCAGAGCAGAGCAAATCCCACCCAGCCATCTCCATATAAAGGGAGAGGGAAAGCAGGGGTCGTGGGCGCCAGCCCAAGGGGCCCTTCTTGTGCATGTGTCCCATGAGAGTCTGTTTCCTGCCTTTCGAACACAAAGCAGCTAGGGTTTTTTTTTCCCCTCTTGTAGCTGGAATTTTGCTGCATGTTTTGTCCTGGATCAGCTGAAAATAGCTCCAGTCAATCTTAACAATTCATTAGCTCGTTTTTGTCGTGAAACTGTTGTTGCTGTTGCTTGCACAAGAGGAGAACAGCTCCAGTAGTGGCAAAGCACTGTGCTGCTGAGAGCTTCCCTACAGACTGTTGTTCGCTGAGGCTCTAGCTTCAAAGGCAATTTCCACGGGTTGCACTTGCCTGACCCCAGCACTGGCATTTATTATGTGCTCATTTGATGCAATGCAATCCAAGGCAATTAGCTCACCCATTATCCTGATGCCTGTCCAAATACCAGAGTGGCACTTTCCCAGCTTGTGCATGGGTACATTTCCTCGGGGAGTCTTTCCATGGGAGCCCAGGACAACACTATGATCAGCACCCTTAGCATGGCGGGGTGGGTTTTTTTTTTTTAGTTTTTGAAGCATCTTGGTCTAATACCATCAATTCAGAGCAGGGGTGAGCAAACCCAGCACACACTTTGCTTCTGGCCTTCCATTATCGCCATTCAGCTGTGCATTCTGAATGAGCACAGCCACTGTTGATAACTTCATAGCTTCAGCTCTGTGTCTCCCCATTTCCCGCATGGGGACCAGGGGTTTCATTACCAGCAATGTCCTCTCCTGGCTGCCCGTATATTTATGGCAGTCCTTCTTTTTTATAGCCAATTTTGTAGAGTGCCCAGCAGTTATCTCAACTGCTTCCTTTCATTTCTGCATTATTGCCAATTTCCTGTTCCACAGACTAAATTTATCACATATTTAATTGTTTGATAACTCCTAGAACCAGGTTAGAGTCATCCTTCCCTGTGCTGGCCCCATTCCCTGTGTGCAGGCTTCATGCTCCCATCCCCAGCACATGTCTCAGACCCCTCCCAGCACATAGCTGCAGAGAATATTCCAGCCTGAGAGCTAGTCTCAATATCTCTTAGGAGCTTTTGGCCTCCTTTCTCTCATTTTAATTTGCCAGTCCCAGTCCCAGCCTAGATCAGCATCCATACTTTGGTCCATTGTCGGTTATCCTGGGGGTCCTTGTGGTGTGCATGCGTCCGTCTGAAGGTCTTCCCCTTGCCAGCAAAGGCGGCGTTATCCTACGGACATTTGGTCTGAGCTATGCCCTTCTCAGCTCATGCCTGTCCCAGAGCAGATGCAAGGACTTCTGCCAGGTGTGAACAGCCTCTGTAATGCCTCCAGTTATTGCTTTAGTTTTGTTTCAGTTCTTCCAGCCTTCTCTCCACTGGCGGTATTTCTGAGCGCTTTCAGGTGCCCACTCCCTCCTGGTGCCACAGCACCACTGCTGAAGCATGGGTGAAGTGATTGTGCATGGTGGGCACATGCATGGGTGCACAGCCTCTGAGTCGTGCAGCCTTGGACCTCCTTCAGCAGGGTGCCAGCCTCCTAGCATAGGGTTGTGTCCTGGTCCCACGTGCCTGTCCTCAAAACCTGCAGCAAGCCCTCCACCCAGGTGCTGTGCAGGCTGGGTGCCTGAAGCTCACCCCCAAAGCTGAGTCCCACAGCTTTTTCAGTGGCCTGGCATGGAGGTTGTGTCTCTGTGCCCTGAAGAGAGAGCTTGTGGGGCCTCCAGGAGGGGCAGGGACAGTTTGAAGGCATCAGAGTGAACAGAGGCTTGCAGGGCAGAGGCAGATATGCCTCTGTACTGGGTTACCCATTTCAGGGGCTCCACCCCATGCCTAATCACAGCTCAAAGACACCAAGCAAGTATCATGCCAAGACTTTCTGCTGAATAACATCCAAACATCCCAAGCACATGCCCCACTGCTCAGCAGCCTGGCTGTGCTATCCCAGAGGGGCTTGAGCATCGCCTCTGTTCAGAGCCACAGGAGCACTGCACCCTTGCAGGAAGGATCCCTGTCCCATACAGCATGCATCCATCCATTTGGGACCAGTTTGCTGTCCTTGTTGCTTCGGGCTGGCTTTAATGCATGAATTAGATGAGTCTCAGTGCTATGCCCCATTTACACCTAATTGTGTGACATCCCAAAAGCCCGGGGGTGGGGGGAGCAGCTGGTCCTCAATCGAGGTCCTGCCCCAGCCTTTATATCAACCCTGAAGCAGCCCTAGCCCTGGAGGCGCTAGAGGTGACTGGTACCTTTTAAGGGTAATTTGGAGCCACAGAATTACTGGGGGGCTTCACGCCTTGCATTGTTAGTGCTTGTCAAATATTTATGAAAAAAACAATCTGAGGATAATTAATTCAGCAGCAATGGCAAAGCCTGGCTGAGATTTATTTGATGGATATGATTAGAGCATGGACAGAGCTCTGCCAAGTCCAGGAAAGTGTATCGTCAATAATAGATTTGTCAATAGATGAAAACATCATCAGATAAGTTAGCCTTGAGTGCCACCTGGCCAGCACATCCCCACAGTCATCCACGGCCAGTGCCTGAGAGATGGGCTCCAACCTGCCCTGGCAAAACAGCTGCCCCACAGCTCCCAGTGCCACCTTTCTGGGCTGGAATCTTGGTAGCCAGTGGCAGGGGACCAGCAAGAGCATCTCCAGGGCAACTCCACACAGATGGCCCCACAGGGGACAAGGGGTAGAACACAACCTGCTGCAGGGGGGAGAGGTTGGGGGTAAAGAGCCCCAGTGCTGGCCATGTGCCATCATTCCTCTGTTTGGTGTCACTGCCGTCCCCAGGGAAGCCCCTGCTCTGGGATACATGGCACAAAGGCAACCTTGAGCACTGGGAGGGCCATGCTCTTTCCCTGAATAGCTGCACCGCCACGCCATACCCGTGGGGTACCCCTGACCCTGGGCCCTCCCGCCCAGCCATGGCTGGTCTGGGGCTGAAGTGTCTTGCAGGGGGCTGCACACACTGAGCTCATTCATCCACCAGAAAGGGGTCCTTGTTCCCTGCAGACAGGCTGCAGGGGCCAGAGCAGCTGCGGCGGCACGGGTCCACCAAGGGCAGGACCAGCCCCAGGCACTTTGCAGCCCGGCTGGCTCCAGCAGGGCTGGTTGATGAGCTATGTGATGTTTCCCACTTCTGGCAGCTTCGGGCAGGGGTGCAGGCAGGGCTCCTCAGCCTCCAGCACCCACTGATCTTCCAGGGTTGGGACCGGCTGTGCTGGGACATACAGTCCCATTCCCAAAGCACCAGGCAGGGACAAGACCCTGCTGCTCCACTGAATCCAGGCAGGCAGGGGACCGTCCCCTTCCCTTGGCACGTGCCACACAGGGCGGTCACGGGGCAGCACAGTGAGGAAGCACTGCAGGCTGGCAGTGCTGGTGCTGCTGGTGGAAGCAGAAGGGATGCCAGGGGGCTGATGTAGTGATGACCCCATCCTGTCCTGCAGCATCTCTCAGCCATTGCTCCTGCTCTGACAAATCCCAGCACCCTGCAGCCTCTGGCACATGGGGCTGTAAGTAGGGCACCTTCCATGGGGCATCCCTCATTCAGGGGATGCTGGGCCTGACCAGACCCAGGGGGCCATGCCAACCTGGGCAGGGTTTTCCCTGCTCCCCACAGGCATTGGGGCTCCCCAGCCGCCTGGGTCGCTGGCTCAGGCTGCTTCTCATCCATCTGCTCTCCTGTCACATCCCCATCTCCCTGATTATTTTAATGAGGATAATGATTCACACCTGGGCAATTCAAACCCGCTAACAATAACAATTTTAATTAGTTTCCACTACAAATCTGAAATGTCGTCATTAACATTTAAAATGCTTGCGATTGGCAACTCCATATAAAGCAAGGCCTGGGTGGGCTGGTGGTGGGGTGGGCAAGGCTCAGGGGTGCAGGTGGGATGGGGAACCTGCTAGCAGGGGCAAGGCTAGACATCCACACAACATGGCCCTGAGCTGTTCCACTCCACCCCAGCTAGCTCAACGTGGGGGCGGGTGGCAGGGAAATGCATCACCCAGGCACTTCAGTGAGTGCAGACAGGGACCAGCACCTGCCTCTTGCAGGGGCACCTACGTGCCAAGCACATCAGGTAGCTGTGCCCATGCTGTGCACACAGGGCACCAGGAGAAGGGGGCATGTCCCAAAGGCTCACCTCACTTCCCCAAGACTCTCTTGAACCCCAGAAAACCTCCGCTTTGATACAGACTTCCCACTGCACCACAACCTCTGAAGACCATCAGCACTGGGGTCAAGCCTGTGTCAGTCCTACATCCAGCTGTGCGCCCCACAGAAGCTGCTGGTCCCTCTCTCCCCAGGCAGACCTGTCCAGCCCCAGCACAGCTCTGTCCAAGCAGCCCTGCAGAAGATGGGGAAGACCTTGGAGGAGACCAGGCACAGATGCAAATATTCCCCTCCCTCAGATAAGGTGTAAGACTGACTAGGGGAGAAGTGGTGGTGCCTTGAAGGTAGACAAAGGGGCCTTTTCATGGGGGTGGGAAGAGACAGTGCCCTGGAGTGCAGAGAGGGGTTAAGCAGGCTCTGGCTGGTGCGATCTATGTGCAGATCATCCATCACACATGAGACTAGAAAACCTTTCTGACCCAGGTTCTCCAAGCTCACCCTGCAGTGTACCTCTTATCCCCAGGGGTCCTTCTTACCCAGGGTAGAGCTGCAGCTGGCAGGGTAAGGGTTTGGGGGCTCTGGGCAGGCTCTTGCAGTGTCTGGAGTATGGGCATCACAGGCCTGGGGCTCTGGAGGAACTAAGAGCAGAGCAGGGTTAAATACAGCTGAAAAGGAGACCTGCTGCTGTCACCCTGCACGTGCTGGGGTCCTGTGGTCCCTTGCTTTTTCCTCTGCACAGCGGAGGACTGCCTGCTTCCCCTGACTCCTCAGCAGCCTGGCAAGAGCTAATGCAGCCCCATGTTCCCCATACTCTTGCATCTGCCTGTGGTCTTTCATCTACTGGAGACTTGCTTAGCTTGCTCAGGCATGTGCGGCAGGGGACCACACTCCAAGAAGTTGCTCCAGGCACTACAGGGAACAAGGGGAAAAGCCAGTGCCAATGATGCTTTGGTCCAGCTGCTGCCTCTGGGATGTGGTGTGCATGTCCTCTAGCATCCTGGGCTCAGCTTTTCCTCGACACCACATCTGCCTTTACAAAAGGGAGCCCTCTCAGGCTGCTCCTGCAGCTCCTGGCGCTGATTCTTGCCTGTCCCTGGAGGAAGCTGGAGGAAGAAACACTTCCACAGTGCCCAGCTCAGGCAACCTGTCAGCGATCACATCAATCATTCAGCCAACCCTGGCCTCACGGGATGTGTTTAGCAGGAGGATCTGGAATAATTCTGGGCAAGGATGTCGAGTGGCACATGTGAGGCCCGCGTGCGCATTGCCGCAGTGGCAGGTCAGTGAGATGCTCTCCCAAAGGCAGCAGAAACAAGCAGCAGAGCTGAAGCTGCAGTTTCAGGGTGATGGGGACTCAGCAGTTCCCTGAGGGTGCCCCAGTGATGGGGGAGAAGGCAGGGCTCCTCCAGCCCAAGATGTCCTGCTGGCTGGGGTGGCATGGGATGTGGGAGCTTGCAGGGTGCAGGATGGAGACTGTGGCTGCTGGCGGGAGATGTGACAGCTGCTTGGAGAAGGGTGACCTACAACCTGGTTGGGGACCTTGGGTTCAGACTGGGGACAGGATTGGGCTCCTGAGGCTGTCTGATGTCCTTGGAGCTGTCTCTTTCCAGGCTTGTCCAGTCCTTTGCATGCTGATCAAGGGAGCTGCCTGTGTCCTGCCTTGCTGAGAGCTTTCCCCCAACATGGCAAGCCTGGGGATCACCAAGGCTGGAGCTTTTTCCCTTGTGCCTGCCCTTGCCAGTTCTTGTGCAGGGACACAAGGGGCTCTCCTGGGGCTATGAAGGGGCCTGTGGGCTTGAGGTGCCTGTTGCCACAGTAGTGCAATGAGGGGCACCCAGGTGGGAAGGGGACAGGGACTGTGTCTCTGCAGCAGCCCAAGGCCACCATGGGCCAGGACAGGACCTGCAGCCCGTCACTTTCTGGACCCCCATGCTGGTGGGAAGGGCCAGTTGTGCTAGCAAATCCCCCACCCCAGCTGGATCCCAGTGCCAGCACTCTCTTTCTTGGCATGGTGAGATCCTGCCTGCCTTGTGCCCAGGGTGCAGTTGTCTCCAGCCCTGGGACATGGAGCAGTAAAGGGCTGTGCACCTTTCCTGCATCTCTTGTAAACAGGAGGTGCTGCGCAGTGGGGAGCAGCTTTGTGGGCAGGTCTTGGGCATGGTGAGTCCTTTTAAGGCCCTGACCCTGCATCCTTCCCCTGGGTAGAGATTCCCCTTTGCTGCTTCCCTCCAGGACCCTATGCCCAGGGAGCTGTGGAGACCAGCTCTTTTGCAGAGTGGACACTGGCAGGCTTAGGGCAGGGTAGGCAGTTGACCCCCTTGCCCCCAAGAGCCCTTTAGCCTCAGCACCATGCAGGGGACCCCTGGGCAGACTTGAGTGCTGCAGAGCATTCTGCCCTCACTGGCCCATAGCAGAAAGGAAAACCACAGGAGAGATGGGATGATGAAGCCAACACATTGGACTTGAGATAGGGTGGTAGCATTGCTGCTGAGAGCCCTGGACCATCCTTGCAGCCAGACACTGGCCAAACCCAGGTTCAGCAGCTTTCTGAGGGGCTGGCAGGCAGCAAGCTGCTGGGGCAGAAAGCATAAGTGAAGATTACAGCCACCTCCTCTCTCTCCCCCAGCTACACCGGCTGTTGTCTTAGTGTAAACAAGGTATTTAATATGCAGAAGCACTCATTAGCATCTCCTGGTTTCAGCAGCGCAGTGTCTGCAGCTGGACTCATGGGACATGTCACAGGAAATCTCTACACACAACTTTTAATTACAGACAAATGGGTGGACACGTTGTCATTACCAGCTCCCGGTGCTTCCTGCCACTCCAGCTCTGCCTCATCTCCAGAGGAGCCTGTGGCCAGGCTGGGGCTGCATGAGCTGTGGGCGGGTCCTAAGACAGCAGCAATGGGGTGGATGCTGGTGGTGGTGGGCACTTGAGGGGGTAAACAGAGACTTTCCACCAGCAGAGGTGCAGCCATGGCACTGTCGGCTTGCTGTAGTGTTGAGCTAGGTGTAGGAGACCCACCCTCACTTTTAAGGCTGGGGTCTTGGCAGGGTGGGTCAAACCCTTGTGAGCACATGGGGAGACATGGATGGAGTCCCTTCTTCTCCTGGAACCTCACAGACCCTGCTTCAAGGTGTTTAAGCCTCCCTGTCCTCCACAAATGCTTGCTGGACCACAGCCATGGACTGCAACCATCCTTGACCCCTTTGCCATTCCTTTGGGTCCTATGGCTCATGATGATAAGAGGACAAGGAAATACTCAGCCCTTTGCTAGGCTCAAACCAAAGGATCCCAGGATGGACCCTGTTTGTCCTAGTATGCCAAGGGGGAGGCAGTTGCATGGGCTTGAAGCTCATTGTGCAGACAGATGGCCACTGGTCATCCAAAATCAGAGGTGTTGGGCCAGACTGGACACTGCAGCACCCCAGTGCCTGTGCAATTCCAAAGCCTGGAGCTGCCCATCTGCAGTGAGATGGGTAGCCAGATCCTTTTGGCTGGCTGCACAGAGAGAAGCAGGAGGGAGAGGGTGGCTGGCTATAAAATCTGTATCTGCGGAGGGAGCAGTGTGCAGGCAGGTGCCAGGGCTGGTGCCGAGCCACCTCATGTGCTGGGGACAGCAGCCCTAGGCTGACCCACAGCCTGGAGCCCACTCTTCAGCCATGCATCTGCAGAGGGGAAACCAGGGGAGCAGCTGGATGGGGACCCTTCCTGCACAGCCCAGCTTTGCTCTAGTGCTGCTGGAGAGCACGCAGACCTCCTCTTCTCTGATCCTGGTGTCAAGCACGTTCCCAGGGCAGTGGTTTGGCCCGGGGCACAGGCAGATATGTTGATCACTCTTTCCATCACGGAAGGAAACCGTCTGAGCTCCAGGGCTGGTTTCTGATGCTGAGGTGGTTTAGAAAGCAGCTACTGTCCTCCTGGGTTCACCTCTGAGCTCTGGGACATCAGCCAGCTCACTAGCCCCTGCTCAAGCAGGGGCTGCCTGCTTAAAAGCAACAATTTTTGAAAGCAATCTCACGCAGGTTTGCTTTTGCAAGCAACTAACGGCTGATGATTTCTCACTTGCTTTCCCTTGGGGATGCTTATGTGCTTGAGGGAGGGTGGACAGCAACATGCAGGCATTTTTGCACACAACCTTTGGATGTTTTGGAGGCTGCAGTAATCAGTGCTCAGGCTGGGAGGTGTAAAGTGCACTGACACAGGGTGCAACAGATAGCTGGCACCAGCGACTGCAGCTGTACCAGGGCCCTTCACTGCACAGGCTGCTGCTCCCAGGTGGTTGCCTCCCCAGGGAGGCAGCCAGGCAACAGCAGGTTAAAATGCCTCTTTCTGCAAAGCTTTTAGCAAAAGCCATTTGTTAGCTATTGGAGTTATCTGCAATACCATCCCAGCCATGAAATAGTCATCCTGAGGTGGACAGCAGGCAGCAACCAGCAGCCTTCCAGGTAGCTGAAAGGATGCCCCACTCGCTCTGGCACCAGCATTCCCATCCCAGTACATCCTGGACAGCTAATGCAGGCTGGGATGTGGGCTGTGGGGTGCAGACTGGGATCTGTGCAGCATTGCAAGGAAGAACCAGCTCATTCACATGTAGTTTGGGCATCTACACATTGCCTGGCATGGGAGCAGCTGTGCCTTCCCCTTGTTCCTTTGGAGGGGCCAAATGGGGGGCCACAGAGGGACCAAAATCTTGAGGCTGGGCTGAATTTCAAGAGTCACACTCCGTGAGAGCACAAATCACCATCATTATGAGCTGCGAGGCCAGGGGGGTGTTATAGCAACTTCCACACAGCACACCCCTAAACACCTATGGCACACCCCTAAACACCTACAGCACCCCAGCCTTTGAGGGTACCAGCCACATTTGTCATGCACCTAGCCCAGACCTTAGAGGGCACCTCTTCCTCCTCGTCAGGGCTGAGCATGCTGCTGGCACCATTTTGCTGCATCCTCCCCAGGGACCACCAAGCAAAGTGCAGACAGAGCTGCTCTCAGGCTGGGGGTCACTGGAGGTGAGCAGAGAAGTGATGTGCAGGCATGTGTCCTCTCCTCCTGGTGTAGCTGGGTGTTCTCCCATTCCCTATCACTCTCCCCTGACTGTGAAGTGAGCTGGGATCCCCTGGAAATGTCAGAGATGCCAGATAAAAGGATCCCATCCATCCGCCTGCTCCTTCCCCTCTCCAAACTGCAGTCTGCTGTCCCTTAAATTGCACTGGCCCTGCGGATCCTCACTGCCAGCCACATCACAAAATCAGCTGTCTTAAAAATAACTGTCCCAAAACCCCAGCCTGGCTTGGCACACGCACAGCCCGGGGCTGGAAGTGAACAGAAGGAGCCAGAATATCTCTGTGCCCTCTTGGCTGCCTGGATGGGTGTGTCACTTCCCTGTATAACCATGCACTTACCTCTGGGTTTTCTTCACCACCACAGGCTTGGAGCTGCCATTTCCTCCCCACAATGCTGGCACTGGGGCCATGTAGCCACACTGGTGCCAGGGTGACACTTGTCCCCATCCCAGAAGAAAGGCAGGGAGGGACAAAGCAAGGACACGTGCCAGCCTGGCAGAAGGTGGGATTCTGGGGGCAGTGAGATGGGTGTCTGTGCAGGGGCGCCTGGGTGCTGGCTGTTTGGTGGGATGGCTGTGGCATGATTGGGTGGGAGCACAGAGAGATGAGGACTGTCCCAGGCAGGAGGAAAGGAGGCGTGATGCAAGTGAGGCTGGGAAAGTCTGAGAGCATTGAGAAAACCAGTGGGTTTGCTCTGCATGCATCAAGAGGGCAGAAGCCATCACGTGGACTTGTACACAAAGGCAGAGGTGTCCTACCTCCACCAAGAGCCAGGCAAGAAGTGCCTCCCTTGGTCCACGTCACTGCCACTGCCGACCTGGATTTCTCCCTGAGACATGAGCCGGTGACCTCAGAAATAAACAAAGAAGTGGAATAAAACCAGGGCAAGATAGATGCCTGTTTTATAGGCTCTTTAAAAGCTTTTGACTCATTCTGGCAGTCAGGACTAACCTTAAATTGCTATGTGATGGAACTGGTGGAAAATCATCTGGCAACATCGAAGCAGTGTACCGATCCATCAAGTGCAGGATAAAAATAAACAGCATGCAAATGGGCTCCAGGGGTGGCGGGAGGGGCAGGACCCGGCCTTAACCTCCATACCCTGACACAGCAAGCACCCTCCCTTCGCCCTCAGGGCCAGGGCACACTGCTTCACAGGGCTGAGCATCCTCATTCCCCTTACATACAGGAGGGCTCAGACCTGTGCAGAATGGGACCCGAGGGCTGGCATCTCCCCTCAACAAGATTCTCCACTGGCAACATTCTTGGCTGGGATCCCACCACAGCACCCAGGCCTCTGCATTGCCCTATGGGACTCAAAGCTGGCATATTTTCTTCCCTGGCAAGGTTTATAAAATAGACCCAGGGTAAACGTCCTTGCCCTGAGGAATGAGGGGGAGCATGATTCCTGATCAGAGCTGGGATGTCTGCTCTGGAGAGGGGGCACATCCCAGCTGAACCCATCCTCTCCCAGGGCCAATGCAACAAGGAGCATTGCCTAATGTTCACTCAACATCTGGCTGAAAGAGTGGAGCAGGAGAGTCCAGCCCAGCAGAGATGGGCTCTATGAACTCGGCATGTCAGAAAGCCAGACAGAAACCCAATCCCATGAGCAAGCCTGGCTGTGCATAGTGAGGGGCCAGCACCAGCTACTCCTGGCAGGATGGCAGCATCATCTGTCACCTCCCCATTGGGGTCCCACTGCCCTGACAGCAGCATTCCCAGGAGAACTGACCTGCTCCTAGCTGCAGCCTCAGGTCACAAACCCTGTGTGCAACCCCAGACCTGATCTGTCCCCAGCACCCACGGATGATTTACCCAGAGCACCCACACCAGACCTGCATCAAAGCAAATGTGCCAGGGGCTGGGACCTCCGAGGAGCTGACTGCAAAGGCAGGTCCAATCCCTTGGCACCCTCAGTGTGCCTGTGGGTGCTGGCAAGCGTGGCTTTTTCCCAGGATGTGGCACTTTTGTTGGGGTATCCAGAGCCAGGGTGGATGCACAGTCTTGGTACCAGCCCGCTGGCAGTGTGGTGGCCAGTGAGCCCGTGTCACCCTGGGGACATGGAGCTGGGAGCACCCATGTGACTTCCTGCTTTGCCTGCCTTTCAGTGGAGAGCATTTGCAGCATCAGATGTGCTGCTCTGATCTGAAGGGCTTTGAAGCGGCTTCTAATGCATTTCTAATTCCTGCTTATCACTGGAGCCTGTCGGAGCTTGTCTCTGTGGCTCTTCTTAGTGCGGTGCTCTAGCTCAGCTCTGTTACAGGAATATCTCAGCTTCAGACCTGCGGTTTTTGCCTGGAAAATCTCCCCAGAAGTCCCTGCCCCAGCTTGTACTGTGGTGAGGGAAGCTCACACCACATCAGCTCCGTGCCTGCCCCTCTCTCACTCCTTGCATCCCTTGGCACTGGGTGGGACGAGGTCCTGACCCTTGCCAGGCCCTATTAGCATCTCCAGGCTGGCAGATGTCCCTCTGCTCAGCTCATCACACCGTCTCTGTCCACAGGACAGGTCACCGCTAGGAGCTGCGGGAAGCACTTGCAGTATGAACCTTGCAACCCATCTCCAACCCCAGAGTCCCTGAGAGACCTTCAAGGGGTGACAGAAAGTCCCTGGTGGAGAGGACAAGTGAAATTGCACCTATGCCAAGGCACTTTCTCCCCCAGAGCCATGGCTGTGCAGCGGGGAGCTGAGTCCCAGCCCCTGAGACCTCCCATTTCAGCCCCTGGCCGTGCTGGGGGGGGCAGTGGAAGGAGCAGCCTTGGCATCCCCGCACCAGCCAGCACTCCCAGGTAAGGTGCTTCTGCGCTCCTCATATCTCACGTGACAGGGAAATGGCTCGGTGCAAAGTGCTCTGAGGCTGTGGATGGGAAGTGCCCTCTGCACTGTGCTGAAAGCTGTTATTAGCACTAATGGCTCTTTTGCTGGGGATATTCAAATAGCAACCACTCCATTTTCATTGCTAATCTTTTTCCCCTCCCTGCTCTTCCCCTCCCCCCTCAAGAGGAAGACAAAGGCTCCTCACTGCAGAGTCCCAGCAAAGCTGCTCTGGCTGAGGAAGCCTAGCTCCCAGGGACCATCAGCACTGCCAGAGGCCAAGCCCAGGAGGAGCAGGCTGCACATGGCCTGGATGTTTGCAAAGGAAAGGTCCAAAGCAGCTGCTAAACCAGCACTGGGGAAGCAAACAAAGCTCCCTTGTGCAAGGAGCAGATGTAGTCAGGCAGAAAGCAGGGATGGGGGAGTGTGCACAGACCATCAGGGCCACGGGTACTGGCAGGCGTCAGAAGCTGGCAGAGGCAGTACAGAAGTGCAGAATGTCTCCCCTCTGTACCCCACAGCAATGGGGTGGGATTGGGACTGGGTCCACGGTCAGCAGCAGCCCTGGGGCAGATGGCGACCCAGCCCATGTGGCACTGAATACTGTATTTGCGTTTCTGGGATTCACAGAAAATGAAAGTAATTTTTTTACTCAGTAAGCAAAGAGTTTATGTTAGTTGAAAATTGACTCAATAAATATTTCAGCCAGTATTTTAACTGCATGTGCAGTCTTCAAAGGCTATTAGGGGAACAGCTTTATACAAACAGGCACTGAATCACACTGGCCATAGCACATTATGGACTGAGGTATGAAGACTGCTCCCAGGGGAGCTGTTCTTGCTGCTGTCCAGTTTGGATAAAGTAACTTCTGCAAACTGGTAGGGATGGGACCCAGGACTTGCACATGTGGAGTGGATGTGCCAGTGGACACCACTCACTGGGGAGGATGCTGAGCTGGGGATCTGCAACATGAGGTGTAAGCCTCAATGCTGCCTTGCTCTGGGAAAGCTGATGTGACCAATGCCTCTGCAGGTTGCTTGAGACCTGTCACCAAGTGATGAGGAGACCTGGGTGCTGTTATGGGGCTGGGGGGCCTGAGGCACTGGGAGAGCCAGGAGCTGCTGCTGCCAGGGTGCTCCATGGTGCTGCAGAAATGAGCTAAGCAGTGGCAGTGGAGGGCGCGAAGCCCTGGGGGAACTGTCTTCCTCCTGCCTAGCAGGGAGAGGGAGGCAATTACTGCTTGCAGAGCCCTCCCTGTCTGCCTGTGCACTGAAATGGCCCCATGGGCAGGCTGCCAGGCATGGGTGGCTTGGCCAGCTCAGGCTCTGCAACTCCTAGCATTGCTCATGTCCTGTGCTGCTTCAAGCAGCCTCAGCCCAGCAAGGCACAGCTGGCCGCGCTGCGAAAGCAGGAATCTTGTTTTGGGCACCTTGACACCCCTGCCACCCCCACCAGGCCCTTTGTCTCCGCTCCCTGCCCGCCTCCCCACTGGTGCTGGTGCAGACGTGCATGCTGGGGCCCAGCAGACTTGGAAACGCTCACAGCCATCCAGGCAAGTGGAAACCACTCCTCTCCATTCGGAAATTAAATGAAAGCTTTAAATATTGCTGAAGCCAATCGATGGGGTGGGCAGGAGCCCAGCATAGCCCTTGCCAAGAGCTGTCCAGCATGGAGGGAGAGGGCTCAGGTGCCCAGCTGCCTCAGTCCCAGCATCATCACCTTGTATGTTCCCAGCCCTGTTCTCCTCAGCCAGTGCATCCACACAGCTGCATGGGAACACCCCATCATCCCAAACCCTCCCTCATGGTGACAGCATCCATGGGGTGACAGCTAAGAGTGGCCCTGGTCCATCAGTGCCCCAAGAGGGTCCACCCCTGACTCACAGTGCAGATCGCTTACAGATCCAGCGGCAAGCAGGGGGCAGGGAGCTGTGCACCAGGATTAGAGCAGTTTGTTCTGGGATTAGAGCACTGTTTAGCCATAGCAGGGTGCAGTAACCCAGCTCTGCTTTACTGAGCTCTGTGGGATTAATACTTTGTTTCAAAGGATTAGGGCGATTAGGAGTGTTGTGGGGAGTGCTGCAGAATGCAGGGTTGCTTAGTGGTGCCACACAGCAAACAAGCACTGAGTCAAAAGATCTCAGTCCCTCAACTGGCTGGGAGCACTCCAGAGATGCCCCAAACTCATGCTCCCATCTCTGAGAGCTGCAGGTCCCTCATGGGTTCCAGCCCAGGGCATCAGGGCCATGCACAGAGCTGCAGAAAACGCACTCTGCCTAGCCTCCTTGGTGGGATGCAAACCCACCCTGTACCATGCCAGCCGAGCCCAAGCCTGGCCTGATGCCATCTTCCCCATCCACACGTCTCAGCTGCTTTTTACCCAATTTCTGCACAGCCTTGGCCCAGAGACGCATGCAGCAAGCAGGAAGAAGAGGCAGCAGGTGGGAAGCCCTCGGAGAGCAGGAAAATGTGAAAAAACATTATGAGCCTGTCCTCAAGTCCCCACGTCCAGCAGGGATCTGTCATCCCTGGCACATTTGCCAGCAGCTTCTGGCCCTGGGATCCTCTGTACCACCATGGCACCACAAACCAGCTAACCTTGCATACAGGCTGTGTCAGTGCAGCAGCTCCTCTCTGGCCCTACACAGCCCTCAGAAAGGATGCTGCAGCAGGCAGAGCTAGCACCTAAATCCCATGCTCACCTCCTACCACTCAAGGCTACTGGGCACATGAGGTGCTCTCTCTGCCTGGTTTCCTAGTGAGCTGAGGTGCTCCTGTGAGTCCGTTGCTTCCCTAGCTGTCCTCAGAACCCCAGTTCCCTCTCTGAAACACTGTCCTGAGGTAGGAACTGCTGGAACCCAGCACAAGGAAATCAGCTGGGCTAGAATCTGGGCCAGAGGAACAGCTCTCCCCCAGTCTATCAGTGCAGGACTGAAGCTAAGACTGCAAAACCCACCCAAGGTTAGAAGCTGGAAAAGCCAAGGAATGGCAGCTGGAGACTTTGACCCTGGGTCTTCATCTGGGTGTGATGCTCCGTTTAACTGGTGCAACAGCAGGCAGCCCTACACAATGGTGGCAGTGCCAGGGACAGTTTCTGGGCTCCCACGTCTCAGCCCTCTTTCTGTGCCAATATATCTCTTTGCCACATTATGTTGCAGCCCAGATCACTGAATTGATCCAGCTACAGAGGACTTGGCTCCATTCCTGGAAGCCCCACCAGTGGCATGGCCAAGGGCAGGCGAGAGGCTGGAGTGAGGGGGGGGGGGGCAGTGGGACCCTCGCCCTGCAGCTCCTGATGGCTGATGCTCCTAGGCCAGCAGCACGAGAGCTTGGGCGGGCTGCAGGGAGTAGAGCAGCCCCCAGACCTCTGCTCCTTGCCTGCAGCCAAGATACCGAAGACACCAAGCTCTTTGCTCAGGTCCCACCACCCTCTTCTCTCCCCTTGCTGCCTCACAGGTAATGCCGTGGAAGGGGGATACAAGCTCTTGATGGCCCATGACCCATGTTGCACGAGGTAAGGCTGTGGGATTTGGGCTGGTTTATCTGGCCAGGAGGTAGCTAACAGCAGCACAGTATGAACTACCTAAAGAGAAGTGGTAAAGATGTTGGAGGTGAACATTTCCGTGGTGGCAGATGGTATCCCAGGCAGCCAGACGTTGCATCTCAGCAGCTTGTGCTGGATGTAAGGAAAAAATTCTTCCCCTGGAGCATGTAGTTAGAGAGGAGGGAGGATCTGCCTCTTTGGAGGTTTGGCCAGGCAGACAAGGGCTGACCTTGCCTGGTGCTGGCAGTAGTACTGTGCACAAAGACACACAGGCAGCACACCCCCAGCACATGTGTGCATGCAGGTGTGCACCCCCAGGGAAGTTGCATGTGTAAATTCACACTTGCATGTGAATTTGCATGATTGCACGCACCGAAGGAGAGGCATACACCAGCACACACACTGGGAAGCACACATGTGCAGTTGCTGTGAGTCTCACTGACATTTTGCAGAGGGATGAGTTGCATGCAGGGGAATTTTCTCCTTTGCAAAGAAAATGTGTAAATTCTGCTTTGGACAGCCACACTTGGGCCCCAGAGCAGACCCAGCAAACTGGGACTTCAGGCCTCTCCCCTGGTGACACGTCAGTGCCCAACTCCTGACGAGGGCCAGCCCATTCCCAGCCACTTCTTTGGGAGACGACTGGTCTGTGCTGGGGACCAGCCATGCCTGGAGAAAGGAGATTTGCAGGTCTGGGGTTGAGCTGGAGAGCATCTGCAGAGGAGGGAGGATTGGGTGGGTCAGGGTGGGGGGCCACTGCCTGCGCGCTGGGGTAAGTAGAGATGGTTTTCATCCTTTCCCCGCCTCCAGCCTGTAAGGAGAGCTTTCTCTTAAGTCCTTTTCCGCTGCTTACTCCCCCTGAGCTCGCACTGTGCTAGAATGGTTTAATATTGAAGAGAGACAAATGAGTGACTCATGCACATATGCAGAGGATAAAAATACTTGGGCCCCATGCATCCCATGGTCTGGACCCGTGTGGAGTAGCTGTGCAGAGCAGGGTGGCGAGGTATGTCAGAGCTAACATGCCCACTCTTGTGAGCAGAGGGACAGGACTTGGTGCTCCGGAGACTTGGCAAGCCCTACCGATGCTGTTTCAGTGTTTGGATAATGACGCTCTCACCCCAAGTGGCTCCAGCTCTGCTGGCCATGAACGAAGGGGATCAAGGGCCATGTGCTGTGTGGAGCTGACTGGGACTCATGTGGACTTTGTGTCCTTCATCAAGCAGATGAAGATGTAGCTTTTGGCAATGATGCAGGATCCCACTGCTGTGTGAGCACCAAGCCACGTGGTACGCTATGTTGAGAAACCAGCAGCATGTACACATACCCTAGCTGCAATGTTGCATCCAAGGGATGGCCACAGGGCAGGATCTTGTCTCCTTTGGCCTCTGGAGGGGTAGAGAGCCCCTTTGGGCAATGTCAGCAAGGTGTGCCCAGCTTTTAATACCACCCTGCCTTGCCAGATTTGCTTAGCCTGGCATGTGTGAGGGTCAGACCAGAGAAGCTTGTACTAACCATGGCTTTCGTATTCCCAAGTGGAGGAAGGAGGTTTGAAAGCAGAGACATAACTTTGCATTTCTTGTCTTTTGCATAGTCACTTTTGAATGGGATATTTTGCAATGGTTTTGCATGCTTTATGCTGCTTTTTGCATGCTTTATGATGAAAGACTCCCATGTTTGTGAGCACACACTGCTGTTAACACCCCAGGGACCATTCATGCCCATGCCTCCTGTTTGTTTGTCTCTGGGTGCAGAACTGGTGAGTGACAGTTGTCCTATTTCCTTGCAGAGTTTGTTGTTGGGTGTGTTTGTGTCACACAGTGGCAGGATTGGGAGGGGACATCACCCAAACATCTCTGGAGGCTGGTCAAACCTTGTTGAGCTTCAGAGCATGGCACTGCCCAGACAGTGGGAGCACACAAGACACAGAGGAGTTTGCCTGTGGGGTAGTTTGTGCAGGTCTGTGTGATAGGGAATGGGCAGAGAAGTGTCCTGGGAACCGGTGCTGTGGCTTACAATCCCTTGATAAGCAGTGATCAGTACTAGCTTGGAATGATGAGAACAAGGAAAAATAGGAAAAGAAGAAAAACCCTTGACACAGTAGGGTATGTCACACTGGTGAGAGGAGGAGATGCCCCTTGGGTGAAGGTTTCCATGACAAAGCCTGGTGGAGCTCTGGGCCAGAGCATGGCTGGTGGCAGCTGGTCCTCTGCTTTGCACTGCTGCATCTTCCCTGTTGGCTGAGGAAGAGGATACCAGCAATAGGAGCTCCTGCAGGTGTCCCTGTGGTGCCCCAGGGTGCATGGGTGGTGCGGTAGGAGTCACTGGTGACACCGTGCTCTGTCCCCAGGTCCACACAGCATCTGACTTCCCATTGGGTTCCCTGGGCCCACAACCTAGGAGGCAATGGGGGGGCAGTGGGGATGTAGGGATGGGGTCTGAGCTTCCCACAGTGCCTGTGCCTCATGCACTCAGCCAAGTCACCCATGTCCTGGGCGTTACTTGTCCAGCTGGTGGTTTTCCAAGGAAGAGGATGACCACCACTGTTTTGCCCTGGGAAATATTACACAAGGAGCAGGAGACCCTCCTGGCTTGGGTGTGACCTCAACTCTCTTCAGGCTTTTTTAGGGTCCTGCCCCATTCTGCCCAATGCCTCGGAAGCATGAGCTGCCTCCCTCTGCATGCCTGACCTGCTGGTGCCCATCAAGGGGTTATTGTGCAAGCAGCTCTGAAACTCAGCAGGTTCCAGTGGGTTTTGGTTCACCAGAAAGTTCCCAGGCACGGGAAGAGGGGAGGCCCAGGTGCTCATGCCAGTGGGGCCACTGGTAATACACCCCATGGTGAGGCATGGACTGCACCAGCTGCTCCTTTGCCTAGCTGTGGGTGATGGCATGGGGTGGCAGGGGAAAACATCCCTCCCTGTAACCTGGCAGGCTCTGAAGATCACGTTTCTGGCATTTAGCTGGAAGCTGAAGTGCAGGAGACAGGGCTCTGGCAGTGATCCCAGCACTCTCCGCTTTACTGGTAGCGGGGTGGGGAACTGCTCTGGCTCGGCAGGAGGCCAGCTGGGGGCTGGGGTGTGGGGAGGAGGATGCTTTTGCAGGGATGCAGCCGTGGTAGCTGGCTGGAGTGGGAGAGGGCAGAAAGCAGGGTGGAAAAGCAAGGAAGGGTGCCAGGCAGGAGCAGTGACTGAGGTGGGAGCCTGGCTCAGTGCAAGGCTGCAGTCCGCCTCGGGAGGCTGTGCAGAGCTCAGGCACGTTAGCAGATGCAAATTGCTCCAGCCCTGTTCACCCTCTCTGCTTAGCTCTCCTACATGGCTCTGTGCACACGCCTGTTCTCCCAAAGGCAAATGTGAGAAAGCAGAGGCTGTTTGTCATCCCCTTTAAACCTGTGTGCAAGTGAGCATGGCGACGTGCTCTTGGGCTGAACGCAGCTCACCTCCATCACAGAGCCCTGGCTGGAGGAGACTGAGCAACAGACTGCGAGGGGGATTCCTACTTTGGCTACAGTGTCTTCACGATTTTGTGGGTCCCCTGTGGTGGAGGGGTCCCTCTCCACTGCCATCCTTGCTCACCCCACTGGCAGTGCTGACAGAGGTGTAATTTCCTGCTGCACTGGTCCTGAGCAGGCATGAACTGAGCAGGGTAGGACAGCTCTGGGCACTCCTGCTCCTGGTTGTGCGCTCCCAGGGAACATCAGCCTGGTTGGCTAGGGGTCATGCAGGGAACCAGCTCGCAGAACTGAGCCAGGTTAAAATACATGTGTATATATGGCAGAAGAAAGGGTTATTTTAAGCCTGAGTTAGTTCCTGGATCTGGATCTGACACCCCTGGCAGTCTGCACAGCTGCACCCAAGTGCTGGGTGGTACTAGGGCAGGAATGAGGGGATGTGGGATGGGATACCCTGACCTGGCATTGGTGCCAGTACAGGCAGGATACACACCAGAACACAGGGTCGCCTCCCAGAGGCATTCACACCAAGCTTCAGCTTGCCCAAGCCAGCTGGAGCACTAGAAGGGGCAGAGCTGCTCTGCGACCCCATACCTAGCTGCATTGTCCTGCCACCCCAAATCATGACAATGTGGACATGAGTCAGTTTTGTGAAGAAAAAAAAAACAACGCCTCTTTTCTCCTTTTCCCTTTGCTGTATCGCTTCCTAACTGGGTAGCTTGCTGAGTTGTCCGCTCCACAGCCTCCCCGTGGCCAGTGCCAGCACAAGGAGGGAGTGAGACTGTTCTTGGGGCAGATGGACATGCTCTGCAAATGGGAGTATTTCTGCAGCCTTTTTCCCTAGGGCTATATCCAGTAGCAACACTCCCCACACTGCTCCCATTGGTTTCTTGCTCTTCAGGACACATTTACCTGTCTTTCACGGGAGCTTAAACCCATCTTGGCAGCCAGGGAGTGGCCAGTGCTCCAGCCTCAGAAACACAGGGTAGGCAGAAGCCTCCTGCCTGGAGCACCAGGCAGCTGACAAAGAAATCCATGATACATTTGAGGGCACTGCATCTCACGTCAGCTGCTTGGCGTGATCTGTGCCCCTGCCCTGCTGTGCCCGGCTCATCAGCAGGTTGCGGGACTATGCATACCCCTTGACCAGGGCTGTTCTGCCAGGGCGAATGCTCCTGCGAATATCTACCCTGTCTTTCTCTGTGGTATGACTACCTCCTCTCCAGGGAGGGGGGGTTACCGGTGTGGAGCTGGGTGCACCTTTGGGAAAGCCAAGAGCTAATGCTGCGAACCTCACAGGCCCCTCCAGCAGGGGCTGAGGCTCAGCATTTCTTAGCACATGCATGAGCCATCCACAGCTGCTCTCCTCCCCTCTGCTCAGGACTACAGCTGCCCTCTCCCCAGTCCTTGCAGGGGTGATAATGCTCACTTGCTATGGCTCCTGCATATTTCTTCTCAAAACACCAACCTCAATTTGGCAGGAACAGCCTGCACTGCTTGTTCCTGGTTATAACTCTCAGCTGGTTGTATTAAATGGAACGGTTGGATCAGCCTGTGCTGGTCTGAAGACTGCCATCTCTTCATCACTATTTACTGCTCTGCCAGGCTCATGTGTCAGCTGCAAATATTAGCAGCAAGATTTTAGATTTACTTCCAGACCACTGATGAAAATGTGGCATAGCAATGAACAGCACTTTTGCTGGTTTCCACATCCTCTGAGGAGGTGTCAAGTGTGAGCATTTCAGGGTGCAGGGGTGGACTCACAGGTTGAGGGGGCCACACCTGCTGGTGGGTGTGACACCCCCCACCGCGACCACCCTGCCGGGTCCCATGGGTGCTCCCACTGTGGGGTGACCCCGCTGCCTGTGCAAAACTGCTGTATGGCCATAAATCACTGCCCAGCATGTGGAGGAGACCTGACATCTGTTTGTGGTGGCTGTCCTCTGCTGTGGCAGTTCAGCATCTGCTTCAGCAGCAATGCAACCAGTCTGGCAGTGCAGGCAGAGGGTGGAGCAGGGACAAGAAACACTGCCCTCAAATTAGCCCACCTGGGTGGTGAATCAGACCCTTACCTAATCCCCACTATTCAACTACTTATTGGTTGAATAAATATGCCATAATAACAGCTCATAACCTGTAATGTGGCACCCATTATGTGCAGGTACCCTGATTCCAGAGCAGATAATGGCAGAAAGCATCTTGCCTGCTCTGTACCTGGCGAGGAAACTCTGCAGGTAAGAAAACCTCCAGACAGCAAGGTGAGACTCTTACAGGCTTTACAGAGTTGAGCCTTGTCCCAGAAGGAGTCACACTGGTCCTCACCGTGCCACCAGCACACACGTCAGCGTCATCACTGTGTGAAAGTAGGGAAAACCAAGTCCTTGCTTTTTTTTTTTTTCATGTCCATTATATTTGACATGAGACAGCAAGAAAGACTGTATGACTCAGTTCCTTGCAATGCAGCTTCTCTGTGGCTTCCTGTGTCTGAGGACTGCCACTGGCTGAGGGTTGTTACATCAGTTTTGTCTTTCTAGCTAAATTCCTCTTCTCTGGGAAATGCAGGGTCCTCCGGGCTTGACTTCCCCTGGGCAAATTGCCTGTCCTGCTGGAGGATGGGGTGAGCTTGCATGAACCCCCAGATCTCACAAACACAGGCAGCAGGACACAAAAGCCTGAATCCATAGAGGATGTACCGGGGAAGAGGGGTCACAATTGGGAAGTGAAATGCAGCCCAAGCAAAGCCATCCTGAGCAAGAGCTTGTCTGCAGCTTTGCAAGGGGCTGTGGGTCCTGCTTATCTGGTGATCTGGTGCTGCTGCAGGAAGCCATGGGCTTTCTGGTGCTGATGGGATGCATGCTGCTCACTGGGGCTTGCTTGCATTTTCTCAGCATTGGCATACAGAGCAGGTTTGCTATGTGGGTCTGGTGTGAAGCATGGCAGGCATTTTCATGCACTGATAATCTGTAACAATAGGGTGAAAATCTCTCCTGCATTGTTGTCAAGTTTCAAATCTCTGATGGGTTGGAACAGAGACAAAGCTCTTCTGGTTTGCTCCTTTTCCATCTCTAATCATTTGGGCTGAGTGGGCAGATCTCTCCAGAGCTAGGTAGGCAGGGGGCTGTGAGATGTTTTCTAGTTTCATGCTCTTTACACTGTCATGTGTCCTCCAGGACCTCTTGTTTCCGTTTTATTGGATGAAAGGCAGCCTGTGGCCCATTGCTCCCCTTCAGAACCATTCCCTGAGGTCCAGGTGTTTACCTGAGCAAGGGGAGCTGAAGGGAGAAGCTCCAGCATACCCAGCCCTTATCTTCCCACAGCTCCTGAGGTGCTGCCTACCCAGAGATCAGAGGAGTTGCAGTCTGTATCAGACATCCCTGAGAGTCCAGGAGCTTTCAAAGTGGGAAGCAAACCATGCTCTTTATGGGTACTTTGATGAGTAATGATTAGAGGATGGTGGGGAAGGGTTGAGTTTGCAGGATCTTTCTGGGGACAGGAGTGCCATGCAGGGCTGGAACCAGCAGCTCCTGCTCCATCTGCACCTCCATGTGTCTCCATGGCTACCCATGCTGCCCATGCCTCCCTGCTTTGTGGGTCTCCGCAGGTCACCAATGCACTTTCAGGCAGCCACTGGTGGGAATGGGCCATCTCCACCACCTAGAACCGGGGATACATTGTCCAGGGTGTTGTAGGCTCAGGGGCATCTCCCTGCTGTTCTCGTCCCTACAACCCCATCATTGCTGGTGCTGTATTCATCTGCTTCCAGTGCAGAACAGGCTGCACCAACGGAGCAAATGTCCCTACCCTGACTCTACAGCAACGTCTCCCCTCTAGACCCCACTGCAATGACCCTATCCCATCAGCAATGTCCCCCCACTACAGCAGTGTCCTTGCCAGCTCCCCAGCCCCTCTGCCATCAGCCCCAATGACCTTGCTGATGCATTTCTCCCTGGCCTGGCAGTTCCTCTCTGCCACCCTGGGGAGGAGGCAGGGAAGGATATAACTCCCCTGGTATTTTCCAAGCCTGTCTCCCCAGTAGCTGCACCTCCCGCGGCATCTGGAGGCAGTGTGGCGAGCTGCCAGCTGGGCTGAGATGCCTGGGCACTCATCTCCACTGTGAGGGCCATGCCGTGGAGCCCATGCCAGCAGCACCAGGTCACGCTGCAAGACTAATTTATATTCCTTAGTGTGCAGTGGGTGCCTGTCTCTGCTCTTGGTAGTTCTGGCTCTCCACTAGCAGGTGGCCTGCTGGGGTTTGCTGGCAGCCGTAAGGGGAGGATATTTTTAGCTTTCCACTCCCTCTTGCTGTGGGCGGTATGTGGCGTTTATTTGTCATAAAAGTTTTTCTAATTAGGGTGGCAGGCTGTTTACACGGCAGGAATGATGGCACGGAGCTGAAATGCACTAAAGGTACCATCACTAACCTCCAAGCTCCTGGGTGCTGGGGAAGCAGACCTGCACGCTCTCCCCACTCCTGTGCCCAAAAGTCCAGCTGACTCTCCTCATGTCACAGGGGAGCTGCATGGCTTGGTTAGAAATGCAAGAGACCCAAGCCAAATGGTCATCTGTTGTTGGTAGAAACACAGGTGGACTTCCAGGGTCACAAATCCATCCCTGTTTAGCACAGGCACCACCATCAAGGCTATGCTCAGGCTCTGTGTGAAAGCATTTTGGTGATCTGCTTCCCCACACACCCTGGAGATGCCATCTCTAATCAGGCAAGAGCTGCCTCCTCTTTCTAGCCTGCATGTGTTCATGCCCTGTTTGAACCCACTTTTTCTCATGCCAACCCTTTGGCTCAGCTCCTGGTATTCCCAGGCCTGCATCCAAACTCCCTGCCTGCCTGTCCTGCTCCTCTGTGCCTGCCTGTGCACCTCCTGCACACGTGTCTGGGGAGAAAACACCTTGTAGCTGTGAAATGGTGCCCTGCAGGAAAATGCTATCTAACCTGTTGGAGTAGCTTTCTGCAGGGAGCCCCGTGCCCTTCCTAAATCTCTGCAGGCTGCCGGAGCCTCCCTGGCACATGAAGGCCTCGCTGCAAGGATCACACATTCCCTGGCATAGGGGACAGCCCTGCTGGAGGCAGCTCTGGGGCATGGGGCCAGGCGTAGCATCACGCTTGCTGGGAATCCGAGCAGGAAGCACTGTGCCTGCACATGGAGTGCATGCAGGCTGCCGGCTGCACCAGCTTTGTCCTGGTGCAGGGCCAGGCTACCGGGCTGCAGGCAAGCCCTGCACTCTGCAGCACAGTGTGGAGGGTGAGTCCAGCCTCTCTGACAGCCTTGGCACCTTCTTGCACAGGAGTCACACCTCTCGCTCCACTGACTGGATCAACACATGCTGCTCCCCCTCCATCCCCTCTCTCCAAACCTGATTGCAGGGGTTGAGTCCTTATGAGTGCACTGAGGTGAGGTATGTCAGAGCCAGACTTTCAGAAGCTGGCACCAGCCCAGGTTTGCTGCTGCAGCTCCTTGTGCTGGCATTAGAAACCCAGATCAGAGGCAGGGGGAGCATTAACTGGCGTTTGCAAGAGTACCAGCAGCGGGAACGGTGTGGGAACTGAGCACTGGGGAGAAAACAGAAGATGGGAAAGCAGATGCCAAAATGAACCTTGGAGATATCTACAGGAGCTGAACAGGAGGATGGTCTAGTTGTTTGCCTGCCCTGGACCTGCTGTTGCTCCCCCCATCTATGTGCAAGCATGCGCATGTGTCTGTGTGTAAGCTCACAGGTATCTTCCCTGCAATGACACAGCTCTGGGGAATGTCCAGGCATGGGTACCCTTCTTAAAAAGGATCTGTTGCAGCAGCCTGTCCAGTGCCTGCATGGCAGAGAGCCATCACAAAGTGACTGACTCACTGCAGGTCCAGACACTGTAGGAGGGTTGGTTTCAGGTCCTGGCTCCACCAGGCTTCAAGTATGACCAGTGACAGCTTCTGGCTGTGCCTATACCAGCAGCTGTAGCAGGAACCCAGGTTCAAAGGTGGTACCTCAAAGTCACACTCTTTGTATGGGGCTCCACCTAAAAGCCTTCATGTTGCCTAGGAAGAATTGAGGGCAAAATCCCTGCCATACGGTAGTGCATTTGGCCTCTGCATGTCCAAACGGTATCCCCACATGGGTGGGAATTTATGCCTTCATATGGATCCATGTGCGTGTTTCCTCAGGACCTCAGCCAATGCTGGTGCCTCAGCAACACTAGTGCCTGTATCCACACAGTGGAGCAGCAGAAACAGAGGCATGGTCAGGGCAGGTTCCTGCATGTTCCCAGCAAGCCAGGCAGCATCACAGAGCAGTCAGGCATCACGAGCAACAAAAGAAGATCCTCTCCCTGGAGACCCTTGAGCCTCCTGCTCTTGTTGCAGCTGGGTGTCTACAGCACTGGGTCTGGAGTGATACCCCCAGGTGCTGGGTTATGGATGAGCAGGCAGAGAAACCTTCTTGATGCAGGGTGATGCAGTAACCGTGGATACCAGAAAGGTAATTGGTGAGAAAGGAAAAATCTGAAAAGGCACCTGCTGCTGAATTCAGCCATTGTGAAGCTCTTTGAGGTGGCTGCCGATTTACATATCAAAAGAGGAAACTGAGAAAAGGCTGCCCAAAGGTTGCAGCTGAACTGTGCTCAGGTCCTCACCTAGATGGCTACTGGCTTCAGCAGATGGGGTAGGATGAGTCCCTCCCTGCTCAAACTGCCTGCCTATTGAGTCTGCTCTGAGTTGTCCCTTTATAGGCTGTGGGAGAGATGGACAGCTCTGGAAGACAATTTGTGACATTCTCGGGTAGCAGTTGAGGTCTCTCAGCTGCTTCTGGAGCAATCCATGAACACAGATTCTGGGGCTTGGCTATGTGAGAGAATGATCAGTGGGATGGAAAGCACCACTGCAAAGTTTTTATGGCCAGGGATCCCACACATGTTGGCCAGACAGCCACCATCTCTGATGCCTTAGCTGCCTTTTGCCTTGTGCTTTGTGTTGTAGCCTTGTCCCAAGCTTCAGAGAGGGATGGGCAGTGAAAGGGGCATTCCCCACCCAGGGTGCTCATACCTACAAAATACCATAGTCCCTCTCTTGCCTTCCCACCATCAAACGTTTTCAAGAGAGCTGGCACCATATGCACAGCCCTAGCAGATCAGGATGAAGGGGGATTGCTTTCTGTGCCATGGAGAAAAAAAGCTTTCTGAAGGGTTGACTGGAATCAGCCAGATGTTGCCACCAGGTGATTATAGTTTTGCAGGGCAAAATATCTTCTCTGGACCATAACCATCACCAGTTTCAGTTATAGCCCTTTTTTCTGCTCATGGAGTTGAGCCTGGAGGAGGAAAAGAATGGATTGCAGAAGGAGAAGGCTGAGAAGCAGTTTCACAAGGGACCTCTCCTTGAACCAGCTTCATCCTGTATGTAGCTGGGCTGGTAACAGGGTGGAGGCTCAGCTGCAGGCCTGGGCTCAGCAGCTCTGGCTGCAGCACTCCAGGATGACAACAGCAATTTCCATGGTGTTTTTCAACCTTGTCAGTGGGGCAGATTGGCCCTTGAGGTCCTGCTGAAGGGGACAGGCATCATGTGGTCCCCACCTACTGTTAGGTTTGTCCATCCAGCTCCTGTCTTGTCTTGTTTCCTGGCTAGTCTCCACACACACTGGGCTTTGGACCTGCAGCCCTGCCTTTGCTGGGCCCTCAGGAGGCTGTTGTCCACCAACAGCCTGCACTGTGCTTTTCCAAAAGCCAGCTACCAGGAGCAGACAGACAACAGCTTCTCTGGCACCAAGGGTGAGGCCAGGGTGAAGCCTCCTCTGAGGTCTTGGTGCTTGCAAGGGATGCACCTTTCTGTGCTCACCCAGCGGCCCCTGTCAGCCCTGGCTATGGCATTTCCAGTGAGCAAGCATCGAAGAAGCTGTTGGCTAAGTGCAACAAAACCAGTGCAGCTGATTACACCGGCTTGTCCTCCTCCAGGGACGTAGGGGTGAGGAACAAATGTCCAACACCAGCATTGAGAGCCTGCCTGTCTCACGGTGCAGGGAAGAAGGGAGCATCCTCTATCACCCTGAGACCTTCTGCAGCTGGTCAAAGCCAGGAGACCTGCTCAGAAACTGGGGCCAAGGTGGACATTTCAGCTGCTCTCATGGACTAGAAGGAACAAAGTGGTGGCCTGGTGAGGCAGAAGCAGCAGGCAGCTGGCTGGCCCCGGCCTTGGATGCAGCCCCCATTAGCAGCCTGCCTGGAGTATGTGTATTAGCCATGAATTAATGTCCTGCAGAGACTGGGAACCAGGATCATGCAGGGATTAAAGAGGCATTACCCTTTTGTTAAAGCTGATGTTTTTGGGATAATCTGGAAGCTTTAGCTAATACATTATTACAGAAACTCCTTCAATCACAGTGGCAGACAGTAAGCAGATTTGGATATTACTGCATCACTGTGCGCAGGCCTGCTGCTGCTATTCTTTTCTGCCCAGGCATCATCATGGCACAGCTGTGTGTGTTCTGCCCTGGGACCTCTGCAGAGACCCTGCGGTGGCCTTGTCTTTTAGAAGAGATCCCTGCCTGGAGATGCTACGTGCACAACCAAAGGAAGGCTGTGTCCTGGCCGGGGTGTTCAGGGCTCCTCTGGGGAAATCAGCAACTTTGGAGCCACTCAAGAGGCTTTGTCTGTGAAGAGCACTGGGAGCTCCAGCCTGGTTAGACAGCTCAGCCCATCCAAGCATCCATTAGCAGTGCCATTCAGCTCACAGCTGCAAAGAGATGGAGGTGGCTGGGGCAGAGGCCATGGGAGTGCCAAACCTGGCAGCCCTGGGAAGATGCCCTGGCCTGATGCCTCCTCCTACCTGACAGATCAGCACGGTGCAGGGCTGGGTTTGCAGTGGAGAGGCAGCTGGACAGCAGGATGCTGTTCAGAGGAGGCCAGAGGGGCCTTGGATCCCCAGATCAAGCAGGGAAAAGCATCTCTGGAGCAGGGGGAAGCTGCTGCTGGCAGCACACATCTCCCCTTGGTGCTGCTGCTCCATCAGATATGCTGCTGCTTGGATCCCAAAATTGCTCCTTTCTGTTTTCTCAGGAGCCACAGCAGATCTAATACAAGATAGCCTTTCTTCATCCCAATGTGGACAGCAGCACCAGTATCTGGCACTTGTGGAAGAAGCCACTTGTCCATGCTTCCAATGGTCCCAAGCGCTCAGGGCTTCACAGGTGGCTTCTTGGCACCGCATTCCTAAGCTTCTCTGGGACTTTTGTGGAGACATATTCCCAGTTTTCTATTATTCCATCAATATTTTATCTCCCCAGGTGTGACCCCACAGGGCACAGAGGGCTGCCAGGGATGCTTTCCTAACTTCTGACAGTCTGGGAGGGTACGGGAAGCTCGTGGGTTCAACAGATCATCGCTGACCTGTGCAGGTGGGGCCAGGCCCTCAGGTGCTTATCAGCAGAAATCATGGGAAGACACTGATGATCTGCAATGTCAGTCTCCTCTGGCTCAAGATGCTGATGTTCTGCAAGCAATCTGTCTGTGCTGAACACAGCCAGCCTCCCTTCCTGGGAGCCCTCCACCCTGCACAGGTTCCTGCCTGCTGGCACACTATCCTGAAGCTCAGCACTCCCCATCCCTCCACAAAGGCTTATGGAAATTGGAAAGTCATGGGGAAAGATCACAAAATTCTTCTGGGAGCAGTCCTCTGGGCACATGGCATCGTCTCTTCAGAGGGGCATGTGGGGCAGAAGGCAGGCAGGTTCTGGCAGTGCCTGTAAAATAAGAAGACGCTTCTGGTGGAGGTGGGAGGAAACAGCAATTGCAAGAGCTCTTCCTGCCAGGGTCTCAGCTTGCTGCTCCAGTACTGTCCATACCAGGTGATACCACCTTCCCTGCCTGTGTGCCCCTGTGCACCCACTTCCGAAGCCTTGCCACGCCACCTCAGCTGGAGAGCTACACAGGGCACGCCATTTATACATTGTCAAAGCTTACCCTTGCCCTAGCATCAGCATGAGCCCAAGCCCTCTTCCTGAGGACGGTGGCATGCCCTTTCCCTTCCCATGGAGGTTCCAATTTATGCTGTCCTTCCCTGTAGGTCTGTCACAAGCCAGAGCCGGGTTTAACCTCAGTCCCTGCTTGTGACTTTGCCTCTGATCCTGCCTCTCAGGGATGCTGTGACTTGCACAAAGCAATCCTGGAGACATGGAGGCATGTGATTAAAGCTGCCCATGCCTGGGATTGAAGGAAGGGCAGTTCTCACTGTGACACATCGCCTAGGAGTGGTGGATAGAGATGAAGGAGGCTCAAGCCTGGCCCTGCAGAACTGCAGGAAAGGCAGAGACGCAAATGTGGCAGTGTGCAATGTGATGGGACTGGGGCTCTGGCCTGCTCAGCAGTGCTGTGAGGACAACTAGGAAGAGAAACAGTTCATATTGCTTTTAGTGGCAGATGCATGGGATTGTTTGAGCCAAATGTTGAGAAAATAGATATTAACCTCCAGAGAGCTAACAGAAAGAAAGTGAAAATGCAGCGGCGGGTAAAATGTGGGATGGAAACTGGGAGGCAGAGATGGCTGAGAGCGCACACAGCCAATGCAACGCATGCACAGGGGAGCCTGCTGGGGACCACAGTGTGGCAGAGTTGTAGGAACACCCAGCCAAACAGGGGGGCATTCCAAAATGAAATCCTTGTGCAGAAGCAGGAAGCGGTGTTCCCAGATTAATTTTCAGGCAGGGAAGCAAAAGGCAGAGATGGAGGATTCAAAGCTGTGATGCTGGAACACACAAAAGGTAGCAAATTCCCAAGCCCGGATGACACATCTGGAGTCCTCAAAGAGCTAAAAACCAAGTGACTAAGCTCTTAGCAATTACACACAAATTCACATCCTTCAACTATTGGACCGGGGGCAGTAAATGCTGGGCCTACATTTTAAAGAAGGCCCCGGGGTGTGCTAGGGATTACAAACCAATAAGCTTTGCTTCAGCATGAGGAAATGGTTGGAACAATTATGCAGAAACGTAATTGGAAATCTCGTAGAGCAGGGGTTCCTGAGCTGCCATATCCAGCCACTTCAAATAAGTGCACATCACCCGAGCAGCTCCTCTTTTCTAGGCCAGGTTATTCATAGGTCTGATCCCCTCATGGACACACAGGTTGAGTCTGGGCAACAGAAGGCACAGTTTGGGGCCAGGATGGAGGGGCTGGCAGCAGGCAGAGCTGCCACCAAAGCTGTGAGCAGACCCCAGGACCTCGGAGGGAGCAGGACCCTTATCAGACAGAGGAATTTAGAACCTGCCAAGCTGCTGGCACCCACTCTAACAGCAGCAGGTCAGACCCAGTGTAGCCCAGGGCATGTGGCTTTTCCCCTGCACTCCGAAGTGTCACCTCCCTCTTCAATTCCCCAAGATGCTGCACCCAGTGCAGATGCTCTGCACAAACAAGGGAGTGCTTGCTGGAAAGAGCACATTCAAGCATGGAAGGGAACCTACTGTTCATGCACAGACAAGGAAGAGGATGTGGGAGCACTGAGCAGCTCCATCCTGGTGTTTCTGCATGTCTGGACATCAGTATCTGGCTCCTGACTGAGAACTGGCCCCTGCTGCCGGCACTGTGGCTCAGGGGTACTACAGTGCTGGGAAGATGCTGGCAGCCATCAGGAGGTTGCCATTCACTCATGTTGTATCTTTTCCTCCTTCAGGGCACCTTTTGCACCTCCCCATATCCAGCCACCAATTCTGGGGATGCCTCAAGGAAGGTAAATCCTGCAGAGGTCACCCCCATTGGTGGAATCAGCCAAAATCTGATTTCTCTCATTCAATTAATCAAATTCATCAAATGAGTTGCCTCATTGCCCTAGAAAACTAGGCTGAAATATAACAAACATAAAGTAAACACCCAAATGACCAAATAGCCATCAGCCCCCTGCAGCCAGCCAGGGTGTCTCTGAGTAGGCTGGTTTCACGAGCTAGAATTGGGTGTGCTGCCTTCCATTGATGCTGTTTTGGGTCATATTTTTTCAGTGCTAACAATGGGATTGCAAAAAATATATATATTATGGGATACGTTTTATCACTTCCTCCCTTCCCACTTTTCCAGCTAGGTGGAGGGACATGGAAAGGTCCATGGGGTTTTAAATACCTGACTCAGATTGAAGAAATCTCACCCAAAAAAACAGCTGAGAAAGACTTTTCTGCAATGCCTTTTGTGACAAAGCCCCCTGCAAGGAACCTCAGGCCTCAGGACCCATCAGTAGAGGTCCTGACGCTCAGAGAGTACCTCTGTGTGCTCCAGTCCTTTGGAGCTCAGTGTGTCCCCAACCAGCCCTGCTGAGCCCCCCCTTTGTTATGAGGTGGGGGTACAGGCAGGCAACCAGCACAGAAGAATGTTTCTGCCCTGGGCTTTTCTTGGCAGAAAGAAGAGCAAGCACCTTCCTCAAGGGCCTCCTCTGCCTGCCTTGTGCCCCAGGGCGTTCATGTACCTTTCTCTAGAGCATTTGCATGGGGCACCACAGAGACTGCAGGCGGGTCTGGAGGGACACTGGTCTGGAAATCCCCACTGCAGCTTCCCACAGCATATGCCAAGGGGCTTGAGGACAACAAATCAGAAGGGACCCCCCCTCCCCCCACCGCTTTTAACTGTTGAAAAAGTAGGACAGGTCTCCCAGGCTCTTCTGTGCTCCTTCCATCGCTCCCAGCATCTCTCCAGTTCACTCTTGCCTAACCTTGCCCTCTCTTGCTGTACCAATGTAATCTTCAGACTCAGTGGGGTCCCCAATTTAACTGCATCCCCTTTGAGCTAGGCCTGTCTGGTGTCTCACTGGACAATAATACTGCAGGTGTGGAGTCACAAAGAGCAAAAGAAGGGCAAAGAAGAGGAACACATTGCCCAGCCTGGGAACTGCCCCTTCAGCCCAGCTAAAACTACCACTGCAGGCAGCTCAGGAGCCTCTTGGTGCTCAGTGTGGCACTAGTATTCCCAGGTATTCCCAAGGCAGACCACATGCATCACCAGGCGGTCTGGTGCTGGTGTCTATGCGGGGCTGGTGTGGCAGAGTGATGGTGTTACAATTGCCCTGTCCTCCCCTTATCTCCTCACCTTCCTTAGTTGCACTATCACAACCGTCTGTGGGGCCACACTGAAGTGGAGTGGGTTTTGTACAAGGGCTGATAGCTGAGCTTTCACTTGGGATGAGCCCCACTTCAGCCTGATGGGCTTTGAACCCACAGAGCAGCAGCCCCTGCATGGAGTAGGGGAGCAGGGCAGGAGCACAGGGTCCTCTTCTCACTTGCATTTCAGCAGCCTGTGCTTCGGCTGTGTCTTGCATCCACCCTCCCTGTGCTGCTGTTTCCCATCATGGAGCACCCTGGTGTCACCGGCATGCTGCCCCCTTCAACTTCCTCACCACTCATGAGGGGCTGACCAGCTCCTTGCACCACTTCACAACGCCTTTTGCGTACAGCTCTTCATCCCACTCCAGGTCCAAGTGACACTGCTGTAATCAGGCCAAGAGATTTAATTTTGTGAGCAAAATGTAATGCCATCAGGTTCACTAAAAACATCTGTGAACCAGGCCAACGTTCTCCAGTGTTTTTCCTTTCTCTGCTCATCTACCCCTTTGCTTGATAAAGTGTATCTGGCATGCACAGCCCTAACCCCAGTGGTACTTACCATGCTTGGCTCCACTTGCGTTGCTTTCACGTCTCATACACAGAGCCATTGAATTTGCTGGGTGGGAGAGACCACGGTTTCTTGCCATGCAGCACTGAATTCACTTTCCTACAGCTCTTGCCAAAAGCTGCATCACCCTGTGACATCCCTCCAACAGAGCCATCTCCATGCTCAGGCTTGGGATGTCATGATTTCTAAAATGCTTTCCTTGCTGCCTGGTGTCTGGGTCATGGTTGTCTTGCCAGGGACCTCAGCTGGACGGATGGGATCCTGTTATCCAAACCTCCCCATCAAGTTGTCTGAGTATATTAGTTTTACTTCTTGCTACAGAGAAGACCCAGACACCAAAATATCTTTTTCTTCTTGGCCCCTAGATCCTGCAGCTCAAAGGCTCTCGTGATTAAAGCCTTGATTACTCCGGGTCAGGATGAGGCTGGAGGGCTGGGGCAAGGCTCTGGCCACAGGGAGGGTAATAGGAAGAAGGTAACCCCCGTGGTTGTGACTGTTCCCATCATTCCCTAAAGACAGACAAACTGCCCCAAGAGCCTGGTCCCTATCCTCTTCAGTCCCCATGAGGCTTTTCACACCCCGCTTTCAGCCCATCCCATCAATCTCTCCCTCTTGTACTTTCTCATTTCACAGCTCTCAAACCCGGACACACTCCACCCATTTCCAGAACAAGCCCCTGGGCTGTGGAGCTTAAAGCTGGGCACAGCACCTGGGCCGCTGTACCATCGCCCCTACAAAAGGCCACACCAGGTGTGCTACGTGCCTCCTTCCCAGACCTTGACAAGGAGACACCTCCCCATCACCCATCACAAACCCTGTCCCGAGTGCCTGGAGGTGGCCACCCCATTTCCCAGAGGCTGAGATGGCCTACCTCTGGGTCACCCCACACCATCACTGGCCCTGGCAGAGGGCAGGGTCCAATTCCAGCAGTGCAGGGCCAGCTCCTGTCCTGTGCCAGGCCACCAGTGATGCATGCTGCAGGCAGTGGCTGTGGACTTGTTTGCCTGCCTTGTTCTCTCACCCCTTGCTTGTCAGGCTCATATACACGTGGGTTGCAGTGCCTCTCAGGGGCCCTTGCACCATGCCAAGGGAGCTTTTCTTATCTTCGCAGGAATGAAAACCTTGCCCAAATCAAAGTGCTTATGTGGCTTTGAAGAGTTTTCACTGGAGATGAAATAAGGCTGTTTGCAAGCATGAGCTATCACTGCTGAAACTGGAGCTCCTGGTGGGACAGTGACTGGGTTACTGGTGTGCATGTGTTACTGGTGAGCATTGGACCAGGTCAGTCGTCCTGCAGCTACCCCAAGCTGGGCACTTTGGTGACTTCAGCAGGCTTGAAGCCAAAGGAGCCATCCTCCAGGCTGAAACTTTCCCCCTCAGTCAAAGCCCACCAACACAGGGCTTGACTAATTCATTTGTAACTGGCTGCACGCTGGCAATTGTGTGGCATGAAAGACAATGAACAAAGGAACACTTTAGAGGAGTATGTGGAGATGCTATAGATGTTCAAATGGCACCCTGTGCAACAATGTGCTGCACAAATCCTCTAGTGCCCAGGACCCACAGGGCCTATCTGGAGGGGAAAAATAAAGGCAAGGGCCAGTGCAGCAAACAAGTCTGAAGAAAGCCTCACCTCCTGGAGGGAACTACCCACACTAGGTTGTTCTGCTTTGAGATGCTGGATGAATGCTGCATATGGAGGGACTAGAGACAGTCTTGCTGTGGGCTTGGGGATAGGCAGAAATACTTATGTGATCTGGGACTCACCAGCACAGGCTGTACCCACCAGCATGCCCCGGGGAGCAGAGAATGCCTGGGAAGCCAGTGTGCATGTAGATTATTTGTTGTTTGATATTTTCCTTTAATGATTTTGTCCTAAAATAAATATACAAAAGTTCAGGGCCCTGCAGGTTGTGTCTGTTAGCAAGAGAAACGGATGACTGAGTCAGTTATTGCTTTGGAGCAATCGATGTTATTTGTTTACCAGGATGGGCAAAATCTAGTCTCCCTGGACACATCTTGCTAACAGCTCCTCATGAACCTGTCCGAAAACTGTCTTGCCACCCTGCCCACACAGTCCTGCCACCCCTCCTCTGCCTTCTTGGCCTTCCTGCTTGTGGGGAGAGCACGCTTATCTGTGTGGCAGCAAGCAAACTGGCTGACATGTTGCTGCACAGGCCAGGGAGTCTCCTGAGCTTTGGGGAATAGAAGTACTTTGCCAAGGGGCAAGAGGGGTGAAGTTTCACACTGGATCCCAGCCTGGGGCAGTAATTCTCAGGGGCAAGGGGAAGCAGGATGTGCACTCTTTATCGGTGATGTGTCCATCATCCTGGGACTCGGGCACAAATGGGGAGTGTAAAATGGTGGACCCCAGTTCAGAGCAGAGCGCACCACATCCCCAGTATGCCACTCACTGCATCCAGCTGATCCCCACACCAGCACAGGCACCCTGGCACAGCCACCATTCCCATGTGCCCCATCCCCATGTGAAGAACCCAACACAAGGATCTCACAATCCAGACCTGCAGACCTCCTAGTTCAGGCTTGTTCTCTCCCTGGGGATATGCCATTTCTGCATGGGGCTGAATCAGGCCCACTGTGGCCAACTCTGCTATGCAGGGTTCCCACTGCTGTGAACTACATCTCTTGTGAGAGAATCTTGGTTAGACTTTTTCAACAGAGCACAGCTTGTTGTCACTTGTTTATCACTGCATTCCCCTTGGAGCATCACTCAAGTGTCTCTGGATTTTGCCCTGGAAGAGTGTTGGCTCTGCAATATTGCAGAGCAAACAAAGAGCAGAGATAAAAGGACAGCATGATCCCATCAAAGCAAACACAACTCTCCAACCTCCATCCTAGTGACTACAAAGGCCATGCAGGTCCACCACTGCCATCACCTCCCACCCCAGCCCCTTGCTGGCCCCAAGCCTCTGCCTGTGCTCCTGCTTGGTGGTGAAGGGAGGCGATATGCCAGCCCCAGCAGGCAGCACACTGACCTCCCACCAGACACTGTCCGCATGGCCTCAGTGCTTCTCCATCCCCAGCCTGTGCTGTCCTGTTCTCCTCCATCCATGAGGTCCTAGTGCCAGGGCTGCCTGTTCCTGCCTCCCATGTCCACAGTGATCTTGTTTCTGCCCTGCTGATGCTCATGGCACCTCGGGGTCCCTGTCTACCTCCCTTTTCCTTTGCTGTCTCCATCCACTAACCTTGCCTCAGGCCCCTGCCTCTCAGTCTGTCCCTGCCATCTCCTGCCAAGTGCCATCTCCTGCCAAGTCCATGCTGCCCCCGAGATCTCCATCTTGTGGTGTCCATGCACATAGGCTGTCTGCCCCTGCCATTGTCCCTGCCCCATGGTTGGTACCTAGCACCCTCCCTGCCATGATGCCTGCCCCTGATGCAACCCTGAGCCCTACAAAAGCATGCTTGACAGCACAGCTGGCCTGGGCTCCCCGGGATGTGTCTGCCTTTGCAGGAGCAGGCATGAGGGGAGCCCAGCCTCTCCCTTTCTCTGTATGCAGAGCAGCTCCTCTCTTGCCCAGCCCAGTCTCTGTGGGCAAGTCAGAGCGTGAACCAAGTTTCCTGCTGTTGTGTCTTCCGTCCCCCGTGTAAGTCACGCTGGGCAGGTCTGATCTGGTCTCCTCTCCCCAGGTTTCCTCCTGCCTCCCTTACACTGCAGCCAAAAAGGCAGAATTTGGTGGGTAGAGGTCACAGCTGCCCCAACAGCTGACAACTCCTGTTCTGAGGATGTGAAAACCTCCTTTCACCGGTCCCTGCTTGGAGAGACTGTCTCCAGGGCTGGGCCATCTCCCAGCAGCAGCTGGAGGCTGACTGGAGGTGGACTTACAAGCAGGAGACTGTTGGACCCTAACAAAATCAGGAAATGGGTGTAGTTCTCCTTGCAGATGAGGTATGAATAGCAGATTCCCCATGGGTGGTGAGGCCAGCTTCGAAAGCAGCAGGGATGTGGTAGATTCAGCTGATTCCTTGCTAAGTTGTACTTCCAGACAGCTTCCCTCTTCCTGCTCGTCTTCAGCCTCTTCTCCCTTTGGGCCACCTCTGCCAGACCTCAGCAGCTCCCACTCCTAGACCTGCAACCTGCCAGATCCATTGGTGTAGGGGTGGAAAGGCAGCAAAGGGGGACAAAGAATACCTCATGCATAGCACAGCTCACTGCTTCCTACCCAGGAGCCCCTGTGCTAAGCCCCACAAGCAAGAATTTGAGTCTGTAGGGCAATAAACAGAGTGTTAGAGGCAGGGGATGGGAGGGAGGCCACCACAGCCCAAGCCCCTGACATAGGTGCTGGGAACAGCAGGAGCTGCCCCTTGGGGGTGGCTCACAGCCTGGGGAAGCTAAGCATCCCCACGGGCTTCCAATAGTCTGATAGTCTCTGGGAAGCTCCTCTTAAGTCTGAATCCCAAGATCAGCTCTTCCTTTGAGCACCAAATCTCAATTCGCCAAAAGGGTTTAATTTTTGGTGCTTTGCTCCTTCTACTTGGAGAAATCTCTAGTGCCACAGAGGATGGGTGGAGATTGGAGAAACCTTCCTGTTCTCTGCAGAAGTCCACCTGAACCCTGAAGTAAGAGATTGATTAATCATTGCTTGGATAATTGCAGGGCATTGCAGACAATCTGTTCCCAACAGCCTGTGAAGGGAAGGGATGAGGTGGACGATTGGGCTCCTGTGAGGCCAGGGGCGGTCACTCATCCCAGCCCATTCACACGTCAGCCTCAGAGTTGCTCCCAGAAATTGGATTAAATGGTTTCTTTTTTTTAAAAAAAATCTAATCTCTTTACAAATGCTTGAGCAATGTTGTGAGCCCAACATCTCCCTGGGAAAAGCTCTTCCAACCTTCAAATGCTTTCACCACTAGGACACTGGCTTTCAATTCAAGGCTGAATCTGCCTCTCTTCAGCTCAAGCCCTGCTCCTATTACACCTTTCTGTGGGATTTAACGGTTCCCCACTGTCTTTTCCATGTGGGAGGACACAGACCAGGTCCTCCCATCACCTGACAACATACCTTTTTAACAAGCATCACATCATTAGGCCTGGCTTTCCAGCCTGTGGTCAGGTCTGTGGTGCTCCTTCAAGCTCTCCTGGTATTTCCCTGCCTTCTCCGAGTGTGGGTGCCAGACACAGTGCTTCAGCAGTGAGCTACTTACTAGCCCTCCCATTTCAGGAGCCCACAGCAGAGTGCACCAAGTTAATTTTGGGGTACCCGTTCATGCTGATCCCTAATTCCTCTTCCACAGACAAGTTGTCATCGCTGGATGAGGCATATACTCCTGGGAGGGCTTCAGATGAGGTCCCTTGGTTGTTGGTTAAAAGCCAGTGTTCTCACCTCCACCCTTTATAGGCATGCCTAGAGTCATTGCTTTCCAAGATCTAGCCTGCAGGCCTAACATGCAAGCTCCATTTCCAGATATATTCCTGTGTTTATCTGTATTCAAATGCACCCTGACCATTTAACCAGGTGATTCAGCATGAAACCATCCTTGTTCATTTCTATCTCATCACTCTTGGTGTCATTTTCAAGCTTTACCAGGAAAGATTTCATATCTTCATCTACATCATTGATAAATATGTTTAATAGTAGTGGACGAAGAACAGGTCTCTGGGGGGAGGTAGGTAGAAATAGCACTACTTACTGATATCAACCCATTAGCAACTACCTCTGAGATTTGCCAGGGAAGCATTTTTAATCCATCTAATATGTGCCCTGTTAATTCCTTATAATGCAAGTTTTAATCAAAATGTCAGGTGGAAGTAAGTCAAATGCCTCGGAGAGATCCGAGTGTACTATATCAACACAATTGCCTTTCTCAACATGACCAGTAATCCTGTCAGAAAAAGACAACAGGTTTGTGTGACAAGCCGTGCCATCCATGCCACCACACTGGCTGCAGCTCCTGATTCTGGGTACCTAACATCACCATTTGTTCCTCGACCCAGGGATCCACATGTGGACCGAAAACCCACCAGAGACTAGCAAAACCCCCTGAGCAATACCCTCACCCCTTCTCCTAGCTTATACCCATGTTTCCTCCTCATTTGCAGTAATATTTTGGAGACTGTGGTCCCTGAGGAAGGAGATGAGATTTCAAGGCTGGACATGGAGGTCTGTGACATTCAGCCTCAAGGGTCCATCCCAGGAGGAGCTTCCAGCCTGGAAATGGTGAAGCCCGTGCAGCCCTGAGATGCGAGGTGGGCTGAGCACCGTGGGAAGACCAGAGCTCAGGGGCTTCCCCGGCTTGCAGAATCTTTCATTCTCCGTCACCACAAAGCCAGGCCAGATCTGCATTTGCAGCAGCCCACAGAAGCTGCCTCTGTTGTCTTATTTTTGTTATTTTTGAGAGGATATTTTAGCACTGAGCACATTCCCTCCTGTTGCCATGGCAGCCATGACAGGGGTTATATACCGTGAGAAAAATACCAAAATTAATGAGTGAGTGAAAGTGCAGCCGAGAGAAAAACAAGGTTAAAAAAAAAGAGTTAAGACAGTAATAAAAACAATCTCCCAATAATTTGGCTGCAAGTGTCCCACAGGCAAGACAGGCAGTGACCATCCAAGCCGTTCAGCCCCTCCACTGATCCCGGCGCGGGGTTCAGCTGTCTGCATCCCGCGGCCAGCACATCTCCCAGCTGCGCTTACCAGTGTGGCATGGTCCGAGGGATGTGCCTCTCCCACAGCATCCCACTTACGCTCCAGATCCGGATCGGGCTGAAACTGCCCAGCCCCTTCCCCTGCAAATCTGCAGCCCTTCATTATGCGGTAGTCATGCGGAGGAGCAGTTCTTTAATGTGCTCATTTCCTTGCATTTGGGTTTTGAGGATCTTTTTGTTTTTAATTGTAGAAACAAGCAAATTGTCAGAACATCTGTGTTATTAGCATTTGCTGCCCAAATCCGTGCTGCTGCTTCTCCTGTGGAGCCCAGAGCTGATGAGAGAGAGAACAGAAGAGCCTTTGAACTCCTTGCAGCAGACGGCAGCCAGGTTGCTGCGTATGTGTGTTGGGGAGGGGGTATTTATTCTCTTGTAAGGTTCATTTGCTCTCCGTGTTTCCCTTTCTTCTCACTTTCCCAGAGATTTAGCTGGATGCTCTTCCCTCGCAGGCTTTGTTCTTCTGACAAGGCCCCACTGGCATCACGAAGCAGCTGTCTCTGCATGATGCCAGAGCATCCCGGCACGGGATACCCACTGCTCGAGGCGAGCCAGCACCTCCAGCAGCATCTCCAGGGTCGGTGGCACTGTCAGCACTGGGACAGGTGGGTGGGAAGGATCTGGAGAGTCTTATGAAGTAACTGTGGCCAAAACTGCAGACGGTTTCCCATTGCTTAGACTGGCCCTGCTTTCTAGGAAGTGGTGAAGACAAGGTAAGGAACAGTGACTCATACTATAATGCCCAAGCAAAGGGTGGACAGGGAATGGCAATGATGGCATCAGGCTTTCCTTGCTGTCGAGGGCACTCTGGGAGGAGCCTGGCCACTTTCAAAGGCAGTAGGCAGAGGAGGAAGGTAGAGGCAGACAAACCACCCCTGGGATGCCAGGCCTCTGGTGGCCTGGATGAAGCGTCGCTGGCTCCCCTGGCCATCAGGTGCTACTGGCACTGCAGAGGACTTTGCCAGGCAGCTTCTCTGGGCTGCAGAGAGATGGCTCCTGAGGCTGGGACACTTTTTCCCCCCATGCTCTTAGACCCTGGATCTGCCTCTCAGAAATGTGCCTGAGCAGAGGCTGCATACAGCAGGCAGTGGCCCCCCACAAATAGGTGGCATCGAGTAAACTGTGTGCATGCACAGCTTCCCTGGCTGCTCCTTGTGCAGCCTGTCTATCAACTACCTGTGCCTCTTGTGAAATGGAAACCTTTGGTCACCAGCAATCTCTTAAGTTTGCCTTCACTGCTCCACAGACAGCCTTGGATCCACAGGGTCACTTCCTCAGTTCTTCCCTTTGCTACAGCTCTCCAGCCATCCAAGGAGGGCTGCCAGTGACTGATAAATTAAATCTCACATTGTCTCCAGAGAGTTTAATTCCCTCTCTCTGTCCAGATCCTCAGGTCATGCTGTATCAGTAGGGTAAACCCTGACAAACCCCACAGCTCCTTCCCCTGCCATTCCATGGTGGGCTTTGACCTTCTCTGGGTTCTCACTTCTCATCTTCTGCTAAATGGGCTTCATGAGAATTGACACCCAGAAAAAAAAAACCCCAACACACAGACGCAGAGAAGCCGACATCTCTGCAGGAGCAGAGATGGCCTTGCTACAGGGAAGTCTCGAAGGAGAGCAGGGTTTTCCAACCATAGGGGATGACTCTCCAGCCTCTTTCTCCTGCCCAGTAGGAAGAAGCCCTACCAGGGGCTGATCTTCCTCTTGCAGGGGAAAAGCAAAACGATCTGGGCTGAGCTTGGCAAAGCCAGGGCTCCTCCAAGCAGGCCAGCGCAGCCTCTAGATGGTGCAGTCATCGCAGCCGAGCTGAGCATGTGTGCAGTGAAGGGAGCTGCGCAACAGGTTGGCGTAGCTCAGCGGGAAGCAATGCTCCCATCCTCACGCTGCGGCGAAACAGAAAGGACTTTCCAGCATCCTGGAGAGAAATCTGCGCTGCAGCTGGCCAAGAAGGCGGGTGCTGCTTGGTGAGGGGCCCTGCAGCCCCGTGGGGTGCCCAGTCCTTGCAGGGTGCCTATAACCACCCCAGCATCTCCATGTGAGAGCTGAGGCCTTTGGCAGGGCCAGGCTGCAGGTGCAGCCTGCTGGCAGGGAGCACTGGGTCTCCTTGCAGTAACGTGGAGGCCAGCGGAGGCATCGAGGGAAGAGGCACCCCTGGGGCATGTTGTCCCCAGGCTCCCTGGGACTTGCACTCGCCCATCTGAGGTCCCATGGGGGCCAGCAAGCGAGGACCCAGGTGAGGTTGCACAGCTTGCAAAGGCATTGCAAGGGCAGCCAGGAGCTTGTAGGTGCTTTTGGGAGCTCGCAGGTGCTCTCTGCTCCCAAGTCCTGACACCCTGCAATAAAAGCATGATTCACCGAGGTATGATGGGAGGGGACAGTTGCTTTTCCAGGCCCCACTCCCTCACCTGGGCAGGGCTGCAGGAGCCACTGCTTGCAGCCTGCCAGGAACCCTTCTTGGCTGGGGAGATCTGTCCAGGGATGGGCACAGCACCCCAGTGGGCTCCCTGCCACGGAGGGGTTCTCCCCTTAGCACAGCAGGGTCCACTGCCAGCCGGGCGCCCTTTCCCAGTGCAGCGAGGCTGCAGGGGTATGAAGCACCGGCTGGAAAAATAAGTAAGTGAATAAATAAATAAGAGCACCGGGAGGGGAGCGAAACGGGAGACCCGTCCCAGACGTGTGCGGGCGAGGAGTGGAGGGGTCCCCGGGGTAAGGGCGTCCCGGGAGGCTGCAGAGACCCCCCCCCCCTCCACTGCCACGGGGCTTGGCGCGGTGCCTGCAGCCCGGAGCCGGAAGGTGCAACGGGCAGGCGGCTCTGTCCAGCAGCCGATACCCGCTCGTCCCGGCCCGGCTGGGCTCGGGATCTGATAAGGAGCCGGAGCTCCACCTCCCCGTGGTGGCAGCGGGAGGCGGAGGCAGCGGGCGGGGGGAGGGGGGCGAAGGGGCCGTGCCTGCGCTGCGCTTCCCTTGCACATCCTCACACACACCGAGGGACGGAGGCGGGCACGGACGGAGCTGCCCACCGGGGCTGCCGCCAGCCCTGCCGCCGCCGCTCAGCCGGAGGAGCCGCAGCCCCGGCCCGGGGGAGGGGGGCGGTTCCCGCGGGAGATTTTTTTTTGCCCCCCCTTTCTTTTTTTCTTTTTTTTTTTTTTTTTAAATTTGGTTTTCATCCGTGGATAACAATCGAGAGGAGTCGGGGGGGTGGGGGGAGCCCGGTCCCGGCGGGGAGAAGGCGATGCAGACGCCGCTGGATCAGCGCGCAGGGGGCCAGCGCGGAACGCAGCGCCGTCCGCACCCAAGTAAGAGCTGCGCCAGGGCCGGGAGCCCCCGCCCGCGGCCGCGGCGAGCTGCGGAACGGTGCGGGGCGGTGCGGGGCGCCCGGGGCGGGAGCCTGCCGCTGTGCGGGAGCGCGGGGCCGGGCGGCAGCGGGAGCGGCTCTGGCGAACATCCTGCGCCCCTTCGCGCCTCTCCGCGCCGGGGTGCGCGGGCGGCGGCAGCGGGGCGCGGGGCTCCGTGGGCAGCGGCGGCGGGCGGCTCTCGGTTACCGGTCCCGCCCGGCGCTGCCACTTGTTGTGCGGCGCGGAGCGGGGCCGAGCCCGGGCCGGGCAGTTTGGGCGGCTTGGGGTGGCTGTGGGTGTGCGGCTGTGTCGGGGTGAGCGCGTGGGTTTATTTTTTTCCTGTGGGGGGTGGCTCTGGGTGTATGTCCCCCATCCACCCCGGGGTGTGAGCGCAGCTCGGGGTGCGCGGGTGCGTGGGAGCGAGAGAAGTTGGGGGTGAGCTGGGAGCCGTCTGGGAGCGGGGCTGTGCGTGTGCGTGTCTGTGTGCGTGTGTGCGGGCGGAGCGGGGTGAAGGCGGTTGGCCGGTGTGCCCGCCTGGGTCCGTGGCAGGGTGCCTCTGCGTGTGTGTGCGTGTGCCATTGGGGTGCGGGTTACAGGAGTGGTATGCATGTCAAGAGCGGGCTGCGTGTGCGTGCGGGGAGTGGAGTGTGCGTTGGTGTGTGTTACAGAGGGGTGTGTGCGCGAGTGAGAGTGTGTCAGAGCGGCGTGCGTGCCTGCGCCTTAGAAAATCCCTGTTTCTCTGCTGGTACGCGAGGCTAAGTGTGAAGCCGGTGCCGGGAGAGCGGTTCCCGTGTGTTTTCCGCGGGTGTCTGCGTGTATGTGTGCGTGTGCAGTGTGTGTGTGCGGGGCTGGCGGGAGGCGCCCCGTTCAAGCCCGGGGCTCGCCGGGGAGCGGCGGAACGGGGCGCTCCCTGTCCGGGGCCGGCGCTGCTGGGGCGCTGCCGGCTGCGGGAGCCTCAGCCCGGGCAGCCCCAACGGGGTCCGGGTAGCCTCGGCCGCGGCGCCCGGGGAGCGGGGCCCGGCCTCCATCCTCTTCTCCCAGCTGGCGAGGGCGGATGGGAGCCGGGAGCTGCGGCTCCCCCCGGCACCCTGCGAGGTAGGGACTCCTCTATCCTCCCTCCTCAAGGCCCCCCCCAGCCCCTCCGGGCTGCGGTCCTGGGGAAGGGCCGCTCTCGCTGTTGCCGGCTCCCTGCGGCCCTGCCGGGGCGCTTCAGGCCCGCGACAGTTTTACTTTCCCCCAGGACTCCCCTCCAGGCCGGGGGTGGCGAGCAGGATGGTGGCGGGGGGGGGGGGCAGGAGCTCGCAGGAGACCGGAGGGTCTGTGGGGGACCCCCGAGGTGGGGGGATGGAGGCTGCCGCCCTGGGGAGGCTCTGACAGGTCTCTGCCTTGCTGGCTGCTGGAGTTCGAAAGGTTGTAGAGGAGGAGGCAGGAGCAGGGAGGGCCCTGGGTTTCACCCTCTTTTCATCACATTGCAGCTCCTAAGACATAATTTTGGGGTAAAGCTGTTCACAAGCGAGTGCGGTTCCTCGTTGCAGGGTGCTCCAGCTTGGGGTGCTTCGGCCCAGCCTGCATAAATGCTGAGCAGCCGCAGTGGCAGCTGGAGCTGAAGGAGACCGTGGGACTTGCCACAAAATAGTCAGGATTCAGCCCATCCAGATCGTAGAATCAAGACTGAACATTGGTGGCCGTTTTTTGGACAATATGGTCCTTGATCTCAGCCCCTTGAGCAGACTAGAGCTGGTGGAGCTGTGATTAGCATTTGCTGCTTCCTCCAGTGTTGCTCCAGCTCTGAGCATCAGAGCAGAGTTGAGGGGGGTGGGGGGGATTAGTACTTGTGTGCAGGGTTTGGATAGACTTCCAAGCATGGCTTTGAGCCATGCCATCAGCCGTTGGGAGCAATAAGAGGGTGGACTTTGGTGCCCGTTCCCGGAGCGGTGCTGCTTTTTGTGGAACAGGGCCAAGGGGCTGTGGGAATCACAGGGTGCACAGGCTTGTTCAAGCAGTTGCTTAAATTCTTGGTGCTTTGTAATATCTCTCTCATTAGGGCTTGTTTTTTTTGGGGGTGGATGGCTGAATTCTGTAGGATTTTGCATGCCACTGTCCTCCGAGATCTTCCCAGTCATGCATTAAGCAGCGTGACTAACGCCTCTCTCATGTGGTTCAGTCTCTCTCACACTCTCCCCGTAGGGAGAATTGTGTGTCTATAGGAATAGTTGTTTTGGGAGGGGTTTTTATTTTTAAGTGCTCTGTACTCTGCCAGCAGGTCGGAAAAAGGTGCCTGGCACTGGAGAAGAAAGTGTGGGATGGTCCTTAGATCCCATGGGAAAATAGCCTGATGCCTTGGACTGGCCCCTGGGAAGCCTCTGTCTCCTGCACAGACGTGCTTTTCCCCAGTGGTGGAGGCTTCCGCCTCCTTCTCCTCCTCACGCCCAGCTCTGGGCTCTCACGTCTGTGCTGTGTCATTCGCACCCCTAGGCGCCAAGCAGGATTCCTTACCCCAGTGAATCCAGGACCCCTCACGCCCACCGGCAGTCCCTTGTGGGACAATGATCCCACTCAGGTTCCCAGCCCCTCTCTTCCTCCAGCCTCCCTGCTTTGGAGGTTTCCTTCACCTGTGGGAACGGGGCTTGGGTTTAGGCTCCAGCCCCTTTTTTGGAGCAGAAGGCATGGGTTCTGGGCACCCTTGGGTGACTCCCTTCCTCCTCCAGGCTGGCACAAGGCTCCTGGCATTTCCAGCTCCTGGGGCCCTCCCTCGCAGCCCAGTCAGGGCCACGTGAGGCATCGCCCCACAGTGGGACTTTTACCTTTACCTGCGATCTTCCACCTCACTCAAGGCTTAGTCAGGACGGCGCTACGTCATTGGCAGTCATGGCCCAGCCTAGTGCAAACAGGCTTGTGCAAACAGTTCAGTGGCAGGTGTGGGTGCCTTTCCTGGCCAGGACATCCTCCCAGTGGTCAGGGCTTTCCCTTCTCATCCTCGCCACACAGCCATTTCTAAAGGCAGCACAGGGCAATGGGGTGATGGAGCTCAGTGTGGGTTTGGACATGCTGTGAAGGCAGGTGGATGGCGGGGGGGTCCGGTGCGAGTACACGCACATGCTGCAGGCAGGCATATGCATGACCCAGTTGGGGCGTGCACACACACACGGTGCAAGTACCCCTGCACGGGGTGACATCACACAAATGCACACCCGGTGGCGACAGGGGCATGCGCAATATGCTCCCCCGGCGCAGGCACACGCGTTGCTTGGTGCACACACACGTGCGCTCGGTGCAGGAATGCAAACTCGTGTCTCGTGCACAGGCTCTCCTGGTGCAGGCACAGGTGTGCTCCTCGCAGTGCATGCATGCCTGCACACCCTGCTAGTGCACATGTGTGCACATGTACACTTTTTCCTACAGTCATGCTCTGAGCAGGTGCACATATACCCAAATGCTCATGGTGCACATGGATATGTGCACTCAGTGCAGACACGTGTGTGTGCATGTACATGCATTGCTGGGCTTTGTCTGTATTGATGCAGAGATGTGTTGTGCTTCTGCTCAGCTTCTTACCTCCTCCATCCTCAGCCCTGTGCAGGGATGGAAGAAGGCTTGTCTGCCTCTTCCCTTCCTCCTGGGGACATACATCTCAGAGGTATCTGAACACAGTGCCAGTCTGGACTGTTATACGTGCCCTCAGCAAGGTGGAAATACCTCTTCTTTGCATGAAGGATGCTTGCAGGACAAGGGAGCAGAGTCAAGCCAGGCTTCAGGACTATAGTTTCATCTCCAGAAAGAGATGTATTTTCACCCATGGAGGGAGAGCCCTTCTCTTCTGTGCCACCGATGAGGCACTTGTTTATGGGGAAGTGGAGGGGTGGAGGGAAGGAGAGCTGCTGGCTTGCGGGAAGTATCAAGGTGGATAGTCCAGGATGCTTCACTTGTTGAGGATCTGTACAATGATGGAGTAACCAGGAATTAGGCACTTGCTGTGTGGCATCACAGAGAGGAGATGGTGGAGGAGTGCTTAGCCATCCTACAGGCTGGGTGCAGAGTGTGGAGAGAGTGAGCAATGGGAGTGGCGAGAGAGGGTTCCTGCTGTGGGGCCATGGCAGCTGCTTGTGGCTGTTGATTTTAGGGCATCCAACCACTGGGCTTTCTGGGTGCTGGTGAGCTGCTCTGCATCCCTTCATGTTCATGGCTCAGCAGAAGCTGCATGGGTGTGCCTGGACCCTGGAGGAAGGTGTGTTCTCAGAACAGAAAGCGGGGCACAGGAAAGCTGCTGGCCAGGCACAGCACTAGGCAGAGGCTTGGTGACAAGGCATGTGGCTTGGCGCAGAAAGAGGCAGTCTCTATGGGGCTGGTGGTGTACCTGTCACTGCCTCTGCAGCATGTGCATACTGGGAGGTTTCCAGTGGCTGGGTGCCTGCAGTGCAGTGTGTGCAGTGTCTCTGCAATGCAGGGGGGCAGTACTTCTGTCACTGCCTCTGCAGTGGGTGGAGTGGACATTGGCACTGGGTGGGTAGTGTGGGGCTGTCCCTTTGGGGCAGGATGGACACCCAGTGTGTGCGTGCAGTGTCCCAGTCTGGAGTGGGAGGGAATGAAAAGGAACAGTGTGTCTGCAGTGAGCAAAGGGAACAGTATTTGCTGGCACAGGGTGTGGGGTTGCCTAGTGACTGTGCAGCAGAGGGGAGATGCTGTGCCTACCATTGCAGTGTGCTGGGATTGTGCAGTGCTGCTCCTCAGGAAGACACGTGGCCTGTCCTGTGGGGTATGTCTGCACTGCAGTGCAGGGTGGGCAGTGGGTCTGTGTCCCTCTAGTACAGTGGTGGGTAGTGCCCCTCTTTCTGCAAGGGGTGCAGATGGATGGCAGTGCCCTGCATGCAGTGCAGGATGGATGATGCACAGGGCTCCTGCATCCCTGCAGTGCTGGATGGGTGGTACCTTTGTATCACGCAGTGCAAGGCTGGCAGTGCTGCTGTGTCAGCAGTGCAGGGAGGGCAGTGCTGCTCTGTCCCTGCCGTGGCAGTGCCCTGTGTCCCTGCAGTGGTGGATGGGAGGTAGCTCTGTATCCTGGCAGTGCCCCGTGTCCTTGCAGTGCCGGGTGGGTGGCAGCCCTGCATCCCTGCATTGCCCTGTACCCCTGCAGTGCCAGGTGGGTGGCAGCCCTGCGTCCCTGCAAAGCAGGCAGAGCCCCTGCCCCCGTTTTCATGCTCCTGTTTCTGCAGGGCTGGCAGACGCCTGCAGTGCCTCTGTGTCCCCACCGTGTGTGGCAGTGTGTGGCACAAAATGCTCCTGTGTTTCTGTGGTGAGAAGCTGTCTCTGAGCCTGGCTGGCTCCCACCAGGTTGCTGGCAGCAGGCTGCATGCAGTCCGCCCTGTTAGTGTGCCTCATTGGGTCTAATTATAGTTTGTGTGGGGATGAAGAGGGTGTACAGTGGCAGGAGTGGCTTCCTGCAAGTGACAGGAAGCCACGGCTGAGGTTTCGATGACTGGGTTGCTCACCTGAGCAGGGTGTTGAGGAACTTCACAAGCCGGGACCAGTCCTCCCAAGCACTTGCTTGTGGAGGCTGCCAGGAGACCACGGCTGGGGCCAGCTCTGCCAGGCGAGCCCTTGAAGCCCCGTTCCCTTTGGGGGGCTGCTTTGGCACTGTGTTCAGTCCTGTATGGCACAGGGGGTGAACCCAAAAGGATGCACCACGGAAGTGGGCTGGGGCGGAGCAGTCCCCAGGGGCCTGGGTCTGCCTAACCTCTGGTGTCTGTGTCTCTTTCCAGCTCCCCTGCAGCACAGGATGAAACTGCTGGCATCCTACCTGGCCCTGTGGCTCCTTTTCCAGCTCCCTGCCCTAGTCTCTGGGACACGTGTGGTCTACAAAGTGCAGGAGGAACAACCCCCTAACACCCTCATAGGGAGCCTGGCCTCTGACTATGGTTTCCCAGACGTGGGGCACCTCTACAAGCTGGAACTGGGGGCCCCATACCTACGTGTGGATGGCAAGACTGGGGACATCTACACGACAGAGACCTCCATTGACCGGGAGAGCTTGCGTGAATGCCAGCACCTCCTGCCTGGAAAGCCCTGCTTCCTAGAGTTCGAAGTGTCCATCACTGACCTGATCTTGAACAGCAGCCCACGCCTGCTTGAGGGGCAGATAGAGGTGCTCGATATCAATGACAACACCCCCAACTTTGCCTCACCTGTTCTCACCCTCTCCATCCCTGAAAACACCAACATTGGGACACTCTTCCCCATCCCTCTGGCCATGGACCGGGACTCGGGCCCCAACGGTGTTGCCTCCTACGAGCTGACAGCTGGTCCAGAGGCACAGGAGCTCTTTGGGCTGCAGGTGGCAGAGGATCAGGACGAGAAGCAGCCGCAGCTGATCGTCATGGGGAATCTGGACCGGGAGCTGTGGGACTCCTATGATCTGACCATCAAGGTGCAGGACGGAGGCAACCCGCCACGGGCGAGCAGTGCCCTGCTTCGCATCACCATCCTGGACATGAATGACAACGCGCCCAAGTTTGAGAAGGCCCTGTACGAGGCAGAGCTCTCTGAAAACAGCCCTGTGGGGCACTCTGTCCTCCAGGTGAGTGCAGGAGCCGCCTTCTCCTCCCCAGCTCCCCTCCTGCCTGGCTACAGCAGGGACAACCTGGGGAGCGTTTATATGGCTACTTGCTGCCACGATTCCTCAAGAGAGGAGGGAGCCTAGAAGGGTTGCAAGCCATAGGAGCCCACAGTGTCACTCATCCAGGGCCAGCAGGCAGACAGGTCCCTGGGATGTCACATCTGCTAAAACAAGGTTGGAAAGGCTGCACAGGAAGGCGCAGGCAGAGCAGGGGCTGCAGGACACAATTGAGGGGCAGCAGCAGGGCTGGTGGATATATGGGAGCAAGGGTCTGGGTTACAGGGAGGGCTGAGACCTGAGGTCCACGGGGAGTCTGGCTTCATGCCAGACCAATCTCAATGCTGCCTGCAGACAAGACATAGACCCTTTCATAAGTTGCATTCCCTGGGCTGCTCCATGGAAACACAAGCTTGCACTGGAGATGGGGGGCAGGCAGCATCCCTGCTGCCCATCTGGGGGGGCTGCCCATGACTCTGGGGTTGCCCTGCTGTCTGCAGGGGCCAGGGTCTCTGCCCTGTCTCAGGCAGCAGTGCAAACTGGCTCAAGGAGCCCGAGGGGGTGGATCTCGGTGGATTTGGCTTGGAGGGGGCATCGAGATGATCGTAGCCGACATCTGTTTATCTGCAGCTGCCATCTTAATAAGCAGAGCATGGCCAGTTCTCATCTGCTTGCTAATTCTGATGTGAATTTTTTTTTAAGAATTCATTTTTCACTGTTAAGAGAATGGAAGTTGGAAGCAGATAAGGATGCTGCACGGCCAGGAGGAGAATGGGCTGAGATGCTGCTGCTGCCGTTGCTCAGCTTTTATCTTTCAGGGGGAAAATGACTTCCGCCTTTTTTGTGAGTGGAGGTAAAAGGTGGAATTTACATTTAACAACTTTCGTTCTCCATCCAAATCTGCTGAGCAAGATAACGGTGGAGCAGCAAATGGTGCAGAGAAGAGGCTGCTCGGAGAGCCGATTAGGGAGGCAAATGTTAGACAAACCTCATCTTCTTTAGAAAGCAAATAATAGGTGCAGAGGCAGGTTTATACGAACACAGAGCTCCTGACAGGCAGGCGGGGATGGCTGGTGCCGTGCAGAGCTTAGGCAGCCCCGGTCCCTGCTTGGCTGCATACCTGAATGCTGGGATGGAGTTGCTGCAGCTCTGCACATCCTCACCTCCCTCCTCATCCTCGCCTCAAGCCCTTATTTGGGGAGGGTTTTGCGGAGCGGGTGCAGCCAGAGCTGTACCTCCACATTTCTGCTTGGGTCATGGTGGTGAGGCATCCCAGAGGATTCCCTGCATGCCGGAGCTGGCCAGGAGGGGAGCATGGCCAACCGGCCTAGCCAGTTTTGCTGGAAGAGCAAGGAAAAGCCTCTGTGCCGGAGGGCCACTCCCAGCTGCTCTGCCGGTCCCAGGCTCTTTGCCCATAGTCATTGGCCCCAGAAGAGGAAATCCTGGTTTTTCCCCACCAGCCATCCCCAAAGGAGGCTGCAGCAGGCAGCATGGTGGCTTGCGGAGGGGCTCGCACTGCCTTGCCCTCCTGCTCACCGTTTCTCCCTCCATCCCGCAGGTGAAAGCCAACGACTCGGACCAGGGTGCCAATGCCGAAATCGACTACTCCTTCCACCAAGCCTCAGACATGGTGCGCCGGCTGCTGCGCCTAGACCGCACCACGGGGCTCATCACCGTGCAGGGCCCCATTGACCGCGAGGACGTCAACATCCTCAAGTTCTCAGTCATGGCCAAGGACAAGGGGGCCAATCCCAAGAGTGCCCGCACCCAGGTGGTAGTCACCGTCAAGGACATGAATGACAACGCGCCCTCCATAGAGATACGGGGCATTGGGCTCGTGACCCACCAGGATGGCATGGCAAACATCTCGGAGGATGTGCCAGTAGAGACAGCAGTGGCTCTGGTGCAGGTGTCTGACCGAGATGAGGGTGAAAATGCTGTGGTGACCTGCGTGGTGGCTGGTGACGTCCCATTTCAGCTGCGGCAGGCTAGTGAAACCGGGAGTGACAGCAAGAAGAAATACTTCCTGCAGACCACCACGCCGCTGGACTACGAGTCGGTCAAGGAGTACACGATTGAGATTGTGGCAGTGGACTCGGGGAACCCACCCCTCTCCAGCACCAATTCTTTGAAGGTGCAGGTGGTGGATGTGAACGACAATGCGCCTGTCTTCAGCCAGAGCTTCACTGAGGTGGCCTTTCCTGAGAACAATGAGCCCGATGACCTGGTGATGGAGGTCACTGCCAGTGATGCTGACAGTGGCTCCAATGCCAAGCTGGTTTACTCCCTGGTGACGGACCCCTTCTCTAAGGGCTCCTTCACCATTGACCCCGATTCTGGGGAGATCCGGGTGAAGGCGGTGCTGGACCGAGAGCAGCGGGAGCGCTATGAGTTCTTGGTGGTGGCAGCAGACAAGGGCAGCCCCAGCCTCAAGGGCACAGCGTCTGTGGCCATCAATGTCATGGACAGGAATGACAATGACCCCAAGTTCATGCTGAGCGGCTACAACTTCTCAGTGATGGAGAACATGCCGCCCCTCAGCCCTGTGGGCATGGTGACAGTGATCGATGCTGACAAAGGAGAAAATGCCCGCATCCAGCTGTCGGTGGAACAAGACAATGGGGATTTTGTCATCCAGAATGGCACTGGCACCATCCTCTCCAGCATCTCTTTTGATCGGGAACAGCAGAGCACGTACACTTTCCGACTCAAGGCAGTAGACGGTGGGGATCCTCCCAGGTCTGCCTACGTGGGGGTGACCATCAATGTCTTGGATGAGAATGATAATGCCCCCTTTATCACTTCACCCTCCAATGCCACCTACAAACACATCCTGCCCCACACCAGCCCTGGCCAGCAGGTGAGCAAGGTCAAGGCAGAGGACATTGACTCTGGTGTCAATGCAGAGCTGACCTACAGCATCACAGGAGGCAACCCCTTTGAGCTCTTCCAGATCTCCCCGCACAGTGGAGACATCACCCTGGAGAAGGAGATTCTGCGCAAGCACCATGGCCTGCACCGCTTGGTAGTGCGCGTCAATGACAAGGGCAAGCCCTCACGGCATGGCACGGCGCTGGTGCATTTCTATGTCAATGAGACTCTGGCCAACCGCACACTGCTGGACACACTGGTGGGGCACAGCTTGGACACACCACTTGACATAGACATTGCTGGAGACCCTGAATATGAGCGCAGCAAGCAGAGAAGCAACATCCTCTTTGGAGTCATTGCCGGCATCGTGGCTGTCACCCTAATCATTGTGCTAGTCATCTTGGTGCGCTACTGCCGGCAGCGGGAGGCCAAGAGTGGCTACCAGGCAGGCAAGAAGGAGACCAAGGACCTGTATGCACCCAAGCAGGCCAGCAAAAGCAGTAAGAGCAAGAGCAAGGTGAAGAAGAGCAAGTCCCCAAAGCCGCCCAAGCCTACAGAGGATGAGGAGGAGACGGGGCTGCAGAAATCGCTCAAGTTCAACCTCATGAACGACTCTGTCAGTGACAGCCCCCGAATCCACCTGCCCCTCAACTACCCACCGGGCAGCCCAGACCTGGGTCGCCACTACCGCTCCAACTCGCCACTGCCCTCCATCCAGCTGCAGCCTCAGTCACCCTCTGCCTCCAAGAAGCACCAAGTGGTGCAGGACCTGCCGGCCACCAACACCTTTGTTGGCACCGGGGACAACAATTCAACAGGCTCTGAGCAGTACTCGGACTACAGCTACCGCACCAATCCCCAGAAATACACCAACAAGCAGGTAGGAGAGCTCATCCTGAGGCCGGCAGTGGCCCCTCCCCTGCACCGGGGAGCCATCTGGACAGAGGTGTGGGAGTGAGCGTGGACTGGCCCCCAGCCCTGCATGCGTGGCCTTGAGGGCTGGCGAAGGACTACCCTGGAGCCGAGCCAAGGAGCCTGGTTGTGGGGCAGGGAGGGGATAGGGGTGGTGTGGGAAGGCCAAAACTGTCAGAGCCCTTGTCAGAGCGCCTGGGGCTGGGTCCTGGTGGCGCTGCCTGGGTGACGGTGATGCGAAGGGCACTGCATGCGTGTGCCTCTGCATGTGGAGCTCTGGGGAAGGAATCTCACCTGCCTAGGTCCCCTTTGGGTACTGGCTTTAAGAGCACTGATGAGGGCATGCCCACCCTCCCATCCATCCTTCTGCTTGGGCTGACTCATGGGGAGGAGAGACTGGTCCTGCTCCTGCCACAGCTCTGGGCAGCCAGGTTCCAGCCCTGCCCCTGTCTGGGGAGCAGTGAGGAACGCACTAGCCTTGCTGTTGCCTGCCCAGCTCTGCTGGTACAGCTGAACCTTTCACCATCCTTGTGCAAAGCCGCTCAAAAGGGAGTTTTATACCCACTCTGGCTGCCCAGGCAGGTGGAGCTGGGTGGAGGAGCAAAACTCTGCCTTTTTCCCAGGCTCAGGCTCTGGCTTCCCCCAGGCTTGGGCCCTCTGCCATAGGCAGCATGGTGAAAATCAGGCTTCCCTTAGCGTGAGCATCGGGCCTGGAGCTATGGCTCTGCAGAAGCCGTGCTGCAGCCGCTGCGGAGGAGGAGAGCAGATCCTGGCAGCCAGGGTGCTTCCTCCAGGTGGCATGGGTCCAGCCATGTGCCGGGGCTGGAGCTGGGTCTCGTGCTCAGGGCTGGAAGAGTGAGGCACTGGGGTCTCTGCTGTGTGCTGCAGTCAGGTCACTGCTCTTGGTCTAGCTGGGGGTTTCTGCTGTGTGCGGGGCAGGGTGGGGGTAGGTCTTGGCTGCGACTGGGAAGGGATGCTCGCTGGTGTGCACTGGAGCTTGGACTTCTCCCCAGAGGTTGTGGGATGAGCCTGGAGCTTGCAGGATCCTCTTTCTTTGGGCTGTCTGGCCAGTTAGCTTGCATCACGTTTCTGCTTTGGCACCCGTCGGGTCTATCCTTAACTAGCTAGGAAGGGAGAGGGGGGATGAGTGCCTGTGGCTTTGCCTTCCTTCTGGGGCCCCGTGGGTGAGGACCACCCACTCGCCCACTGTGCTGTACCCTCTGTGCCCTGTGGAGACCCCTGCTCCCTTCTTTGTATCCCGGTGAACGGCAGGCTGGGCTACTGCCGTGGGGCTGAGCTCAGCTGCCCTGTTGGATTTGACTTCAATAAAGTTTTCTATTTTTGACCAGTTGTGCCTTATTTTCCCTCTTGCCCGTGAAGATGCTCTTGCTCCCAGCAATTTTCCAGGCACATTTTCCATGTCCTCAGCCACTGGAGCACCCAGGTTCCCCAGCACCTAGAAGTGATGCTCACATGGGCCAGCCATCTCCACAAGCCCTCCACCATGCCCCAGCGTGGCCAATCCAGAGGCCTCATGGTACTGACCTCCCTCCCCCGATTGACATCTCCCATCTCCAGTCACTACCTGGTCCTCTAAGGAAACCTCTTCCTCCAGGACATGGTTCACAACACATGCATGTACATACACACACACGTACATGTGTGGACATGGAGGCAGTCTGAGCCATGGACCAGCCAGCCCAGCTTTCTTCTACCCCATCATCCCCCTGCATAGCTTCTCTTGGTTCATCCCCATGTTGTTTTGAGACTCACCCATGTCCCAAAGCCAGTGCACGGAGGAGCAGATCTCTGCTGCACAGTGCCTGGCTAGCCTGACCCAAATCCTGCTGGTGGGGGCTGGAAGACACCTGCCTCTCGCCCGCCGCAGTGCTGGAACAAGGACGCATGTGATTGCAGATGGAGACCCTGTGTGTCAGCAGCACCGGGGGAAGCACATGAAGCAAGGTGCTCCCCCTATCCCAGGATGTGATGGGCACATTTGCAGCAGAGGTCCTCCCAGGCGGGGTTGCTGGCAGCGGCAGGGCTGCAGGATGGAGCCAGGTGGCCACACTCCCAATAAAGATGGCTCTGCCCCTCCTGGTGTGCAGGTTGGGGGTGATGCTGCTGCTGTGGGGCTTGCTCAGTCTCTTGTCTCCAGTGGGCTGAAGAAAGGATGGATCTTGGTAGGCAGGAGCAGTGCAGCACCCCTTCCCCAGGCCCTGGATGGGGC